>NC_084912.1:4981981-5300823 GCF_949316345.1 Pungitius pungitius | reverse complement strand
TTTGACCTGAGAACAGTGAGAAGTAATTTTTTTCACATGGATTTTTATTTTTGTTCCACCAATTCCAGCAGACAAGTGTAGCAATAGCATATTTAGAAATATAGTACTTTCAGAAATTCAGGTAGCCTATAGGTAAGTAGACCTTCTATTAACTAAGTTTTTTTAAGTAGACCACAATACTTTCAAGTACATTCAGAACATTGGTTATTTTTTCAGACGTGGACTTAGTTACCCTGGTCCTTAAACCAGTCATCTAGTGCAGTGTGGGTTGGGTGTGGGTCCTTGTACTCGAGTCGGGCTAACGTCCACGCTAGCTGCTAATTGTTTTGCGTTGAGGTGATACTTGAGGCTCGATGTGAATTCCTTGTTGCACAGCTTGCACACAACCACGGTCTTATCGACGCTTCCATCCGTGTGTTTTTTATAATAAAATTTCCCATTCACGGCACGGCAACCGACACGGTCTCGTCAGCTTCTTCGTTCATGTTCACTGTGGTTTGTTGTTGTCTGAAGTCATGAACGCTAGTTGGTGCTCCAGTATGATCGGTCCTCCGAAACTCATCCATTGAGAAACGTTCCGCGGTGCAAAAAATAAGTGAAAAAAATGTTTAATGTGTTATTTTTTGTGTAGTCCCGGCCCTATTTGTAATATTATGTGTGTACCTGGGCAGGTTGTAGAGGGGAGCCATCCTGAGGCAGGCCACCACTGCTCGTTTCCTCTGTTTGGATAAGACCTTGTGCCACGCAGGTTTTTGACTTCTCTGCGGATGCTCCACCTGAACCCGCAACCAAAGAAAAAAAAGGATTTTGCATTGATGATAAAATAAGGTGGAGCACAAAGAACCATCCATCCATGATGTTTCCCCTTATGATATCCAAAAGCTGGAGGGGAATCCTGACTTCTATTAATAAAAGAAGACTATTTATTATCAACACCTTTTTGTAATGCGACAATATGTGTTCAATGGTAAAATGAAACAGATGAACAAATGTGTAATCTTGTCACTATAGAGCAGCAGCTGGCTGCTGAACACAGTTGCATGGGAGGCATTTCAATTCTTGACAAAAGAAAAGGTGTTTGCCAAGGTGTCTTCTACCATTGGCCACAACATTCTATTCAACTCAACCTCCAGTCTGAGGGAGCCATAATGCTGCATTTGGAGACTCCCCTGCAGGCATTACTAAGATATTTCTTTCACAAGAATGGACCAGACACCCGAAAAAAGAACTTCCAACCACGGCTGTTGCCAGAGCTACACAAATCTGGAAAGGTTTTTACCCACCTGGTCCAGGTAATAAAGGACTTGTGCTATTTCCAGAATGCTGTTTACAGTCTTTTGGGCGTCAGGGATGGCTCTTAAATGGCTCAGATGTTCTGCGTGAAGGGTTTCCTGCCTCGAGCCGTCTGAAGCCTGCAAAGGCAAAAAAAAGCATGTTTACCACATTGGGCTTCGCCTGAATTAAATATTCTTTAAGAAAGTCTCAAATTGAGGAGAAAAAAGGACAATGGCAACGAGAAAAGAGAATTCAGGGCCTTCAAGGCACCTGAAATTGGAAATGAGTGGCCCAATAAACATTACAGAATCAATTTGAAACTTGCTTTGATGCTCTGATTTTCATACAACAAAGTATCATTTAAAAGTTTATGGTAATGACATGTCAGAATTTATGTTGTCATCACCTACTTATGAATAAACATATTCATCACCGACTCATGAATAAATAAATATGTTGTCACATTGATGTCTCTGGTGAACGAGTGAAACAAAACAAAAAAGATTATTTGACAGAATACGAGAGCATTCTTCAATTAAATTTACCACACACTTGATGCTTTCCACAAATTAAAAGTAACATCACCGCTTCAATCAATGAATTAATAAATACCTGTTTTTTTCTTTAAGTTCCTACCACACTGAAAACAAAGCCAAAGTGAAGACAGCCTTTACCTGATTCTGGAGATCTATTAGACGTTCGAGTACGTGCTCTCGAATCTCATCTCGGCTGTTCTTCTGTGAAAATCAAACAATGGTCAACATTAAACACGTCGGTCAAGGAAATTGCCAGACATTCACACCTGAGTACCATCACCCAATTACACCAAGGGTTTCCTCATTAACGACGGGCACGTTTCCAAACCGACCCGAGCGAAGCCGCCCTTGGCCAACGCGACGAGGCCGTGTTCCCAAGGGAAGCGAACCCCGAGTCCCATGGGGAGCAGGCGCTTCATGGAGGCCACCACGAGGGAGGTGTGCGTGGAGTAACGATCCCCCTTCCTCCTCATCCGCCTCTGCTCGTGGTCGAACTAAAGGGCATCGAAGAGAGATTCACTTTGAGGCTTAAAAAAAGCAGTGGACGACTTCTACCTTGATGTGTGAGTTGAATACCTTGGACATTCTGTCACCGTTGACCAAGAAAGCCAAGTTGTTGATTTCATTTTGTACCACAAAGTTCTGCTCCTCCCACTTGAAATTCTGTTCAGAAAACAAAAAAGAAAAAGTGCTATATTAACTTAACTTCGGTGAAACGGGAGAGAGAAATGAATACAGGACAGCGTGCGTCATCCTCACATGAGATTTGGCCCAGAACGTGAAGACCTCTGCCACCATGCCAAACAGCTGCTGGGCATCAGGGTTCACATCTCTGAGCCAGCTGGCTCTAAGGAGAGACAACACAAAACACGTCATTGTTTTATATTAAGGTAACTTATACCTAGCATGACTTAAACAACAACTTGTTTTTTTTCCCATTTTTCATTTTCCAATAGTTTTCCAGGGACCACAATGGAACATTTGGACATAAGTCTTGATGATGATTACCGATTAGAATCCACAAAGGGGATGAGGAGGGGATAGAAGGCGTAGAGGTCCTGCACCAGTACAGCGAACTTCTCCTGGATCTGCAACTCTGCTTCGGAGGTATCGCAGCCTTCTGATTTCATCTGCTCCTCCTCCAGTAGCACACATTTGGCCCTCTTCCTCAACTTCTCCATCAGTGGCAGGAAGTGGCTCTTCAACAGCTCAGAGCCAGCTTTACATGTGATTGGCTGAGAAAAAACTGAAAGATGAGTCCATTAACGGAGGAATTTAAAAAAAATTAAAAATAGGCAAAATCCACTTTAAAAAAAAGACAGAATTGCACACAGTCACAATACCTGCCAGCTGTTTCATCCAATCTCCCTGGCTGGCGCCCACGTGGTTGTGGATGATACGGAGGATGTGGCCAAGGAGGTCACTGGCGTGTCGAGGTGTGACAGCGCTGCAGGTCGGGCCGTGCGGCCGGCCCTCGGGACCACAGTGCCACCAGCGGGACACGTAGCTGCACAGCATGGGCAGAGTGACCTCCGTGACCTGGACGCCGTGGGCCTGGCGGGCCACGGCGCCGGCGCCCGCCAACTTCTCCACTTCCCCCAGAGCCTGTTCCAGCGAGGGCAGGAGGGGACACATGTCCTCCACGGTGTCTGGCAGTCCTAGGTCTGCGGGGGGGGGGGGATTAGATGTCAGGGGTCAGAACTACCAGAAGAAAACCAAGACAACACAGACAACCAACAAGTGTGCGGGTGTTACCTTCTCTTTGAGACGCAGTCATGGTGTTGTAGATGGAGTAAGGATTGTGGTGGTTCAACGACGGCTCCAAGAAGCAAACTGGAAAAGTCCCAGCCAACGCTGCAAGACAAGCGCCTGCTGCTGGCCGCTGCCTGCAGGGGGGATGCCGGGTTAGGACGCAGGCACTGTGCTCACCAACCTCCAAATCATTAGTATAATTAGTATTCTAAGCATTGTCCAGAGTCTAGAGCAGTGGTTCTCAACTGGTCTGCCTCCGGGACCCACCATCACCCCTTAATGACAAGCTGCGACCCAAATCGAGGAACATTCTCAACATCTCAAATTCATTGAAAATCAAGTTCATAAGCTGAATTTTTATATTTTATATTCAGGATGTTTAATTATCGTAAAAACCCAATGTCTCCCCCATATCAGAATGGTCTGACCCAACCTGGCACACGCTGCTGAAAACATGGACGGACGAGTCGGCCATAAACTTTAAAAAGTCCCTTCAAAATAAAATCACAGGATTTTTTTTGTGATTCTTTTTTTTTTTAATTCTAATTTTATTTTCTCATGCAGAGGTCCAGGACCCATTAAAAACGGGTCGCGACCCACCAGTTGAGAATCACTGGTCTAGACAGTGCTTTTTTTTTTTTGCGAAACAGATGAAAATATTGACGTTACCAAGAGAGAACGCGTGATTAAAATTAGACATTTTGGTGATTAGCACAAACTCTGAAACGTAGGAAATACCCCTCCACATAGATGCTGCTACTGGTGCCAAGAGAGACGAGGCTGTTGAGGATCCTATAACAGGACAGCTGGATACGCCCCACTGGAAAGACAAGGTGATGGATAAAGCTGAGAAGGGCACCGAGGAGGAAAGCTGATAGCTCACATTCACAGAACGGACCGGACCAGCTGAAGTTCCTGCTGATTCAGGTAATGAATGACTCCTGGAGGGTCAGGCTGTTAGTAGAAGGTGACAATCTGCTCCTGCGGCTCTGTGGCACATCACCGAGACGCTGAATGAAAGCTGGTTTTTTAAAGATGAAGAAGGTAGGAATTGGAGGGGCAATCCCTCTGAAGGATTTCAGGGAGGTGGAAACCAGCTGTTCATCCAGTTTCAGGGAACTAATGAGAATACTGTAAACACATGTCTGGTGCTCGCATGTGGACAAGATGTACAGGAATGTGAACCTCAGTTGCCCTCACCAAGAATGTCCACGCCGTAGCTCTGTTTGCCAAGATGCTGAAAGAGGGACGTGAGGGTGGGAAGGAGAACGGAGGTTGTGAAGCTGAGAACCTTGGCTAGCCCTCTGGCCGGCGGATTCCTGCTCTGCGGCGAACAGGCCACGGTGAGGTGTTCCACTGTCATCTCCAGATCAGTTGCGGCCGCCTCAAAGAAGGAATGTAGAGACACGTGGATGGACTCCGGGGCTGAGTTCATCAACGCCCTGGGGCCAAGAGAGGAGAAAATGTTCTTAAGACTAGCAAAACGATTAATAGTGACTGAATGAGCAGCTCATTTGTCTGCAAAACGAGTCCAAAAGACAACATTTTCTGATCGGCCTAGATCCTAAATCCAGCATCACGCTCCAAAGGCTTTGTCGTTAACTAGTGAAAGTGAAACCAACAACAGTCTTGATATCGTCAGTGTGGCTCATCTCATCCTCAGACCTGCCGGCGTGAGACTAATGTGACACTGACCGCAGGCAGAGCAAGGATATTGATTCAGGCAGAGTGAGGGGGTGGTGCCATCTAGCTACCTGGCATCCAGAGCATGAGACAAGACACGGAGGCAGCTCGCAACTGACGACGCCTCGTTTCCTGGGAAAACACACACACACGCACACACACACACATGCATGCACACTTAATCCAGAACGTTAGCGCAAAGAGATGAAAATAAAAGTCAGTAACACACAATGCTTAATCTCACAGAAAAACACCTTGAAGAGAAAATAAATGAGACTAAGTGGCACGACGGATGTCTGAATGAGCTTTATTTCCACACCATTCTTACCAAAGAGAGAGATGTTGTGTCTCACCAGAGCTGCGAGCTTACAAAAGAGGCTGGAGGTGAGGAGAAAAGACAAGCTCAGTGATGAGGAGGGAGGAGTGAAAACAATTACAGAGCACGCAATCAGGATAATGAGGCTTCTTCTGTTAAAAAACAACAACAAATTGATTATGAGGAATCCTTCCAGTACAATGCAACGGGCCGTAGCATAAAGAAACCTTCCAGTGCAATCAGCATGCCGTGTGTATTGTTTAGGGGGGGGGGGGGGGGGATACAAACCTCGCAATCATCTCCTTTTCCTTCTTTGACGCATAGCTCCTTGAGCAGAGCGAAGTGGACAGGAAGTACTGACGGTGGCTCTTTACAAATTGTTCCAAAAGAGGAAGGACAACCTGTTGGGGGAAAAAAAAGAAAATTGTTTCGGCTGTTTGACAACACGTACATGCTATTGGTCTCAAAGACCCGTGGGGGGTGTTTAAGGTTCAAAGTTCTCCACAAAGTCAGACTGGGTCCAGTCATTGAACAGGAGACCCTTTCCATTCGCTGCCCCCTTGGAGGCAGATCTGTGTGGGAAGCTTTAATCGGTGTCCTGATGGCAATCGACACGCCCACGTGGATCCCCCTAAATGGTTAGATGAATGACACGGCCACGAAGGCTTTTACTGAGACCGGTTGCCACGGGCAACTCTCTAACGAAACTAATTAAATGATGTGAGTGGAAAAAAAGGCAAAGGGGATGGAAGAAAATGGCATTGTCAAAGTGCAACAGGAAGAGGGGGGGGGGGGGCAAGTCAATGGTAGAGATTTAATTTCAGACAAAAGATCTCAACTGTGTTTAAATGTGGATTTAATGTGAGGCAAACCTTCAAAAAAAACATTGCTAGCTGGTGTGAAGCTTTCTCTCCTTTAGACATCTGTGCTCCGTCTTGAATCTCCCCTGGAAAGAAAAAGCACAATGAAATACAAAAATACTTAAAAGACTTAAACTGCAACTGAGCGGTTTAGATTATAAAAGTTCATTCATCTTACCCAGCTCCAACATGTGGCCTTGGGCGTCCTCGGTGTGAGAGAGCAGCCGCTGGAGGAGAGCGGCGCCGAAGCAGTTGGCCGCGGCTGGAAAGTCCATCTCCGCCGTCCTCCGATCCCTGCAGAGGAGGTGGAGATCAAACAGGGGGGGGGGGACATTAACCCTTAATCGCTGCACAATCTGCGCTATGTACTTAAAATGTCCAGAGTCGCCCCCGCGCAGCGCCGTGACGTGATAATGGGACCCCTCGCTCGAAACGCCCACCTCATGCATACTGCCCCCCCCCCCTCATTTTTGCATACCCACCGCCTCGTTATGTGCTCACCTCCACACGGTGTGGCCGTTGAGCCGGAGGAACTTGAGGATGTCCTTTGCCCTCTCCCTGAATTTGGTCTTCTCCTTGGCGGACAGGGTGTCATAGGGCGCCGGCGTTGAATGGCCACCCCCTCCTGCGGTCGGAGGGGGGAAAGGGTCAAACGCAATCGCAATTTTGTCAGGGCTCACTACGAGATAAAAAGGGAGAGAATTTGAAGGAATATAACAGAGCGGTTGTTGAGAGCCTGGTGAGGCACCTACCGTCTAATTTCTTCCTCTTAGCCCAGGCGTTGTGGTAGTTTTCCGCCAACTGTTCAGCCATAGCCTTAAAAAAAAAAAAAGAAAGAAAAATGTTATTGCTAAGTCCCACTCCAAGGAGGGCCAAGGCCCACTTCTCCAACAAGAAGTCCACTTTGGTCAAGGAACGTATCCATGTTCTTTTGTTATTCAAATGCATCCGCCTTTAGGCCCGGGGGTCCATGTATGAAAAAGTACTCACGCACTGGTCCCACGACAAGGTGACGCTGCTCATGTCCATCGGTTTGGGGCTGAAGGTTGACGCTCCTTCAAATGACAGCTAGGACACACAACAAACGGCTGGTTGTTTCATAAACAGAAAGAAAAACGCTAGTGAGAAGAATGAAGAAAGTTGTCCATGGCTACATGCACCTGTCCGGCCTGCGATACCCTGCGTGTGCAGGTATAAGCACCGAATGCATCTCCTTCTTTGGTTCTCTCTATGGTCCACCCAAAGGCCAGCATACTCTTTAATGTTTCTTTGATGGCCCACCGGTATGCGTCCTTCTCCTGAAATACGGGAGAAACCTTCGAATAAAACTGAACTCCGCAGGTCATCGAAGGGCAGCAGAAGCGCAGAACATGACTCTATTCCAAAAGCTCCACAACAAGTCCAAGCAACCTTTAATCTTTAATATTACACACTCCACATTGAGCGAGCCTGTGGGTTTTCTCAGTTCTCTGCTTTCTTTTTGTTTCTCTTATGACTTCCGAGTCTACCTTCTCGGCCAGAGCCCTGTAGGGTTTCAGCAGAGGGTGAACCTTGGTCTTCTCACATAGTTGCTCCCCATGAACCCAGCCATTGGCGAACTGACAGAGAGAAAACACAGATTCAGCAAAAACACAAATCCCCCAGGAGAAAATAATGCAGACATCACGATATATCAGCTCAACCGCACAACACAGACAGATGTTTTGACACGTTCGGACGGACAACATCTTGTAAATGTATTCTGTGGTGGTCTAGTCCAAGCCCGGCTTGGTGTCATTGTGAACACTGTGTACGATCAACAACTGCAGTATTCTTTACCTTGTCCAGTGACCACTTCTCGTGAGTGTGCTCTGCACACTTGTTAACGACAAACTCGAGTCCCTCTGGCACTGACACACTGGGGCAAAGGAAAGGTTTATTGTTGTGTATGTTTATTAGCATTAAAAAAAAAAGAAAAATACACAATCGACATGTTTATCCATGGTAGGTGTCATACTTGGCGGTATCCACGGGCTTCGGGTCAAAGTCCATGGAGGCTTTCCTCTCGGCGCGGGACGCACAGCTGGAGTCCATGTGGTCGGGGGGCAGCGCCGTGGCCACGGCAGCGAGGCACTGGACACACAGTGTGAACAGCTGGGGCTCGTAGGGCTGCAGACGCAGAGAAGGATGGAGTAGAAAAAGAGACATGCATGCGTAGGATATAGACACCATTTATCTCTATGTATACACTGCACTAGTGCTTCCACGCGGACATCATTTTAACAAAAGTTGTTGTACCTTCTTTGGCAGGGCATTAAACACACCCCAAAACAACTTTCTAGACAGGTGGAGCTCCTCTTCAGAGGCCGGACCGTGGTCCCCCGGCCCTCCAGCCAGCGAGTAGTACTTCCACCGCTGCTCGTAGTGACCGCTCAAGAGCTGGTCGATTAAAAAGATGTGATCAAATTAGATAAAACGTTTCCTTCTTTCTTTCTTTTTTTTACACATGTGCTGTAGTAAACCGTAATTCCCATTTTCACCTTTAACGGCATCCTGCTGTCGGCTGTGAGATGGGGGACATCGAAGACAAGGCGTCGGAGGAGAGGCTGCATCATAGCCGGTTGCAGTTTACTGAGGGCAGAATTTGTCAGATGAGCAGATGCAAATTACATCCACCAACACACTCACAACAGATGAATGATGTTATGACTAATTATAGTGTCTCAGAGAAATGTCACATATAATTTAGAAGATGCCACGGGCAAGATCCAATTAGTCTGTTAACATTTTGTGATTGGCAGAGCTAAATAACGTCGAAATTGGGCAAAACTGGCTTTCGTGGTGATTAATCAAATATAATTAGTGGGAACAAGAGAGCCCTTCTGTGTTCGCGTCAGTGGACGAGCATCTTTCGCTTCCCCCACATGTGATTTGGTCAAAAAAAAATTAAAAAAAATAAAAAAAAATAAAGGCGGTGCGGTCAATCGATACTGGAAGCAAATGGTGCAAATGCCACAACACACGAGATGCGGCTTTCAAAGATAACATTGTACCACATATGATATAATAGCAATTTAATAAAGAAAATCCATATCCCATCTAAAGGCTGCGACTACTCCTGATGATCATAACAGGCAGAGAGAGCACTCTGACAAGGCGGCTTTATCGCAGCAGCAGTAAACGTCACCTGCACACAGCCAGCAAACACTCCTCAATGGTGTCTCTCTGAGCCTTGGTCAAGCTGAGGGCCCTGGAGAGGTTGTAGATTGCCTGGATGAGGGAATCCACCAGCAAAGCGTGGTCCTCCAAAGGGCAAAGGAGCGCCGAGCATTTGGTGAGCAGGGGAAGAACAGACGTGCACAAGTACCTGTTGAGGGCCAGGGCCATGTCGGTGGAGCCCAATTCAGCCTGCAGTGGAAAAGAGAGCAAACGTCCTGATTTAGTTTTGAAATGTGATTAAATGTATTTTCGTCAGCCGCGGGAGAAAACTGATAAAGGAAAACACAACACTCAGCCAACAGGATGAATAGATGATGTCAAAAGTATGTCTCATTCAAATTCAGAAACAGTAATGCTATGATGTGCTACAGTGTGAGAGACGCTGGGGGAGAAGTGGACATATTTCGTGGTGACAGGGTGCCACTTGGATTAATGAGAAGTCACAGGTGGTTCCTGGGTCCATAGCGAGCAGGTGAACGGGGCGACAAAAGACACATTTTTTTTTCTCCGCTCACTGTGTCGAGAGAGACGGCTGCACGGAGGTCTGGCAGAAAACCGACTTCCAGCAGGTGGAGGAGAAAGTTCTGGTCCTCGATGCCGTAGACCCGGTCCAGGAAAAGAACCACAGCTGCCTTGTGATCCGGGCAGAACACTGTGGATAAATCAGGCTCCACCGCCAGACCACCTGCACACGAATGAAAAGGCAAAAGATGACATGCAAACACCAAAGGTCATATTGACATATGTATCACACATGTATCTAGTGTGCGAGCAGAACCCTGTGTGTGGTTCTGGATCCCTCCGACACAAGGGTGCATGACACGGCGGGTCTTTGGAGTGTAATTTAAGAAGCAGCAAACAAGCCAGGATCCTGAATAGAACAAGCCTATAAGTGAGATGGTGCTGACCTTCAGACACCGAGGGGATTTGAAAGGAGATGCTGATGACTCCCTGAAGGTCCTGGATGGGGACGAGCGATCTCAGGATCGCTCTAATCCGGATGGCTTCTCCTTTGCCTCGTTGAATCAACTGGAGAGCAATTAAAAATGAAAACATTTTTATTGGCAATTCACAGCTTAACCACAATGTAGTATTATATGGTATTATCCGTTTGAGAAATAGAGCTTTTATAATGTTCTGATGACATGTTTCCTTATGATGAGTAGCAGCTCATTAATGTAGTACAAATGCAATTTGTCTCAAATGTCGAGACTGTTTTTGTCATTTGTGTATTAACTCGATTATTTTCTGAAAGTGTTGGTAGTTTTGATATCTTTTGCAACGTTTCTTTTACTTTTTACTGTTTTATTCAATGCATTTCTAAGAATCCCGTAACGCACTTTGAACAGCCTTTGTCTTTGAAAGATAAATTATCAACAATGATCCCCTTTGCCTTTAAACTTCAATACCCACGTAACACACAAACAGAAACTCATCCTTTCAAAAGGTTTTTCCTATTTCTTTTTTTATCAGTCATGCTCACAATGCTGACTGACAAAAGGACAACAGTGTTGTAGTGTCATTCTTCATCACTGCATGCTACAACAGTTAAAGTCCAACCTGATTCTCAATGCTGTGAAGTAGTAGTATCCATGCTATTGACGCATTATATTGCATCATCCAATGACCAATTAAATGTTTTCAGTTTGCTGGGTCGTTTATTTATTTATTTATTTTTTTACCTTTGGCTCATTTTGACCCGCTCTTTAAAGCCGCTTTCGGGCTCTCTCCATTATGCTTTTACTGTTAGAGACACGAGCTGATTCCGATGCAGAGGGGCTTCTGAAAGCTGGAAGAACACTCACATGCATTTCTGGAGCGCAGCGTCCCAGCATGTCGATGAGAGCTGAGTAGAAGGTCATGATGGCGTGGCCCATGTGGATGAGGTCATCGGCATTGTCCTGGACAACGTCTCTGTTACGGGAGACAACCATGAAAGTCCAAAGCTTGTCATTAACCAAAACATATCATTAATCATCATTTTTAAATAGAATCAAATGATTGATTATTCCTAAATAAAGCAGCCCGCCGGGAAAAGATAAGATCTTTCCTCTTCATTTCTAATGACCTCAATATTTATCTCAAATTCTGACTGTAACAATAGAAGAAATGCAGATAGAGCACTGGTCAGCTCCCACTCCACATACATCCTGAATTAATTAAGCAGATTCAAAATAAACAGTGTCATTAAACTGTTCCACTGTTGTACATAGCTTATTTAACCTCTATTTACCAAGGGAATATTTACCATTCCAGCCAAGAAATGCTCCAAAAATCCTGAGAGAAAATTAATCCTGGGACTTGTTATGAGGAAAAACAGAGTGCTAAACATGCTTATATTATCAGAGATTTGGATGATGCTATTCACAGAAAGCATAACCTTAATATAACATCTTATCCCAAAAAAATCCCCTTTTTAAACTATGTGGTGTGAGAAAGTGGAATCGCTGAAATGGAGGAGAAAATCATCAAAAGCTATTTTATAAGTAAATGAACGCTGTACCCTACAAAATACAGAATAACATGTGATGCACTAAATCTGTCTGTGGTCTTGTAAACTGCAGAGTTAAAAACCAGTGTAGTAGACATTCGACATATTTTGGCACCGTAGCGGAGTAACCGGAGTTACCTTTGCTGCAGCGAGTGACTGATTGGAGTCAATTAGTTGCTAATTGCTAATTAGAGTCAGGCGCATATAAGGAGCTCAATTGTTTGTGTAAGAGGAGGAGAGGACCGGCAGAGAAGGAAGATACTAATTGCCGCTGGTGAATGCTGTGAATGAATTATTAAATAAATGCACGTTTGATTGAAAGCTCGGCTGAGCCTCCTCTTTGTGCATTCGCCCCGTAGCCGCTCAGGCATGCTAACAGGCGCCCTCGGGTTTGGGATCCAGAAATGAAAAGAGTGGGTGGAGCACAATTTTATCATTCTGACAAAAGGTTAAAAGCCCAAAATGTTAAAAAAAAAAAAAAAAAACACTGATTGCCTGTAGAGAAAATGATATCCGGGAGGTCGGCCCTTGTGTCAGTTTATACCTTTGCACACACATGGGATAAAAAACACACATCTCAGGGCTCAACCCTCTTATACTGACAGCGTTCTGTTGGACTGGGAGGTGGTGCGAGGTCCGTCCATAGATGGATCCTCAGCAATCCTGATGGCTTCCTCCATGGCTGCTAGGAGGCCATTTCCCTCGTCACCTCGCAGGGCGGGGCCGAAACACTCAGGCCGACGAATCAGCAGCCTCAGCACCACGTAGGCGTTCTCCTCCACACTCTCACCTGTGGTTGAGAAAAGCAGGATAAGGAGTGTACACGCGGTAGGCTGGATGGCACGTGGATGTGGATTGTTGTGGGAAAGCGTTTCTTCGGTTCAGTATCTGTTTTACTAAGATAGACTTGATTGAATTTACAGCAAATTAATCAAATTAATCAACAAACCAAGACAATCAGTAGAATAATGATGCCAGGGTCGCTTTGTGTACGGCTTAAAGATTAAATAGAAGAAAAAAAACACACATACAAAAGAAACTTTGTTTCGAATTTGATGCCATTTGGCTGAACTGTCAGCACCATCAACTTTAACGAATGCTTTCTGGGAACCACTTTAGAGTTATAAAAATCAATAGTAGAAGAACCAGAGAGTTGATTACCTCTATTTTAATAAAGCTCAAATGAAAGCCTGAAACAATGCAACTTTTTTTATCTTGGAAATTGGATCATGCAAATATCTGAAAAGCGACGAATGCCCCAAATTGTATAGGTAACTGAATATATAAATATTACATTTTGTGAAATAATTATATATATATATAAATATTACATTTTGTGAAATAATTATATATATATATATAAATATTACATTTTGTGAAATAATTATATATATATATTAGTTTTCAGAAGACAGCTATTCCCTTCAAGACACATGATGAAGGCAGACTAGTTAGAGGGACAATGACGTTTTGACAGAATGGAATCATCAGAATAACACACAAACCACCAATGCTGTCATTTTTATATAAATGACAGCATTGGTGTCAGGAAGTTGTCTGAATGAGAGGACTATGTGAAAAAACTAAAAGATTCACCATTGCAGAAAACAGCAAAACGTAAAAAATCCAGGTAACGCTCGCCCTCCACAGGGTTCCATCCGAGGTCCGGATAGCCTTTAGCCACCAGCATCGGACAGCTCTCGAGGCCGCAGCCGGCCAGGTACACGACCACCTGAAGAGTGAATCCCATTCATGCACCAGTTACTGGTGCAGCTACAACTAAATGGGACTCACAAAGGAGCAGTAGGGACTCATAGACACTGACAGACCCACACAAACATGAACAACACAGATGAGGCTAATGAGGGAGACAGTACGGAACAATATTGAATGCGAGAGCATGTTGATTACAGACCAGGCTTCTCAAATGTACATCCACTCTTTGCCTTTGAATTCTTTCATTCCCTTTCAGTCCTCTGCCGGTGGTGCCATCATGCAGCATTACATATTACCAGCATCAAGAAAGCAATCAGGCTGATTGCTTTTAATGGATGGAATCACGGTAATCACCCACCCTGGATATCATTTCCTAACGGAAGTTTGTGAGGTAACATAAAGTACTTCAGCTTTTTAGCTTTCTTTATAGTGAAGCCACATTGTCCAGTCGAGTTTGTTTTTATTAATCTTAAACCGGTGCACTTGCAGACATGATGGAGAATAACAACATCAGCACCGTAGAAGAAGGCAGCGGATGTAACCTCACCTTCTCCAGGTCCGGTTCCCTCAGCGCTAAGGCCAGTTCGTTGTTATCCATAACAGAGGCTGCAGCCACATCCAGAGGAGTGGCCCCACGCATGGATGGTGAAGCTACCGGACACAGTTATGATACAACACCAGTCGTGAACTATAAATAATGTCAGGATATTGCGGCCTATACCTTCACAGGGTTATTTATTTAATAATGTCCTTCTAAAGGGTTACAAACACCACCAATGCCATCCATGCAATGGCAGAACATACCGTGGGCCTCAGAAATGGCCAGAATGACAAAGTGAGATTTACCTAGACCAACACTGCTGTTTTCCAGCAGATAACTGAGATGGTCAAACAGGGCTCCCTGATTGTGGCGGCTGATGCGGCAAAAATAACACAGGAATCGACAGCAGCTGGCCACCATCTTTGGAAAGGTAATCTCCTGACAAAGGAAATCAATGCATGTGTGTAAGGAAAAGGAAAAGATGTGAGGAGGTTGTGGAGGCAGCTGACTGCACTGCAGGGAGCATCGCTGTATTAATGATGCAGCTACAGTGCAGTGCCACCTGGACCTTTTGTACACGTGGAATACAGATGTGGAATACAGATACTGTTTGAGTAACCAATTAATGACAAAGACATGCTGTTTTGTTATACAACGTAAATGTGTCTCTCACCTTTGACTCCCCTTCTCCAAGGACATTGACCATCACCTCCATCACTGTCTCATGTATCCCCAATGCCCTCATTAAGTTTGGGTGCTGGTAGAAAATTTTATTATTCATGATGTCTCTGTACACCCGGAAAAAGAAAAAGGAAAGCAAAACTGAAACTATTTTCCACACAACAAAGTGAAATTAATCAATACGCAAAAACATTATTGGTGTCAAATGAAGCATGACCATGTCCCATCCGCAATGTCCCCCACCCTAGTCTCCTGATCATCAGCCGTTCCTCCTCTTTTCCCATGCGGACACCGAGGAGGGAGCGGATTTGGCTCAGCGAGGACAGAAGAGACATGGTGTCCTCCACCCCGGCCTGGCTGATGGTGTAGGCTCTGCTCAGGTGTTCTGCCATTTGGCCCCCGAGGCCCTGATACTGGCGGTGCAGCAATGAGAAGACCGCCCGAACCAGTTCAGGGTCCTCCATCTCAGTCTCCTGAGCCCAACGCACCATCGTCTCGGAGATCAGCGTTTTGAGGGACTCTGGAGAAATAGCAGAGACTGAGCATGTGGTGTCATTTTGGTGGCTGTGTTTAACAACACCTCTCTGAAGGGATGTTAACACTTGATATTCAGCCGAGGTTCTAGTATTTACACATAATCAAAAAAGGTTGCACGATCCCATGTGCACAAAAAAAATCAATAAGCCGCAATGTGCGAAGAGAGAGGAAATGGGGGCTTTTGAAACGTAGATACACCTACTGGCGCTCTGCGTTCGACTCCCTTCCACTTCTACCGGTGTCTTCACCAGTCCGACGACTCTCGCCACTCGGCTGAAGAGGCGGCCTCTGAGAGACGTCTCTGCACCCTCGTCGTCCTCCGGGTCTCCGTCCAGTTCAACGCCTGCGTGAGCGCCAGTGAGATGTGGGACGATATCGCTAAGTGTCTCCATGGAGATATTTCAAGAAGATCGTTAATGCGTAAGCCAAATATAAAACAATGTTCCAACCACAGTGTGTGCTGAGCAGGCGATGGAAGTCCTTCAGGAGCTGCTGGAGTTCCACTGGACATGGACAGTTCTCCCGCTGCTCCCCCTCCCTGAAGCTCAGCAGCATGTTGATCTAAAGACAGCGGACAGATAACAAAAGACAGAAGTATAGACTGTAGTCTGAGAAATGTCTTGTGTTTTGTTTGTTTTTTAAACGCATGTCCTCAAATTCAACCTGCTCCTGTGTAGGCGAGCGGAACTCCTTGGTCTTGCGGGCAGTGAGGGCGGCGGACATGTTGAGCGCCTGCATGACCTGGTTGTAGCGAAAGCGTTGGTTCTCCTGCAGCCGACCCACGAAGCCGTCGGAAAACGCGACCAAAGCTTCCACCCTGTGGCGCACCTGGCGATCGCACAGGTAGGACAGCAGATGGCAGAGCTGGAGAATGAAATGAAACACCTTCATGATTGATTGGAAACATAATCCCAAATGACACCAAAAGGAAGAAGAAAGATGAAGGTGGAAGATAATCTGCTGGTTTGTTCACCTCAAGTTTGACAGCTTCAGGAAGCTTCATTTGAAGGAGTCCTCGTTTGGGCGAGAGACCTTCTTTTTTGTTGTCATGTTCTTTTTCAGCATCGCTAGCTCCTTCCTCCTCTTCCTTCTCGATGGTTCCGGCATCTATGGAGAAGACTCCCGGCTCTATCAGTCTCAGAACTTTCCCCAGGTCTTCATCTCCAAACACCCCCAAAACCAGCAACGTGTAGAACAGTTTAATTAGGGGAACCAGCAGAAGCTCAATGCTGCCTCCTGTAGGGTCCCTCACACCCTGACCCACAGCCAACACTCCTTCAGTCAGCATCTCCACAGTCAGGTCCTTCAGCATGTCCAGTGGGATGTCTGGACTGTCTGTGCAGGCCACGTCGCCTGCAGCATCTCCTCCCGCCCCATCGCTCCTGACGAAACAAGGAGACGAGAAGTGCATCTGCGGTTTGAGGGAGGTGCTGAGACCAGTGCAGGATACGGCCTCTGGAGGTTGACCTTTCACCCCATCGACACCATCGACACCAACAGGGCCGGGATTAAGGGTGATTTTTCTGGTCAGGTCAGTCATGGGCACGATGTATTCGTGGTTCATCATGTGACATGCTGTGGTGTGGCTGCTGAGGTGAACCTAAAGAACAAGAATTCTTCTTTATCTTCATCTCCAAAGGGCCAAAGTTTAAAAAAAAAATGAACTCAAACAAGCAAATTACCTGAATAAGGAGCTGGAAGAATGCGGAGCGGAGGAGGCTGGGGAGGTGGGGATTCTTGATGGCATGAAAGAACTGGGATTGGTCCACGTGACTGCAGAGGGCGTGGCAAACTCTGCTGTTTCCGAGGGCGCACAAAGAGCAGTAGAGCAGGAGAGTGTGGTGGTGGAAGTTCAAGAGGTCACCGTGCTCCGACAGCTCCAGGATGTTGACACACCTTGAAGGACGTAATCAGAAGGTAAGGATAAGGAAGCGAAATGAGTCGTGCTTGATAACTTTAGCAAAACAGATTAACGTGGAACAAGAGGCATGCTGGATGATCCATGTAAGGTACCGGTTTTCATCGGGGATGTGAAGGGTCAGGACTTGTAAGGGCTCGTGGCATTGGACCCTCCAGCCGCCGCGCTCATCCGGCCGATCCACCGTCACCTCCAAGGCGCGGTCTGGTACTCTGATCCATGAAACCGGCGCGAGGTGCTGGACCTGGAGCCTCGGAGGACACTGAGGGGCTGCATTCCTCCTTTGCCTGCGGAGCAGACCTGCCGACAGCGGCATCGCGTTCTGGATCGAGAGGGAGTCGAACACAAGGAAGGAGATGTCGCAGACCAAGGAACATGTTGAAGAATAAAACAGATTGAACCACTAATTGAAAGCAAAGCTGTGACCTAATTAACCGCATTAATTACTGATCTAATCTTGGAACAACAATGCTGACAAATTTCTCAATTATGTTTTTTTAGTTGTAGTTAAGGGTAAAATCAGGATAAAAAATGCAGAGCTTTTTCACCTTTTTGTGTCCCAGCTCAAACTGAAACATGTTGCTCGTCGTGGGCTTGACAAAGACAGCCGGAAACAGCTTTGTACCGGCTTCCACCTGATGAGATCATTAGAAAAAGATAGTAATGCTTGATATTAAGTTAAAATATTGCTCACTATATTTACTTTATAGTTCAAATGATTTTTTCCCAGTAGTTCCAGAGTTAGCTAAAAGTTGGGTTTTATGTGTGTTGTATTCAGTACGGAAATGTATTTCATTTAACAGAAATACTAAATAGGCTAGAAAACACAAACTAATCAGTGTGACCTACTTGGTAGAAGGTGGCCATCTCCATTCCGCTGGAGGTGAAGGTGAGCATCCCGGTGGCTGTGTCAATCAAACAGCCAATTTCCAAACCCGTGCTTCTGCGACTCTGAGACAGGCCCGTTGCATCTCCAGCACAAACCATGTAACAGTTGCACCGCTTCACGCTGTGCAAAGTGACAGGAACAGATTGAGTTGGCGGCTCGAGGATAATTTTGTCACCGAAACTCCAAATATGACAATGGAGTCCTGAGTTTTAAATAATGTTGAAAATCAGTAATAATAGAACATAATTTCTGCTTGTAATTATAGCTTGAAAAGCATAATCATGACACCGCCATCATCTCTGACGGCAATAAGCATGAAATTTAATTTGAATCTTGGCAGAGTGAGAAGTCGACGCTACCGACCAAATGGCGAGCTCGCTGTTTACCTCTCCTGGACTATTCCGCTGTCGTCTCCGAGCGTGACGGTCACTGTGAGGACACTGTCCGCGTCGAAAGTCATGTCGTGTTGATGAAAGTCAGAGGTCACCCAGCCGGCCCACAAGCCAAACGGATCTTGGCCTGGAAGAACCCTCACCGAGAAGTTGTACTGAAACCAAGAGGGCAGCTGCTGTCAGTTTTTGGCGTTTTTCCCATTTTGCATTGTACTTTCTTCTTGTGTTTTTTTCTTTCTTGTGGCTGGGATCAACAACCCAGGAGCTGAAGAGCTGCACAGTGCATGTGCATAAGGCTTGCAGGGCAATTTGTTTAATTTGAGTGCAACATGAGGCAGCAGAGTGCCGAAAAAATGACGTCTTTTCAGTCGTTATCCATGCACATTATTTATTAAATCTAAAATAAAAGTTTCTGACATGGTTTTCTTATTAGTGTTGGTAATGAGGATAGATGAAAAGAAAACGAGAGGCTTACTCTGGAGCTCTGCAGAAGGTGATCACAGTGATCCTTGTCGACCACAACATCTTCGAGAAGCCGTGCAGATGAGTTGCTGCTGATTAGCTCTGGTTTTGTCCTCTTCAGCATGAACCTGAAAATAAACACATTCTTTTACGCCCGGAAATGAACATTGCAGAATCTTTCTTGACTTTGGTGGAGAAAGTTTGCTCACTTTGTTTCTTTTAACAATCTTGTAACAATTTTGTGTTTCCTAACATTTATTTTTGGGAAAGCTTTTTTCATTTTAATTGCCCGGGCAGACAGATATGGGCAATGATTTAATACATTATTTCAACCTGTACTATTAACTGAAGTATTCGGGTTTTGGTGTTTGTTCTTCCATTTTTTACTGTGGCTTAATTAGTTTCTCTACCGTTGTTTCAATCTTGATGTTTTGTCGTGACTGTGATCCTTATGGTTGAGCTCGTCTCTTGAACCAGCAAAGCTGTGGGCCGACTTCATCAGCACTTCAAAGTCAGAGTCCACCTCCTCTTGCTCTTTCCTTCCTAAAAGGACAATGGTAATTAATTACAGCAGGACCCCGGGGGGGCTTAAACAGAACAACACATCAAGGTCAAAATGGTAGAATAACTCCCACATGACATGCCGCGTCAGGGTTGAAATCTCTTTTCTTGAACCAAACAGGTCGTCATTAGCACTCTTTGGCAAAGTCACCCCAAGTTCCGCGTGGCCTGACCTGAACACACTGTGTCTGGTGCGATGCGATGTAATAGCTCTTTGAACCTTGAGAGAGAGCGCCGGAGGCCCCAGGAAGCGCGGCCGCTGCAGGACTGGCGAGAACCGCGGCGCACTCGACGAACATGCTGAGCCGGTAGAAGCCCAACTCGCTGCCTCCGCCGTGGTGGGCAAACGACCGCTGAGAGACCCTCAGGCTGGTTGAGGAATCCTTTGAGCCACTGATTCTGCTGACCTTGAATGAGATTTGAACAAGGGTTTCCAGGATCAATCAAGCAGCGCTACGAGCGGAGGGCCACGGCACCGTACTACGCGCTTGAGAAGGAGGAATCAAGAAACATTTATTGCCATAATATGGTCAGACATACAAGGTATTTGACTTGGCGATTGGTGCATAACAGACATTTAGACATTGGACAACAAGACAACATAGTGCAAGCAATAAAATATAATGCTATGGGTTAGTTAAAAAAGGGAATAAGAGTTAGAACAGAAACATGTGAAAGTGAAAATGTTGGGACTGGTGGGATGTTAGAAGCAGTCAGTGGGGGACGTGGGCTCTGTTGATGAGCCCGACTGCCGAAGGGAAGAAACTGTTAGTGTGGCCATGACGTCTTAGTCCTGATGGACCTCAGCCTCCTGCTGGATGGAAGGTTTTGTCCGGGGTGAGAGGGGTCGGCTACAATCTTTCTCGCTCGCTTCAAGGTCCTGGAATAAGCCTGCGCTTGTCCGCTTGGCTGTGGCTGCAGCGTACCACACGGTGATGGAAGAGCAGAGGATGGACTCCATGTAGAGAAGACGTCAGCTTTACCGGGTAAAAAGAAGGAGACTGTTACTAACTGACCTGCAGGTTTTGATCATCAGGCGCGATGGAGGTAAACTGAGGCTGTTTCCAGCTCATCCACAGGGCCGGGTCTCTGGCCATGTTGACGGCAAACGGTTCGTAGCCCTCCTGCTGGCCGCACACGGCGAAGTACCGCAGGGAGCCCACTTGGTGGCCCAAGTTCAGCCGTCCCACCTGGTTGACCCCAACACTGACTACAGGCAACAGGCCTGTGCAATAAATTTAAAAAAATTAATCAGGATTAATACACTTTTTATTAAATAAACCGTAACTAAGTCAGTGGAACTTCTTCCGGACCGTCTGCGATGTGGAAGTCCTTGGCAGCCAGCTCTGACCCTCGGTCGTTGAACAGCACCTCTCCGTTGAGCGCGACGATCATGGTGCGTTCGGCCATGTCCACCAAGCAACCCACCACATCGTCCCCGTGCCACGGACGTCCCAGGGGCTCGACGCCCGCATGGTGCCACTGAGCCTGAGAGCAAGAGGATCGGAATTACCGCCCCGAGGCGAGGGCGTCACGATTCGCGCATGGATTTTGTGTGGAATTGTAACACGGTGTTCTTGTGGGATCACGCTTATCATCAAATCCTAGTTTCTCACCTCGAATCCGTCGAAGACGAAGGCCTGGTCGTCTGAGCCGAGCTCTTTGTCTGGGGAACAGCCCGGTCGGGCCCAGCCCACTCGGATATTACCAGGTGTCACTATTTCGAGTTCAAAGTACCACTTCCCCCGGGTCACAGAGTAGGATTTGTCTGGTCTGAACACTCTACACTTCTCAGCAGAGAAGAGACATGTGTTTGATAAAGTGGCTGTAAACCACACAAAAAAACAGAAAAAAAACATGGTTATTTAGTTAAATTAATTTTAATTCAATTTGGGTTGAAAAACGTTAAACACAATATTCAGTATTGGTAGAATTTAGTCAAATGGTTGAACACATTTAGATTTTGTTTGTCTACCTACAATCTGCATTATCTACAATAAAGCACACCAAACGGATGAGATGGACGGCAGGGCTGTGGGGACGTACTTCGTTCCTGGTTGAGAGGCTCCAAGCTGTAACCGTAGGCCGGCAGGGGACAGACGGCCTCTCTCGCACTCGCCCTGCCCTCTCTCCTTCTCCTGTCACCGAGGAGCCCGTAGGGCACCAGGTACGGGCTGCGCTTCACTTTCGCGTCCTAAAAAAATAAATAACTAATCGTTTATTCAGGAACAGTATCGAGCGCGTGTGTCACCGTGTGGCTGTTTGCTGACCGGGAGGCAATGTCCCGT
Organism: Pungitius pungitius; assembly: GCF_949316345.1. Taxonomy (NCBI): domain Eukaryota; kingdom Metazoa; phylum Chordata; class Actinopteri; order Perciformes; family Gasterosteidae; genus Pungitius; species Pungitius pungitius. Next base: position 5,278,727 of record NC_084912.1, on the reverse strand, counting down.
GGAATATAATTACTATATTCCTAGAGATTATCACTAATCACTAATAAAGCATGTTGATTTGCCCTCGGGGCCGACGCAGCGATGCAGCGGGGGGGGGACGCGAACCTGTTGCGCCCCGTAGGTCCATCCCTGCCTGATGCGCTCTCTGGCCCAAACATTGTGGTCATTCTCGGCCAGCAAGTCAACCACCTCCTCGTGCGCTGCGCTCAGGAAAACCCGGCTGGAGTCTAATGGGGCCGGTGTGTAGCCATTGGGCTGCTCGTACCTGCGAAAGGGACATTTAAAAAAGAAAAAAAGATTGTTACAGAAGCATTGTTACATGAGCAGTTGTGCTGTAGTTGAGCATTAACAGCATTCATGGATGAGGTCATCCGAAATGGAACTGCCCTATAATTACCCATCGCACCCCTTTCCCCCCAAAGGCTTCATCTATTCCAAACAAAGTGCAATTAAATCTGTACATACTTGTTGGACAGTCTCATGTATTTTATTCTCTCCTCGGCGTGGTCATCGGTCAGACCAATGTGGAAACCAAGGGCAAGGAGAGTCCTCCAGTGGAAAAACAAGGAATTTTACTGACCATGAAAACGGGCATCAAAGAAACCATAGAATCTTTTGAAATTCAAAGTTTTGTGTCTGTTAAGATGCAGATAGTGGACGGCTCACTTGAGGGTGTCCTGACTCATTTGAAGTTTTTGGTTCTTCTCCTGCTCCGACAGCTTGGAGAACTCCACCAGACATGTGTTATGCTTCTTAACTTCATCTTTCACCTATTGAAGAAGTTTTAATGTTTTTGAGGTAATATTTTCTGACACATGTGTATGAAATGTAATTCAATTTAAACGTATGCTGTTTCTCTTTTCTCACAAGCCCATGGGTCCATCCAAGATCAATTCTATCCATTGCCCAGAGTTCATGGATATTCTCAGCCATTTTTTCACTGATATCCTCAAGTTGTGGGGGCAGTACCACCTATCGGGAGCAATATTAATACAGCAAAGGTTAGCAAGATATTCCAAAAAGAAAATTCTGATATAACTATAATAGCGTTGTATCCAACTTAGTATCATATAAGACAAAAAGCAACAGTAGGAATAAACAAGGCCTTCTGTTTGACTGATTGTTTACCTCGCTGGTGTCCACCGGTGTGGGAGTGAAGGTCAATGGAGCCGCGGGCACTAAGGGGCCAATGAGCTCTTGTTTCCCCTCCCCGCGATCCAAAATGTATTTCTGACACGGCTCCACCTTCAGCTCGACCCCCGGGAGCAGAGCGTCGGAGCACGGAGCGAAACCCGGCGGGGGCAGGAAGCGAAACTCTCCGTGTTTTCCCCCCAACAGAAAGCGAACCCTGAATTCCAGAGAAAAAAGGGGGACAAGGAAGACATCTACCATTTGAATTCAGAGAAAAGTGCATCTCTTTACTATGAAAGGGGCTGCTCGCAGGCAATAGATCTAACGCAGCATTGAATGCAGACTGTTGGGTGAAGTTGAACAGAAAGCTCCACTACTGACCGGACTCCTGCAGAGAAGCTGACCACGGGGTGAAGAAGTCCGTCGGCGCTGAAGTTCTCCAACATGCCCTGCACGGGGAGTCCGTTGACTCGGAAAGAGATGCAGAGCGCACCGAGGTCCAGACAACAGCTCACCACGTCGTCGTCTTTCAGCAGGTGAGGGAAGGGAGAGCTCACCCTGCGGCCCACGAAGCCTGGGATTGAGGAGACACAGCATGTCATCCACGTTCAGACTCATTTTGGAAGGAAGTTGGTCTCTGATTTCTCCTCAAGTGAAAAAAACCTGACAGTATTTAAGGTGCGGCAGAACATTGGTATTCTATTAATAAAACAAGTTTCCCTGATTTGTGAGTTGATTGTTGCATTTTAGAAAATGAGAAGAAAACCTAATATTCATCTAACAATGTCTGTCACCCTCTTTCCGTTTTTAAGCACCTTTAATGTCTGCTCAGTCCTGCTCATGCTGTATATGTGGAATGTGTAGCCCTCGTCCGATCTTATCCTCACCTGACCAGAGGTGAAGCCCGTCAAAGCCGTACGAGCACAGGTCGTCTCCCACGCCGTTGCCCCCCCAGCCTTCCCCTCCGGTGGGCCGCGGCTGGTAGCCCTCGGAGCGAGCCCAGCCCACGCGCAGGTGGGTGGGCTCCGGTGTGACGAAGGAGTCGACGTGGTCCACAACCAGCTCGTAGTACCACCGGCGATGCTGGGCCGACTCTTCTCCCAGAGCCAAAAAGACGTTTGGTCTCATGCTGTGGTGTGCAGACAATACCGGAGATGTTGCTGTATATAATGCTTGATATCAGCGTATTTTAGAACATTTACTTCAAAAACATCGCTAGATCTTCGTAATGATACAGCAATGCGATTATGAGTTAAAATTGACAAATCCCAGAGAATTACAACACAGTGTATTCAAATCTTGGACTAACTTATCACACATTTAGTTGGAAAGGTATAGGATGGTAGCGAAAGTTAAACAACACACATACTTTGTCGTACAAAATATAAAAACTTTTTTTTCTGGTAGATCCTTTTGATTTCTCTGTCCACTCTGCCCTGTGTAGGACCTCACGCTGCATTGGATGCTCTCCACAGTACAGACAGAACATGACTCAAATATCAAGGGCGCAGCACACTGCATTGCCGTCAGGTTGCAAATGAATGAACAAATACAGAACCAGGCTCTCGCAATGTTGAAACTCTATTACCTGAGACAATTTAGAAGCAGAGTGCCACAAAAGAAAAGGGAGTTCTTGTCTTTGATGAAATCATCAATATGTTGTTGGATTTCAGTGCGGCCTTGAGAAAAGAAACGTTAGTTCCTATATTGACACTAAGTTGGCACTTGACAGAGTGTCCATGACAGTGGGGACGTTAGGAGAGGGATGAAGGCAATTGAGAGAATGGGGAGAGGACAAGGCAAGAAATGTGTGACCGGGTTAAAGTGCTTCAAGAGATTGGAGAGAAAGGGATCCGTAGAATGGATGAAGACACAAAGAATACATCTGACTTAATGTGGGCGACAAGGAAGAGAAGATGGAAAGAGAGAAAATAAATTAACGGGGATAAAGGAAAACAGCTGGACTAATGAGTCATTTGGGTTAGTTGAACAAGGCGTGGAATAGATGGAATGAGAAATGGCTCGAGAAGGAGGTGAGAGCAGGGGAATTGACTGAGCAGGTGGGAAGAATATGAAACAAAATAAGCTATAGGGCCTGAGGAACAAAATGGGCTGCTGATAGAGAAAAAGCATGATAAAAGAAGGCAGCTGCTACAGACGAAAGGGCAGATGGAGTAAAAAACAAATCTAGAAAATAATAAAATAAGGTCAAAGGGAAAAGGGAAATGGAAACTGTCTACAAGATCAGACTGGCGTCCCCAGCTAAAATTTTGGGGATGGAATCTGATAAAAAGGTACAACGAAAAGATTAAATCTGTCAACCGTAGACACCACAGGCAGCAAACAACTTTTTACAAAATCTCCTCGGAAGAGGCTGAGACGAAGTCATCGGTCATGCTTGACTATGTGTGATCTATTCCAGAAGAAAATCACTGGTGCAAATTAGGAGACTCGACTGAAGTGGGTCCTTCAATCAACTCGAGTTCATCTGAGAAAATGTGCACAGCGGAGACATCTTGCATCCGGGCTGTGGACATAGCTGTGGATGTGCCGAGAACCTACAGACGTGAGACATCTACTGCTGACATGTGACTGTGTCTTTTTCTAGCTTGTTTACTGCAATAGAATCGAGCTCCTGGAGGAAGTTTTCCACTTTTCAGGGTTGCCTCTACTACACGTAACTACAAAAGTCTTTTTTACTTCCCCGGGGGGGTCAATGAGCAGCTCTTGAAAAGACTGCTTTCCATCTTTTATATCTTTTATGTGACTTTTCTATGTATGCTTGTTGAATGACACAGGCAGACCATTTAACTAACCAAAAAGCTTAGTGACTGCGTCCTCCTTTTGTGATACTAACTTGCAACGTTGCTGCAAAGCGAAGGCAAAATACCACAGCTGATTCGATCAATGCTATAACCGCGGAGTTAATGTTGAATTCGTTTCTGGGTAAGAGGGTTTTGACTTTGACTGTATCATACCGGCTGTTTCTAAGCAGCAGGCAAGCTGCAAAACTGCAGGCCAGGCATTCAGCCCGTTCGGAAACAAGCAGCATTTGCACTGGCACTGCGCTGCTCGGAGACTATTTTAAAATGCAGGGAAATACTTTAAAGACACAAAGGAGTCAGATGCATTCAGAAAGACAAAAACATCACGGTTGTTACCTTGTGACCTGATTAGCCAGACGTGTTTGGAGCAGCAAGTCTCTGTCTGGCAGCAGGCTGTCACAGATGAGGTTCTGATTGGATCGCACAGCTACACCGTGACACACACAGAGCGAGCACAGCACCTCCAGCACCTGGAACACAGTCAGCCCTTCATCCAGCAAAACGCTTGATTGACGCACAAACTTGATCACAAAATAGGGAAACGGATCAAAATCTGCCGCAGCAGCCTGCACGGTAATTGATAATAATATGCGTTATCCACCAGAAATAAACTGTACATTATTGGTAAAGCACAGAAATGACTTCTCAGGGTTGTTAAGTGAAACTAACACCCCCCCCCCCCCCTCAAGTGTTACCTTGTGGTTGCATCCATGCGTGTCTAGAAAAGAGATGATAGAAAGAATGTGTCCTTCTTTGATGACATTGAGAGCTTCAGGACTTTCCACTAGGACGCAGTGGAGAACCTCTAGGACTCCTGTACAGGGATGCAATCAGGATAAAAAAAACCACATTTCCTGTAATTTCCTGTGTGTTTTTTTTTAGATATTCAAACCAAATGTCAACACACTGTAAAGCAGATAACAAAATATACCTGTTATTTCCCTACATAATAGCATTGCTGTCACTCCAACTACATTGCATCAAATACATTTTTTGTTCATCTATTTAAAATTGTCGATGGTTAATAAATTTGCACAAAAATCCAACCGACCATGAGAGGCCTCTAGACGGTCCAGCCTGCTAATCAGCCAGTCCAGAGAAGCTGAGAAATGTGCACAGCTCCGACGGTTTCCCCGGATCAGCGCAGCTGTAGAAGAAAAATACAAGATTTTATTTGAAGAGTTTAGGTTTCTCATGACTTGCACCAACCCAACCCATGTATTTCATGCAAAATGGCTCAATTAGAACCATGTGTTTGGGGCCCTTTTGGGTCATTCACAGCACATGTATTCACACTAAACTGCATTCAAACGGGTTGCCGACGGAAAAATGTGTTTTTTTGTCGGTAGATGAAAAAAAGAAAAGCTGTGTTGTCGATTCTCACCCAGGAGCTCATAGAAACTGTTGAGGATGTGCACCCATTCTTGTTGTGCGTCATTGTGAGCCGCCTCAGCAAAACGAGAGCCACCACTGTACTGGTGTAGACGGTCGATGGCATCTAGGACCAAATCTATCACTCCCTGGGAAGAAAAGAGGGCACGTTTATGGAACATCGATAAACACATCACGTGTTTGTGTCGATTTAACAATTCCCACATGGACATTTACCTCTTCCTGAAACATGTTCTGCCGATTCTTTAGCGCTGTGATGTTGTTCTGTTGAGCTTCATGGCCCAGCCCCTCCAGAGGCAGGAAGTAGTGTATTAGATCCATCAGACTACATGCCACTGTCTCCATCGGCAGGCTGACGGACGGGAGGTTTCCATCCTGTATTAAACAATCCAATTTCCTAAAAGTGGATGAAAAAGGATGCAAGCCCAAAATGAAATGTACCTAAAGATGCAGCGAGGAGAGTCACAGGTTAAACAGAATCTCGACACGCCCTCCAGTACCTGATGAAGCGCGTGAAGAGTAGAGTGGCACTCCGGATCAGTCTGGCAGTGTGAGATTCTTCCCTCTGACAGCGAGACAGCGAAAGCCCGTCGTCCATGTGACCCTCGCTGTGCAAAATGGCCTAAAAAGACACCATTAGAAATCCCCCTTCATTTAGCCCCTTGATCTCTTAAAGTGTCATTCTGCACTTATTCACAATCGACATTTTTATGAAAATAGCAAATACATAACTTTTGATCTAACCTAATTTGACTGTGAAGGTTTACCTTTCGCTGAGCCCAACCCATGAGGGTAGATTGGGCATCAACAGCTTGGTAGGTGAGCCACAGCCCGGACTCCACATGCTGAACATAGCAGATGGAGTCCCCGTACTTGATCTCTGGGATCCCCATGCCGTCAACAGGAGTCTTTGTGCAAGAGTCAAGCTTCTCCTGTGGGACGAATCACAAAGTGTGTCAACACGAATCACCTTAAAGTCTTAGTCCATCACTCATTGCGGGGTATGTCGGACGGGACTCCTGACCTTTGACGACCGAAAGCAGAAGGAGGTTGTGTCGACGTCGGCCTTGTCTCTGTCGACCAGGTACAGGCCTTTCTCCTCAGTGAGTCCCAGGTACCTCCCGGTGGTCACATGGCACAGCCGGAAGGGCTGCCCCCAGGATGCATGTCTGCCACTCCAACTGAGGGACACCAGGAGCAGGAGTTGTTTCTGTTTTCCTTTGGAGGGAAACTAAACTTTCCTTTTTGAGGCTTTTTTTTCCCCATTTAGTTTGTCCTCTTTTATTTTTGAAACTGCCGGGGAGCGAGCAGGAGAATTGCCACCCCAATTTCATTCTGGGAAAGTGATATTAAATACGCTTCCAACCTTTTGTGGGCTGAAACAGCGGAAGCGGAAAGTCGTCTCTCGGCTCTGGTCCATCAGCGGTGTGTGTGTGTGTGTGCAGCAAAGCATGACAAATACGTCATTTCATTTTCCACGCAAATGGGACCCATGGACCAGATAGAGCTCCATGTGCTCCAAACTGCCCAACGAAAGCGGGCGGATCATGGCTGCTCCTGTATACTTACACAACACGAAGGACCTCCAGCCTCCAGAGAGAGCGGGCGTGGCTGCAAACCGATCCGGTCTCGTAATGCATTAGCCTGAATGAAATTAGAATTAAACAAACAACATGGCCACAGGTGGGAAGGGGCTTTTCTCCAGCTGCCATGACAGGTGAGCGGTCTATCCAACGCACCTCTGCAGTTCCTCTCCCTGCTGTGTGGAGGGAATAGTCAGACATGCGTCGCTGTGGCTGTGGAGTAGCCGCAATGTGTCGTCTCCCTTCAGGAATCCTACAATTGTTGCAGCCAGAGAGAGAGAGAGAGAGAGAGCATACACCGAAAGAGACATTTTTACTGCATGTTTAAAGAATGGGAAACTAATACAACTCAAATAGCAGAGGCTATGCTTCAAGGATTACGTCCCTCCAGGAAATGAGAAAAAACTTGCCTTGAGACACCCCACTTCCAGAGCAGATGGGAGCAACACTCCAGAGGGTCTGCTGGAAGGCGGCATTAACAATCAGGCTTTCACTCAAGCTTTTCCCGTCCAATGCGGTGCCAAACGACAGGTGCTGGGAGGGAAAATGGCCGCATCAAGAACAAATGCAACTTTGGATCGTTCCTCTATAATAAGCAGGTGTCGTAGACGCCTCTTCACTGACTCACCAGGTATCGCTCCGAGGAAACGTTGACCAGGATGAGGTCATCCCCAACACGGACTTTCTCCCCCTCTGACCTCTGTCTGGACGCCGGGTGGACAGTCCACCAACACGCCTCACCTGAGCCACCAACACAGGGTGCACACGTGGGAACCTTTTTTTACTAGTCCACGGGATATTTAATAATATAAAAGTCCAGAGAATGAAGGCAACTAAATATTTGAAAGGTTATTTGTTTAAAAACGACAAATACCCGCTTTATCCTCTTGCAGACCGACGTCCAAAGCCAGCTTGTCCGTTGACGCGCGAGATGAGGATAAGCAGCTGAGATACTGGGAGGGACGTAAACAGCACACATGTGATTGGGCCTTTCAGTGGACATATGTATACATATTTTTAAACAGAATAAAACTGTAATAAGTCAGACAAACCCTTTGTGACTCGTCACAATGAAGATGACTCACCATGCCACTGTAGGAGTGGAGGAACAATACGGCCTGGCCATAAAGAAGGGTGCGATGGCTTCCTCCGGCTTCCCCCTGTGACTCGCGAATTTAAGAGAATGAGTAAACACGCCGTCACTAGTGTGAACATTGGATAAACTGAAAAATAAATAAATGGAAACAAAGACCCAGTGAATAAATTGATAAATATACATTCCTATTTATATATATTTGATAAAAAGAGAAAATTAAAGTAACAATCATCAGAAAATAGGCAATTGAAATTGTTTGCTTACTTTATATAAACACGTATAGCAAAAGAATAAAAAAGACGTGTACTGTTGTGTTTTCAGTGTTCATTTGACTGGAACAAAATAAAATGGCAATTACGTGTAGCCACGACACTTAAATGCAACACTGATTGAAGAAAATTAGCAATACTAAATCATCACTTATCTGGCAATACTGACTGATTTAATGTATTGCCGAACATGTCGTGAATCTTAAAGTGTAAAGTCAAAAAAAAAAATGTTGATTTAAAAGTCTTCATGTCTCTTCCACTCCTCTTTTATTTCTATGCTCAACACCAGCTGTTCCAACTTCCTCTTTGGTATCTCGTTCGTCCAATAGGATTGTGCTAACCTCGTGGCAAATCCCGAAATTCCAATTACTTAGGTCCATGAAATCCAACCCATGCCATAAATTACAATATAAATTCATTTGCTAATTGAGAGGGAGAAGAGAACACGCTCACCTCTGCAGCCCGGTGCTCGCTGTGGGAAAGCATCTCCTGCAGGGCCCGGACAGAGAGACACTGGGCCATGACGAAGCCGCACACGGACAGGTCCGGTGGCACATTCTGGGAGAGGTTAAAGGTCCATTATCTGTCTACTCCATCCACCCTTCAACAATGCAGTTAGCGGTGATGAAGACCACAGCGACAACAGGGCAAACTTAGACAAATAGATTCATTAAAAATAAAAAAGATGCTGAATAAACAATCAAGAAAAGCATAACTTGTGTTTAGTATTGTTGAATTTCACATGTGATATCTCACTCACACACATGTGCAATGAGAGCTGAAATGTTCCGTTAATGGAGAAACGAAGAAAGAGGCTCATTGAGGCACAGCTCTTTTTACCTTGCAGTTAGAAGTGGGCTCAAGCCTGCAGAGTCTGCTGCCAAATCCTTCTGCTGCAAGGCAGATTTTCACATGTTCCTCCAGGGAGGTGAAGGTGCTCTGCAAAACGACCTCATCTCCCTAAAAACGCACACACACACACACACACACACACACAGCGATGCCATCAGTAAGCACAAGAGTAACAGATTAACAGACATTTTAAAAGTGTTATCATAGAATTCCTGCCAAATGTTTTATTCAAAAAAAAAATTGTGAATATGTCAATTATTGACCATCCTGGAAAATAAATGTAAGCGCTCTGCTTTCACGAACGGAGAAAGTGATTGAGGGGAGTTCAAAGCCTCTTCATGGTGCCCTGACACAGCTGTTAGTGCCAGCACGAATAATCCTTTATGCATCCTCTAAACCGACCTCGAATATTTTATAAATAAATTAAATTACTCATATATTATGTGTAAAAAGATGAATTTGCGTCCGTAAGAGTTGAGCCATGCTCATACGTCTGCGAAACATGGTAGAGCCCGACCGTGAATGCGTGACGGCAGATCTCTCTCTGCCCTAAAATGTATGTTATCCAAACGGCCCGATGGACTACGTCAAAGTTATAAGGTATTCCGCATCTATTTAAAGAACTATTTAAAGATTCTAACCAACACCTCCCTGTAAAGGCTGCATACCTCCATGTTAGGAAGATACCGCGCTGTCTGACCCCTGATTCGCTCGTCGGTCCACTCTTGGTATCAGCAGTTCTCTGCTATCAGTCAAACACACTGCTGGGGCACTGTGGGGCATTCGGACGGCTCAGATCCGCTACAAGGGAACATTTGCCAAGACCAACTATGCTACAAGACTCATCTGAATGTTGCAATTTGTATATTTCACCGTGATGAAATAGGAAAAAAAAAACAGACAAAACACAACACCTTGCCTAACTTATGTCATTATAAAACCATAAATGTACCTTCAGGTGCTAAAGCAAATGTACAATTTCAAAAAGGCCCATTAATTAAGCCAATTTGTTTCTGCTCTCATCGTGCTAAATAAATTGATGATTGTCAGGATCTGGATGGCTTCCTGCCTCGGATGAACAATTTTCCAGAGGAAACGCAGCATCAGTTGTAATGACACAGATCTATAATGATGATATCAGAGAGATGGGAAACGGATCTATAACACAGTTTTATAAAATCGTATCTCGATCCTCCAAAATGACTCAATGTTTGCATCACTGCTGCGGTTCAGTTGCTCATCTGCTCCAATGCCTGTTTCACTACCTGTGTGAGTGTGTCTCACATCCGCACCACACACTCTCCCTGTGACGCGCCCTTATCGGGCTCTGAAGATACCAAGCTGTGAGGGGACGGCTTACAACCGGGGCGCATCGATAGCATCTTGCAGGGGGGGGGGGGATGAAGAGAAAAGCAATCTGTCGTCTTCCTTTTACTGTCAGTGGTTCCACTAAACAAACTAATGGAGATGGAAACTAAAATACTGCTGGGAGACGCGCACTAAAGTAGAGCACACTTTTTTAATTAAAGCCAAATATATTATGTTACTTTTACTTGTACATACAACGTTTTAATAAAACAAAAACCGTGAAGTGAAGAACTTTTAGATGAGAGCCTCCAGGCCCCGATGTGTATGAAAAAGCTTCATTTAGATGAATAACTAAAGTGGGGCATGTTTATACTACAAAATCTTACTAAAAGATGACAATATTACAACTGAGGGGGTATAAATAATTCAACAGCGGTATCAGTTCATCTTCTAACTTCAACATGTAAGGAAACATTTAATGAGCAGCTGATATCACTTTTTTTTCCCATTAAGAGAAAAATGTTGCACTTTTCTCAAATCTCGCTTGTTTTAAAGCAAAAATATGACACAACAATTCACCGGCGCCCTTCCAATGAGTTGCGTTAGTTTGGATAAAGATTGGAAGCCCTGCAGCTGAAGTTAGTTAACCTTAAATACCCAACACCATCCTCTCTGGCTTTACCGTACAAGCTGTTAACATTACATCGGAGTTCATTTGAATAATTGTCTGACTCACTGTTCGTAGAAAGTGGAATTCGTCATCGCCCTCTCCAGTGACGGCCATTGTTAGAATCACACTCGACCACGTTAGACACCCTCCGGGTGAGAGAGGAGGACTGGAGGAACAGGGGGTGACAAGGTGTACAGCTATTGATGTGAGGGCGGAGTCTGCTTTTCAAATCCAGGACCCAAGGACGCCATGTTTTTTTAAATTTTCTTCTTATAACTGCTATTTTGTTGTGAGTACCTTACGACATGTGGGGACAAGGAATGCTCAATTTTGGAATCTATTTTGAAAAAGTGCTTTCAGGTTTTCTGTTAATTTTAAATGCACCAAAATTACAGAAGAAGTTGTTGGGTCTTAAGAACTCTAAAAGTATCAATACCACAGTTACCAAATACTCAAATAAAAGTCCTAAAAGCATGCTTAAGTAAAAGTTTTGAAGTAATGACCCGGTGGTTGGGAACCTCTACCTTCCTTAATCTTTACATTTATACCCTTTTTAATATATGCACTGCTATATGCACTTCATTCTATGTTTAGCTAACCTTTACCACAACCCTTCTGTCTGTGGAAATGTTCCAATTGTCTCAGTTTTCCAAATGATTTGTACAAAATGACACACTAGTCCCCTTTGTATCTCCTTGAAATGCTGAATATTCATGATGCCCACGAAGACCAAGAGGCATTGCTCCATGAGTAGAAAGTACCTAAATCATGTAGAATAATTGAAATGTCAGAAGCATCACTACAGCTGTAAATACATATTTTGCAGCATCAGACATCAGTCTCTCAATCAGTAGGATGACAAAGTGCAAACAGAGGAGAATGTACAAGGACGGATTTGTTTAAACATCATTTTCTTTTAATGGGTATTGCTCCAATCTAAAGTATTTTAGTTCTCTTGCATAATGTACAAACTGCCAATGCAGATAAAAACCATCACACAACAAAACCCTTTCAATCAGAGCATTTCATTGTATTTATCAGAATCCTTTGCATAAGCAAATAGTGTTATTAGTATATAACACAGTAAGAGCATATTTTAGAAAAATCCAGACTACTACTACTACTCCATTTGAGTATGATGTACTGATCTAAATAGAATTCATGACTTGTATTCTTAAATAGTATAGAAGGTGAGCATTTACTTAAAGTAATGAATAAATGGTTTTAAATGGGTTAACAAGGGAAACCAACTTCAGCACATTCATTGAAGGAATCCAGCACAAAGGTGGGAAAATATGCTGCTGCTTTATTTGATCTTTATTCCCTTCATCCGTGTATTCTTTTAGGCATGTGTCAACATTAACAAGTTTATTTGCCTAAAACATTTTTAAATCTAAAAACAATACTCAGATTCTGCACATTGATTTGTACGTGTTATCTGCCTTTAGACCACTTAGCAACAGTAAACATCACTTTATCATTCATGTGGCATCTCAATTCTTTCCCTCTGTAGCTTGGTATTGTATATTATTCATTCATAGACTTTAGGAAATACCATTTTCTACACTGCTTCCCGTTGCGTGGCAGTAGGTTTAAAACGGCTTCTTGCCAATTATATTCAAAGCATCTCAAACTCCTTTTTCAGATGCGTGTTTCCTCAAAAAGGGTTAGGCACTGTGAAGAAACATGAAAACACGTGCCACCACTAGACAAAACAGGACTTTAATGTCTAACTTCTTCAACTGAAACCAAAGCAACACCATCATTCTGTTGGCTCATTGCTCAGTGTCTATTTTATCGGAGGCAATTTCTCTTCTAGGTTTTTCTTCATCACAGAAGATCTACAACACACAAGACGATATTTTTAAAACAGTTTTCTATTTGTTTAGGGGACATTTCTAATTAAGAGAACCAAGACCATTGACAACAATTGTCCAATGTCAGAAATTAAATTATCTGGTGGTCACAAACATTTAAGTAAAGCCATTTGATCCAGCCTGTGTATAGATTCTTTAGAATTCATCAAGAGATGGGAGGCTGAGGGTGGGGTTGGGTACACGAGGGGTAGATGAAGGGTGCTTCTAGCCGGTTAAAGGTCACTCTCTCCATAGAGGGCAGTGGAGAAGGCCGCGTAGTCCAGTGCCCCTGGTGGTGCTCCAGGGCCGGAGTAAGGCGGCATCCTCATGATGCAGTACTCTGCTTGTTCGGGAGGGAGTTCTCTCCTCAGCTCCTCCACCAGTATGTAGGGCTGTGAGAAGAAAAAAAAACACGCTTACGACATGTTTCCACAAACGTTCATGCTAACAATGCCCCCTTTCCATTATAAGGTAAAGGAATAAGTTAGTGCTGGCTAAGAACATCTGTCTCTACACCACGATGACGCGCTAACACACACACACACACACACACACACACACACACACGTACCTTGTCAGTGGCGAGGATCCGGAAGGATGCCACAACCTGATCGGCTGTGTCCGTGTCAGCAGTCTCTCTAGTCATGAAATCAATGAACGACTGGAAGGAGACGCTTCCGGTACCATTGGGGTCCACCAGGATCATTATACGGGCAAACTCCACCTCCCCCTGAGAACCACAGAGATGCAGTATTTGTAGTATATATGCGTAAGAAATTAAGAAGAAAATTCCCATTCCCATTCGAAACATCATACCAAGTCGTAACCCATAGAGATGAGGCAGGCTCGGAAGTCATCGGTCTCCATTGCTCCATTTTTCTTCTACAGTCAGAAGAAGCACATGTTCAGGTTCACAGGAAAGAAGAGTGAGGGGTTATTAAAAGTATCATAAAGTAGAAAATGCTTTTCAATATACCATAAAACATGACAGCAATAAACATTGCAAACATGTACAACCCGAAAAGCAGATGTTTGCACAGTGATAAAATAAATAGAAACTCTTTCAACTTTAAAGGTCCTAATGTTTTTATCTTTTGTGACATTAAAGATGCTGAACATTTTATGATTACTGTTCCCTGAGAGCTTAACAACTTGGGAAAGAAGTCATTGTAATGTGCATTCACGGAATGATACGTTTCTTATCTGTGACATCAGCGCACAGCAATATTTTTGGGTTTTTTTATTTGGCAGGTGTACCATCCACGCTGTTATACTGAGTGAGATATTCCTACATTACCGATGTAGCTTGAATTAATGAAAACTACAGGGCATCTCCAAGTACAGAGCTACCCACTGCTCCGCTTCCAGAATCAGTCTGATTGCTTCAGATCGGTCTCTGAAATTACCTCAAAAAGAATAAAAAAGACAGAAAAAAGATGCAAAAGTGTAAATGAGCTGTACCCTGTCAAAGTGGTTGAAAGAGGATCTGAACTCCTTCATCTGCTGCTGGCTGATGCCTTTGGCATCCCGAGTCAGGATCTGGGTCTCGATCTCGTTGATGGTTCGGGCGACGGTGGTGAGGAGCAGCTCCCATCCGACGCGGATGTGCTTTTCGGCGTGGGGACACAGAGCAGTCGGGTTAACGCAGAGGACACACCGTGAGGCGACTGAAGAATGTGTGTAAAAACTACAATTTTTTGGTTTTAAAATGAAACAAAAAAAAAAGAGAAACATACTTGTATGGCAGGTTTCTACAAGAGCATTTACTAACATACTTATTACTACTCATTTTCTCATGTTATGATACTGCATATATTTGAAGGCACCTCACTGTAACACACAGAGGGGGGTAGAATCACATGTTTTTCTGATCTTAGCAGCCCAGAAACAAGTGACCGAGGTGTCACGACTGCACTGTTCATGCCTCTTCATCTGCTGTACCTCCATAGTGTAATTGGTGTGTTTGTTGTCGAACACCAGGGACTCCTGGATGAGCTGGTGGTCTCCCTCCAACTTGTCGATGTTGGGCTTGTAAGCGACAACGACGTGCTCACATTGCTTCAGCTGTGTCATCTGGTCCTCCAGGGTGCCTCCTGTCTCCAGGGAGCAGTGCCCAATTTCCTGTCAGGACAGCACACCCAACAAGGGTCAACTCCATTTTTGTACCAGCTCGGCTCATGCGATACTCGTCAAAAGATGAGATGGTTTCCCGCTGCAAATTCAGCAGAAAGTCATTTACCTGTGGCCAAGCGCAAACTCTACCAGGAGCTATAGGATTTGATCATGGGATGTTTAAAGTGGATTATAATACTTTGGCATATTGAATTATCGTCATTATCAAGGCAGAAACCACCATTGTACCCTCATATAATGTACAATGCATTTAAGCATAATCATCTTCCATTCCACGTCTCTTTGATTAAATGAAGATGCCAAATTGCTCATGAAGCCTGATGCCTAACCTCCATCCTGGTTTGTATCCAGGGCCCAATGAGATTAGCCTGGGCAGCAAACTGTCGTCTCAGCCTTTCATGGGCATGCTGACTTGCCATCTCCTCCTGGAGGGCTCCGTCCCTCTGAGGAACCAGCTTCTTCACCTAGAAAAAACGCACACAAAAGGGTCTCGGGACTGCAGGAGGGTGGATCGCGCTGGAAGAGGCATTTACATTCAACTGAATCACACTAGCATTATGCTTTAGGTTCAATCTGAATCCTTCAACTCGGCGATAAAACGTTAAATAAATATGAAAAAGGAAACACTACCCGAATAATGACTTCATTCATGCCTATAAGAGCTCTAAAGCCGTCGCTACCTTTTCCCATTTGTTCAGAAGCTCTTCGGTTGAGAGAGTACTGTACGGGTTGATAATGTTGGCCTTGATCCCGTAACTCTGGGAAATCTTCAGCACCTCATTGTGAATTCCCAAGATGGCCTGTCTCTCCGCGTCCGCCTCGGGAAGAGTAGCTTTGAACTGCTCGTGAGCCGCCATTAGACTCTGCGGTGGGAAAATGGGAAGTCCTGGATTTTTATTCAAATTAAAAATGTGTCCGAGGTGATTAAGGTGTGACAGGTACAGCAACATCGTTTAACGTTACACAGCCAAACATGAACCAAGGGGAAATTGTGCAGAGGTTTCAACATTTAGAATTACACTGTGAAATTAAAAGTAGTAGAAAGCAGTAAATGTGGGAGTCTACAGTGCTACTGAAAAGACTACCTGGACTTCTTCAATTGTATGCACTATGAACATGTCCTGCAGGTCCTCCATGGCTCCCTCCATCCAGTTGTTGAAAGGCGCCGACCTCTTGGCGAACTCCACAAACAGCTGATCAATGGTCTCCAGCAGCTTATCTGTGCGCTGAGAGGATTACAAGGAATCCCAGGTCGGATTTTCACATATCGAAAGCCCTAGAATATCCTCAGCATTGGTCTCAACATTATGCCCTGCACCGACCTGAAGAAGGAGACATCTTCCTATTTTACATACAAACATCCTCTCACCGGTTTTGATGACACGGCGTGGCATCAATAAACCTCTAATTCTTCCTGACACGATCCCTCCCCTGCTCAGCCAGTGGATGGAGACGGTAAAGAGGGGGGGGGGGGGGGGGGGGGGAAAGACTCGGTCCCTGTCATTCAGACTTAATCCATGGCCCTTGGACAGGGCCCTCACACATTTGCAGGTCCGAAATGGACAGGCATGGATCAGAGGAAGCGGCTAGCGGGCTCTTGGCCAATCGTTCTCCTTTAACCCCCCCCCCTCCAGCCTGTCTGGGTCAGGGAGTTGAGAGGGGATCCAGTTATTGCGCCTCATCAATTGGTCTTCACGCCTTTGATGTCATTTAGACGCCTAGATGTGCTTCTCCTGACATTTTAAATGAGCTGGTTTTGTTATTCTCTTCTGCTGTGGAACGTGAGCACACTCTTCTGGAGAGTTATCTAATCTAAAATACGTCCCGCCCCACCCCCCCCCAAAAAAAAGTACCGGTGGAGCGGATATGAACGACTCGAATACAGCCCTCACCTCCAGGGACTCTCTCCTCTTCTGGGTCAGGGTTCCCAACTTATCCCACAAGTCACAGATGCTCTGACACCGTTCGTTCACAGCAGCCACGTCGTGGTAGTCCAGCTCACTGCAGGAACAAAGCACAGACCACCTGCCTCAGTTGTAAAAAATAAATTTAAAAGCACTTACTTGCGGCATTTATAAGTAAAAAGTACCTTTTTTTAAAGGGCACACAAGCAAAATATGACTTAAAACTTTAAAAAAAATTGTTGCATTATCTCAATATTTGTGTGATAAATATTTTTAACAACCCTGGGAAAGGCAGTCAGTTGAATTTTGGCATAGACACTGACATTTATGTTGTTGGCCTAATCTCATTTTAAGAAACTTCCCCTCCCCCCCTGTGTTATAACAGTGCATCTGATCCACATAGAAAACACAAGGTCATTTAGCATTTTATTCCAAATCCACCTTACATACACATTTGAGCGAACTGCAGAGACTACTAGCGTGGCCTTTACTCCGACCCCTCCCCCCCCCCACGACGAAGCGTGTGAGCCAGAAGGAAGCGGACCGCTCTAGAAGAGGTCGCGCTGGCCCCGTCCCCCTGCTGGCTGCTCCAGTGGAACTGCAGGAGATGCGGTGAGCGTGCTCGAAGCAGCAGACACCTCGACCCCCAGCGGCGGCGAGGCATAGGGAGGCAGGGGCATCCGCTCTTCCATTTCCCACTCTCCCATCCCGGTCTCGAGGTCCGACGCGTACAGGCTGGACTCCCCAGCCGGGGAGCCGGGGGATGACGGACGTTGAGGCGGCGGCGCAGGAAAGATCGGCCACTCGGTTTGTTCGGAGCTCGCTGCATCGCGGTCAAGCTCGCCTGCTTGAAGGAAAAGCGGAGGTGCGACGTTAGGCGCGGGCTGAGATCTTCCGAACGGGGTCGCCGACCCTTCCAAAGGATCCCAAACAGGAGGCGCACGCCATGAGGCCTCACTGGACATGTCCACAGTGAGGCGGGAAGTCGTTGGATAGGCTCCTGAACCAGACCGCACTACGTACGCCACAGCAGGGGGGCGCGACCTGGACGAGGGATAAGGACCGACCTCCTTATTAGTGAAACTGCCCTCATAAGGGCCGTGCTGGCTCCAGCCTAAGGGGTAAAAAACAATGGGTAAAAATGGTGTGAGATCATTAAAAAAAAGCACCAAAGTAAAATGATTAATTTCAATTAAATTTACCATTTTTATCTGGAAAGCAAAGGACATTCCAGCAGCACAGTGCACCGAAGAGCAACTGACTGCAGAAGAAAAGGTCAAGGTCAAAATCCACAGTGAAATAAACATGCCAGGAATAATACACGAGCACGCAAATATAGTAATTTATATAGTAATTTAACCATCACGTACCGTGGAAGAACACAAGTAGCCATCTTGGTTGGGAGGCAAAATGACATCTTCTGGTGTCAGAGCACCAATTAAATGTGAAACAGGAAGTACTCGGTGGTCGATCCCGACTGAGAAGGTAATGACGGACAGGTGTTCTTCATTGACTGCTGATTGAGAAAGTCAGCATTGGCAGTATAAGTACACCCTTCACCCTCGGATAGAGCGACATGTTCCTCAACTCAGGAAAAAAGGGTTTAGGTTTATTTTGTTTTGTTTTTTGTTTTGTTTTTTTCCCCAAAGTGGTTCAAAATCATCTGACGCTTAAAATCTAAGAGACAGCGAGTGTTGTTTAAAATAGTTCCCGCGACGCATTTACCTTTTTCTCCTTCTGCTGCTGTCTCAAATACAGATAAAATATGTTTTGTAACCTCCCACATTTGTTTGTGATTGCGGCGTTGTGCTGTTATTGTGTCTTTTGTTGCTCATCATTCAATTCCATATCCAGACAGGTGCCCTTGTAGGTCATAAAGGGTCGAAAGTCATAGATGCTATTAAATAGAAATATATATATTTTTTTTTAAGATGGCATTATCTTGTTTTGCTGTCTGCTTCGCGGAGTGCGTACTTTAGCTCCTGTGCAATGGCGGCGATCTGCTCCACTCTGTCCTGGTGCGCTGCCAGGTCACTCTCAAAGGCCTCGTGCTTTCGAAGCAGTGCTCTGATTTCTGTCAGGGTGGCGGTTTCGTAGTCCTTCTGGGAGAGGATCATCTCTTTACCTGAGCATTGCACATGCAAAGAGAGAAAGGGAGGAGGAGGTCAACAACAACAACAACAACAACAACAAGGCTACTGGGTCAGGTCTAAACACACGGCCTTGTGTTGAACCTGTTGCTGTCCACGACAGGCGGATTGCCTTGGACAGATTCTAAAACCTTTAGTCGAGCCTCATTAAGGACAAGTCCAAATACATGTCAAGGTTAGTGGAAACACTTGAACACGTAAAAAGCAGGACTACGGATTCCAGGGAGCTCCCGTCACCTGCAGACTGAAGCAGTGAGTCGCAGACACGAAAGCGAGCCTGCAGTAAAAGGGGACAAAGGGGCCAAAGTGCAGCTGCTACTGACCGCCGGCCCAGGCCTCGTGATTGGTGGCCTTTTGGCGGAACTTTTCCGCGAGGTGGTCCAGCCTCTCCAGCCGACGGATCTCCGTGAGCAGCCACTCCTCGAAGCCTTTCTCTGCCTGCTCCAGCCCCTGCCATGCACTGGCTATGTCCTGCACACACACACACACACACACACACACAACGACCATCTCAACTCTCTGTAGACGTGATGAACATTACTTTAAGCAGCGATAAGGATGTATTGTTTCTCCGTTAAACAACGGCGCACACAATCGCAAACGTTGTCTTGGCTGTTGAACAACAATAAGAAGAAGAGGAGAAATGTGGAGATGTCCCTTACAGATACCATCTTCCCCTCGGAGGGCATGAAGGCAGGCCGATTGCTGATGCGCAACTTGGTCTGAAGGGTGTTGAAGTTAATTTCCAGCTGGCACTTCTCCTGCACTTTGGGGGGCTTGTGCTGACGCCTGTAGTCCCGGAAGTCCTCCAGCTTCCGCTGCATCTCCGCCATGGTCTTCTCCGGGGTGCGGTTCTCCAGCCAGGGAGTGGTGCGGCGGATCCACTCCAGCAGCTTGGAACCACGTGGGAGCGAGAGGAGAGGCAAGGAAATCAGCTTGGTTGGAATGTGACTCCCGTGTTTTTGGCTTTGTTCTCCACATACATATGCAAGGACCACAGCAACGATAAGCTTTTAACAACTTTACAATATAAAATGTAGCCAAGTATATGAGAACATAACAACAACAGGGAAATTGAGATAGCAGTGTTCCAGGTAATGGATTATTGATGATTTTTAGCAGATGGATCTCAGCTCATCACATCAATGGGATACATGAGAGGGGAAAAGACATTTTTTAACATTAAGTTAAATCTGCACTCTGAACTCGATTCAAGACCAACTTTTGTGTAATATACTGCACATGTTTCATTTTCTTTTGAAAAAAAAAAAATTCATTTCAAGATGTGTCATCATCCCTCAAGATGATTTTCGTGAAATTACTAATTTGGCTCTACCTCACTGGCCAGTCTCTCGTATTCCTCCATCATTTTCTCGTTCTCCTGGTTCACACCGAGCACCTTACAGATCCTGTTGGCGGCCGTCTCTGCCTGAGAGCACAGGGCATCGGAAAACAAAGTAATTACATCGGCGAAGAAACTCAGCCGGCCAAGCTCCCATCGATCCTTCACATTTATCTAATAACATTACCCTCCCAATAGATTTGTTGTTTAAAATTAGATGTCAGCAACCCAAACTGTTGCACCTGACCTCAATGGAGAATAAACATCTTGAATCCCAAATTGCAAACGGTTAGGGTTAGCTCACTCACCTAAAAATAAATACGAGTAATGCTATAGCTTAAAACCACTGTACCTGCTCAGCACCGGCAAAGCAATGGTAAAAGCAGGACACATAGGTCATGATGGCTCTTTCGTCAGGCTTGGGGGTGTTGATGATATCTGTGGCATCGAGAGGGTGGAAGAAGTCTACTTTCAGTGTGTTTTTAAGACTGAAACAACAAAATCAGGCCTCCAACAGACGCAAGGTGTCCCCATACGCATACAGCCAGGTGCATACACACATATTTCAAGGTGCTGTGTGTAACAAAAAGCTAACATTTTCAACCAGAAAAAAAAAAATCTGTAAAACGTTACCTTCTGCATCCAGCATTTTGGGAATGTCCAGGTGTTTCTCGGCTATGTCGAAAGCCAGGTTCAGGTTCCCCAGAGGATCATCCTAAACAAATAAACACCATTCTACATCACTGAACAGCAATACTGGTCTTATTAAAATGTCCCCGCGCCGCCCTCCATGCTACGGGCGACACCTCATACTCCCCGAATACTTCGTGCACATTGATTAAATACTACTCGTTTTCCAGTGTTCACATGAGCTGGATGTTTATCAGGAACTAAAGATTTCAATGATTAATGATAACCAGGCAACATAAGAACATTATTTGTATTATATGTATATATATATATCAAAACCATGACATGCACATGTTGAGCTTTTTATTTCAATTATTGATTATATGCCAATCAAGAATTAGATGAATCCAGATTACTCAGGAAAATATTTCATCCCTGCAATCTACATCATGTGCTTCTTGATATGTACACACAAGTGACTCTGACTGGAGGAACCCAGGGTTTTAGTAGAGTGACAGCGGCGCATTAAGCCGACAGCTGACGGCCAGCTCGGGGGGGGGGGGGGGGCGGTCAGTGAGAGTGCAACGGGGCAAAAGGTTCATGCCATCATGCTGCTGCTATTGTCCCTATCTCTGTACTGCTGTTCCATAAAGCAGGGGGCATATAATACATGACAGGGCCAGCTGCTCACAGATCCAGTGCAGGGCACATCGACGGATGGATGCTTTGGGGGGGGGGGGGGGGGGGGCTCACCTGGAGCCTGCCCGGCCCACAATGCAACAGTCTCCCGGCAGCATTAGCTGAAACTAAAAGTCGACCTGTGACCAAGTGTGTGAGTATGTGTGTCAAAGGGATTTTAAAGAGTGGGGGAAAGCAGTGGAGAGAAATAGACAAGGTGGATTGTTCATGTGCCTCGTCCCATCCTCACTTGAGACGTGGCTGGTGAATTATCCGAATGTTCATCTTATAGACATCCTCCTGCCTTTCATGGAGGACCGGCAGACTGTAACCGGGCGACATCATGACATCATGACATCATGGACAATAGCTGAGGTGAATTTAAATCCTGAGCTCTGCCGGGGGACTAGGCTCATGTTTCTGTGACTATTCAGGGTCGACTCTCCAAGCCGGCCCAGTGAGCGCTGCGCTGAAAAGAGAGCGCTTCTGTTTCCAAAACAAGGAAAATGTCACCCTCTGCAATCAGCCCTGGTGACCGGTTTAAACGTTTCTATTCGAGCTCGGAAATCCGATATCGGATGAATAAATGTTTGGATTTATGATGCCATGAATCATTTATTTGCGTTCTAATAAAACACTGAACACCGAAATTACAATAAAAACCTCCCCATTGTCGTTTGTTCACCCCAACTTTGGATTTTAAACCAAAACGGACTTGGCGAGGGAAGAGAGACGCCTCGAAATAGTCCGAACCGACGGCCTTCCTGTCTGAGGCAGCTCCAGAAGGGCCAGGCTGCATTATTGTGACGTGACTAAACACTGAAGGGCTGTCAGCTGGGCCTCGGCGGCTCTGCAAATATGCAGCACAGCTCACGGAGGCCGCGACGCCTGTTTATACTCAAACACAGAGAATCCAGGGCGTCCTTTCGACCCGGAGCGCTTAACTGAGCGGGGGGGCTGAGAATGTTCCTGTGGCACGCACGCACGCACACACACACACACACACCGGATGAGAGAAGTCCCAACTGTGTATTCATTTTAAGGCAGGCATCCCTCGGCTTGCACATGAATCGCAATTTCACCACTGAAAAACGCTGGGGCAAAGCTCGCTAATTGTGCCATAGCTGAACGGCTTCAGGTCAGGAACAGTGAAGCATGATGTGACGCTAAATGAACGCACTTGGGATACATAACTTTAGAAGCATTGTGTCCATTAGGCAAATTACACGCTGTGTATCTACAACAAACATTACGTTGCTGCCCGCAACAACAGTGGACTTCACATTACTTACTCCATCTAAAAAAATGAAAACTTCTGTGACACTTTTAGCTTATCGCCCCCAAATAAATTAAAAAAACTCCAGTGCTTGATTATATCAGTGAATGACAAACTGAAAATAACCACATATAATGTGACATTTTCCTGAAAGATTGTCTTGTAATCGGTTCACGTCGTGAGGGAGGTGTTAGTCGTGCGGGAATCAGTGGTGTTAGTCTTTGGGGGCTGAAAACACGGCAATCCTGGTCACACGTGAAGCCACACGACACCTTGTTGAGCTTAGAGTAGTCGAGGAGGTCGGGTCTGTGTCTGTGAATCAGGGCGCAGAAGGCCAGGCCGTCCTTCCAGCTTCACAAGCCACAGAGCAGAGAGAACCAACAGGTCAGTTCAAATAGCAGACCGACTGGACACACACACACACACACACACACTCACACACTCACACACTGGTGGCTCAGCCTTTGGACCACCACTAGGAATCCTCAGGAAGAACTACTGCTTATAATCATTGTCTCTGCATGTCCAACTGAAGCCAGATTAGCTATCAGTTAATGACTAATACAGCATTGATTATATATCATGAGAGTATTTGATGCGTTGAACCTGATGTGGAAGTTTTGGACGTTGACGTTCCTGTAGGGAGCAGTCTTTCTCTGACACCACAAGAGAAGACCTTCCTTGGCAGATGTTTCTAAGGAGGAAATAAATGAACAGGAGTCGGTCGAGTATTACTCCGGGACCTTGGGGGAGTTTTTCCCATATTTGGACAGTCGGTGGACATCTACAGAGAATTAAAAATCGATTTGGGATCATTTGAGTTTCATTATCTCACCCTCCACAGAAATGTCCTGGATGGCGAAGCGGAGGATGATAGTCCAGATCATCCCAAGAGTCATCTTTACATTACCGTCCACAATCTCTGAAAGGCAAACAGACTTCCATCAGAGCCATTATTAATAGCATTGATCTATGTGTGCGAGTCCATATTGGACACGTGACTCCCCCCGTAGGACGTCCACACATGAAGGGAGGCGTTTGATACCTTCAGCTCCGATGGACACAAGTTTCACTCCTTTGCTCGTGATGAATTCTAAGGCTTTGTTGACATTGGCAATCTTGTGAAATCGCATCTTCCCTCTGTCTGGCTTGGGTAACCTCTCTCCTGCAAACAGAGCGTTATGTAACAAGAGTCAGATATATAAGTAAATAATGCAACAACAAAAAAATGCACGCATGATTGTAGTGGTGTAGTATCAGAAGGAATGGACCACAAACACGCAAAGTTATAAAAGAAACACAATCCTCTGTGATCTAACCTGAGATCACTTCCAGAAGCAGCATGAGTTTCAGTCCATTTCTGAGGTCCTCCTCGATATTCTCTATTTGAGTACCAGCTTTCCTTAGGTGGGAGTTGCACCAGGCAGTGAATGTCTAACGGGGAAAGGGAGACCCAGGTCAATTAAAAGGGGATTTGATCAAATACCACCATGGAAATAAGCCGCACTCTGCACATGAACATTTCTGACGCTTCGCTGATGCACCGCAGAGTTAAAAAAAAAAAAAACACATAAGAATGCATATAAAACTGGACTTTAGTTTCACTTAAAACCTCCATTATACACGGATTACTCTGCGAGCTCGGTGTTCATCACCACAGACCTAAACAATCTGAGGCAGCTAACAGCTTAACAAGTGTCCCTAACAGGACCGTGTGCCAAATCAACGTTAACCTGTTTGACCACTGCCACATTTTTCAGATTAACCTCCAGTGACCCACTAGATCCTATTCTGTGTTTTCCGAGGCAAACAACAGTCGGGGCAAACGTGCTCCACGTCGGGTACCCAAAGACTGTAAATCAAGTCGAGACGGGCTCATTGTCTTTCTACTCCTATTTTTATAGAGTCTGTCAATGGCGAGCCACAGAGTTCAGGGGGGTGTTCGACACGGCACGGGGGGTTGGGGGGGGCCCACGGAGCGCATACCGACTCGATATAAGGCGGTAAATTTAGACCGCTCTGCTGCGGCTCATGATAAGAGACGACGGGGAGGGAGAAAAGGGACAACCTGAGTGAGAATGTCACGTAGACGTGGGGAGTTTGCGCCTCGCGTCGTTCTCTGTCACCTGGTGATGTGACTGGTTGCAGCTGCGGGGGCGATAGCGCACACGCCGTTCTTCCAGGTCACGCAGGACCAATCAACGGGTCTGTCGAGGTGTCAAATATGTTGACTCCTGCCACAATGACTGAAACATTTCAATACTGTCACCAACTTGAAAGTTGTCATCTTAACTGGTCTGTAATGCAGGCCGAGGGTTTGATGGACTTGACATTTTGCTCTTTTACTTTCCTACTACCCAAAAACAAATAAATGGCTCAAGTATGATTGAACAAAGCACATTTTAAAACATTTACCAGCAGTTGAGGGTCATTCTTTAGCATTTTTTTACATTTGGCTTTACGTCATTTTGACATTTTTGGCAATTTTTATTGCATTTTTGAGTAAACGGTGGGATTCATTTGTATTCTCTTCCCGCAATGAAAAACACCAACACATTTTTTCCAATAATTACCTCGGCAATTTTATATGATCAACTTTTAATTGTAAAAGAATGTGTTTGAACACCTGTAGATATAACGGCTAATATTACAGGCTCTTGAGTAAAGGCCATCACATTCAACACTGAGTGAGTCCCTTTTGGTGCCGGTGACATTGAACTGCTGCCCCCACTAGTTCAAAAAAAAAAAAAGGAAAAGGAAAAGTGCCCTGCTGGTTTCCCCCAATTGCCGCAGTCGGCAACCTGTGCTGCCCACTTTTCCCGCACGTCCTGCCTCCTTCCCCGGCGCCACTGACGAGTGACGGCGAAAGCTAAAAATATTCACGAATCAAATCCAGAAAAGGATCAACCCCCGCCGTTGAGCTGACTTGATGCCTTTGCGGGCCTCGCTGGGTCAGACGCTGGCAGCCTGTGTCCAGGTGGACGGAAAATACACGAGAAGCAAATGTTTAACATGTTGGAAAGAGAGCGCCTGCGTAACATGAATGTGCATTGACGCGAGTCTGCAGGTTAACAGGAGGTCACCTACTACTGCTTGTAGGATTTGAGGGAAATAGGCTGCTGCGAAAAGACGTGTGTGCTGGATGATAGACTCAAGGCTGCAGGAGAGAAACGATTTGGAAAAGTAAAAAAATGGAAAAGCTAAAGGGGGCCGATCAACGTCATCACATCGCACCTCGCGAAAAGAGAGGAACTATCTCGGCGGTGCTGTCTGGAACCATCGCTTGTGCTTTATCAGTTGTGATAATCTTAAACAGCTGCTCAGAGAACCAGCCCCCGCTCGCCAATGAGCGGCCTGTCAACTTCAAATTACAATCAGTGGGCGAGATAACCGCTGTGAAAATAACTGTGCGTGTAGACCAGGGACCCACTTCTGTCTTGTGTCACCAAAAATACACGGTTTTGTCATCCTTGTGGAAGCCAATGAAGGTTATGGGCATGGAGGGAGGGGGGGGGGGGGGGGTAGTAGCACCCAGTTGTGCAAAGAGCCACGGTTTAAGGCCAACTTCCAAAGCCCTAAAACCTAACTGACGATGTGCAAAGGGCCGAGGCTATATTGGGTTGAGCCGGTCCTCCCGGTGCAATATTTCTGCCCGGTTCCTATAAACAAAAGAATTCCGCGGCAAGGACACTGGATTACTGTAAGGCCTTCTGGGCCCTGGCGTTAAAATTAGCCGCAGCGTCCATTCTAATCCCCGAGAGCGTCATCATGTGCTCGAAAGCATCTGTTGACAGCTCGCATTCCGCGCGTATCGGCGGAGAGGCAGCAGTCTGCAGAGCCGCTGGAAGGCTATTGTTAGCCGCCTGGTACCCAGCGCCCGCCGCATCCGTCCCGTCAAGCCGCCCTCCACGTGTTCGGAACCACGCCGGAAGTCAAGCGACGTCCTACAAAATAAACCCGCCAGTGAAACACGCGGCTGTGGGTTTTGGATTCGCCGTCGGTGCTGGCACAGACCGGCGCAAGTTGATGGAGTTTCACTCATTTCGTCGTGTGTTTGGTTCGGTGCCGGGGAGTGTGTGTTAACGTGACCTCACGAGTCACGTAGGCGCTAACGCTACTAACGGCCCACGTTACATTAACGTTACCAAAGGCGCATTTCCCATCGTGACGTTGACTTTCCTGTGAAGTTAAATCGGGGAATATTTAAGAAAAATGTCTAGATGTCGTGTATGAGAAGCAGCAACAAAATGATTTGTATTTTACGTTTAATCCACGTATCAATTAAAAAAACGGTCCGTTCAAGGGTGTTTTAACGTGAAAGTGTTAACCGGAAGTTAAGCTGTTCACTTTAAACGTGGCCGTTGGACCAAAATTAACTTTTACGATACTGTAGTAACAGTTTTATAGACAGGTATTAACGTTGAATGGACATTTTCTTTTTTTTTAACTTACGATCCTTTTGCTTCTAATTGTGTCAGTCCGACACAAGTACCGGTGGTTAGATTCGTTTCCAGCACAGTGCGCAAATATAACTAGGATACTAGGAATTGATTGCTATCACTTCGAAATAAACGCCGTCTCAGTCAGTTTGACTTACTTTCCTCTGCTGTTGTTCCCAGGCAGGGTCGAGGAGCATGTCCCTGTCCCACTCATCCTCCTGGTTCATGTACTCGTACTCGTAGCCGTTGTCATAGTGCACCGTGGTCTCCACCTGGGTCATCATCACTGCGCCCTTCTTCTGTCCGCTCGACTGATCAAATGTAACGCTGGCGACGGGGAAGTAGCCGGACTTTCTTCTCTCTTTCTCTCTCTCTCTCTCTCTCTCTCTCTCTCTCTCGCTTGCCCTTGTCCTCCCGACCCGACAGTCGCCTGGCCCTGTTTGCCTCAGATGAACAAGTGACGTTGTCATTAGTACCGGACAGTCACGTGACGCTTTTCATACCTTCCCCCCCTTGGAAAAATCCCCACTACCCACAAAACACACACACACACACACACACACACACACACACAAACACACACACAGAAAGAAGACAGTTTTAACTTCAGATCGATAAAACAGTCTTTATTGTAGAAAAAAAAAACAATTTCAGACTTTCATGTAAGGCAAACATATCACAAAATTGGATTGGGACGTATAAATAAAATGTTTCTCCCTTGGAAAACACAAATATTTTCCCACGGAAAAGCACTAGACACCATTCAAAACCAACCACGATTATTGACTCTGTTAATAAAAAATGAAAATACTGGGTATTTAAACCTGTCACGGCACAATGTGGTGTTTGTGCCACTCTTCTCTCCCTAGTGTTCCTTATTGTTGTCCCTTTGGTGCTTCTACTATTTTGAAGATAGCTGGTTGTCATTTTAGGTGCTTACACACTGTTGCAATCCTTGTGGGAAAATACTTTATTCTATGCAGCATCGGGGTTGACGTGACCGTGTCTGTGTCCAGGTGGGAGTGTGCCCATGAGTCTTTGTACAACCAATATAACGGTATCTTGTAGTGTGGCCATTTAGAGGACTTGAGCCAAAAGAACACAAGTCTTTGAGGTGGATAAACACGTCATGTGATACGTCAAAATGCACTGCATAGAGGTAGCCATGACACCTCAACTCCTTCTGATTAGTTACACAAAGGTTTCCTTTCAAACAAAACACTACCTAGAATTGGAGTTTTTTTATGTCTTTTCATTCCTTCTACAAAGTACTTAATTTGTTCGTTTTGAATCTTAAACTTATTTGATGTAGATCGATCGATATAACGTGAAAATAAAGCAAAGAAAGGAATTGAGTGAACTATGTACGCCCATTCAATCCCCTGTGAGGAAATGGCCAGACTCAGAAAACCAAAGATCTGGAAAATGATTTTGCAAAGAAATTGAGTGCAACCCAAACTAATTGCCATTGTTTAAACTGCTTTAATAATAAAAAAAAAAAGAACAACACCGGCTTAATTGCCGTGTTGAAACGAAGGAATGCAAAGAATCAGACAGGCCTCTTAAAAAACGTGAGGTGTTCCTTTAAGGTTCAAGGTCCCCAAAGTCACTGCTGAAGGATGACCTCAACTAAGAAACAGCGTTCATATTAGGGTGCAAAGACGGGACACATCGGAGTGGGATCAAACAATCCAAAGAACATACATAATCTGTCATAGCAATGCTTAAAAATAAAAAATAAAAACTGTCCAGGGGCTTGACGTTAACAGAGACAACCTCTGGGCTCAGAGCGTAACAGCTGTGCAGGAAAGGGAGTGTTCGTGGGGAGGGAGTGAGCCGCTTGGACCCCGTGCATGAATCCTGCCTGATCCGCCGCGGTGGTCTTTGTTCCTGGGTGCTTCACTAGGAAAGGAAGCGAGAGAGGGCCGTAGGAGGTGAGGAGGAAGGCTTCATTATGCCCGTCATTCGGTTTCATTCAGGGAACAAGGCCGCCGCCACTCCTGACCTCGCTCATGGATCCATTTGTTTGATACTGGGGACAGAAAAAAAATAAACTTTTAGTCCCTTATGTTTACTTTAGAAAACAGTACTAGATGTTTGTCCCTTCGTGTCTCATGAACTTGAATCCAGGTTTTTCCCCCTGCAATGCTTCTCCCAGGTCTTCATGGATGGTTCTAGGTAAGGCAACAAGACAAAAAGGGGCACTCACCCCACTTGTTGCCCACTAACACTGGACAAGCTGCGTGCCGGGTGCTGTAGTCTCCCTCCCCGCTGGGAAACAGGTTGTACCAGAACACTGCGGTGCCCTGGAACACACACACACACACACACACACACACACACACACACACACAACAGACGACAGACGTTAGCAGCGTTAGAAAATCTCCAGGAATAGCCGCAGTGCCGGCCTCGTTCTCCTGAATACAGTCGGTGAATACGCAATATTACATTTTGTAGTGTGAATTTCAAAGTACTTTTGTAGAAGTATCAACTCAAGCTTTTTACTTAAGTAAAAGTATACAAGTACTGGTTTTAAAACTACTTAAAGTAAAAAAAGTAAAAGTATTGAAAGGGAAAAAAATGTCCATTAAGAACCGTCAGAAACCTCTGCTCCTTAGCCATAAGGGCTGGAACATAAGCGGTTACCTTTTGGGGCCCAACTGATGCACCAACATCTGGAAATACTGTGGCTCCACCTGCTGCTACATCACTCATCTACAACAGAGGGACAAAGGTCAGTCTTCTTCTGTCAAAGCAAATATTTCTGTAGGTCACATTCATTGATTTCTGTGTGGTTTCCATTCAATTAAATATCTCTTTACACATGGATACTGAGATTAGAATTTGTGGCACAGTTTATACACAGCACGACTAAAAGCAACTCAGTTATAACCTCAAATCAGTTCTTTCTTAAAATAAGATTAATAATGGCTGTTTATTCTCATTTACATTGTACATGTCATGAGCTGTTCAAAATATATAATGAGTTAATCATGTTTTACCCGTTTTTTTAAGGCAGTTGCAGCATTAATTCAAAGTGATTTTATCCACACATCAGTTGTGATTAGAACCTTCTTAAATAAAGCTCAGCATACACGAAGACGGATACAAAAGCCTTTCAAATTCAGTACAATTCATTTTGTGTAGCCTCAGATCAGAGGGTTTACCCCTTTTAGACACGACTTAAGGTGGCTTATGTGTAGCTTCAATCTAAAGTTACAAAGAGGTGTTTGGGCGGGTGGAGGGAGCGCTCACTCACGTAGAAGAGCCACGTTGCTACGCGGTTCCCGGTGCCCAGCTCTTTAAAGGCGTCTGGCTCGTCTTTCTGTGGCGAGAGAGTCAACCCCTAGGTTTAATGTCCTGACATATTAACACTACTGCACATGCAGATATGTTGGCTTGTGTGAATCACAAAGGGTCTTACCCGTCCAAAGTCAAAGTGAGGCTCGTATTGACCTCCAACGCCGTAATTTGCAACCTAAAGAGAGCAATGAAAGATGATTTAAGTCTCTACGAATACGGTTTCCAACGGACAAATACACAAAGCTATTTATACCGCATGTAAACAAGAACAATTCGGTTAGGTTTTCCCAGTCTCTGTACCTGCAGCTCTTCTGCAGTGTCCATCTCCAAACCGGTGAGATCCTCGATTCTCTGGTTGATCTTGTCAATTATCGGATCCTCGTAGCCGGTGAGCCAGGCACTGAAGGGAGGGAAAGCAGAACAAGTGAGAAAGAAGACGGCCGTGCCGCGCTGAATGTCAGTGAGGGACAGGTTTCTCCACTAGATGGCAGTGAAGACTTGGAATGGGCCACAGAGCGGCAGGTCATGCTCAGACTTTGCCACAAAAAGAAAGTGAAATTGGGCATTTCAAGGAGATGATAGAAAAGCGGAAGTGGAGGTATGAAAAAAATTAAAGATGGAAACCGGGCCGAGATTCAGAACCTCCAATCAGCTGTGGGTGCAGCGTGGTTCTGATTTTGAACCATCACTTATTGACAGTCTGGTTGAGAACTACAACAAAAACATGTTTTCATGGGTTAAACTTTCCTGACAATGCCTGCCTCTCATAAACTCAACTCTTGTTCTGCACGATATTTTTTCTGATTCAAGCACAAAAGCGCAACAAAAGAGAATTAAAGATATTTTATGGATAACTTAAGTTACTCAATCATATTGTATGTGAAGTGACAGAATTGATGCAAGCGTCCTCGTTCTCGTGTGTGTGTGAGTCATGGAGTCGAGTGAGTTTGATCAGTACTAAGTATTTTTGTTAAAAAAAAGATAATGTGTGACCTTTTCAAAAAGAAATGCTGCAACGAATATGAGCCAAACCAATTTTTTGCCGTTGTGTCTTTAAGGCAGTTCAGTGAGCGGTCAAACTCCTCTATTCTGCTGCCTCTGTTCACTGGATTTGAAATCGCATGCATACGTACACGTATAAAAGCCTCACAGGAACACCACGCCCTTCCACCGTGAGCCCAAACATTAATTACTATGAACTGCAAAACCAAAGAAAGTTAATTGCTAAACCTGGTAGTTTTTAAGGGTGGGGTGAAAGTTTAACTTGCGACGGGCGACGTATAAGCTGAAGCGGAAACATCAAAAAACAATCTGCTTTCACGTGTTTACAGCCCATATCTGTGTTTCTTTAAGCATGTTCATCCAGAAGTTTTTAAATCTCTCTTACTAATCCGCTTGTTGGGGAAGCAGAGAAGACTCGCCGCAGCTGTTCATAGGAGAGAATTTCTGACGGATGAATTCCTGGGAAAGCGCGATGGGGAATAGAGATCCGGTGCTCGGGATCTCAAATAACTTGGGGAGGGACGGCCGGTGGAAAGTAACCATCTGCCACGGTCGAGCCGTTCCATGAACACTTAAACTGACTGAAGGGCGCAGAGATGAAGATACAGAGAAGGACGGAGGAGGCCTTGTGGTCCTCCTGTGACCTGTGACCCCTTACCTCTTGGAGACTCTGTACTGGGCCGTTGTAAGTTTGCCGGTTAGGGGGTCATGCACCGTGGCTCGCCTTAACTATAGTAGTTCGCCCGCACAAGGAGGATAAGCAGGGAAATAAAAGAAGGGAGGGGGGGGGGGGGTAAAGATGACAGAGTGATACGCACATGGGAGTGGAAAGAGGGAGAGAAAAGAAATGCAGATCTGATCAGCAGTTGTCAAAGTAATATTATTTAGCGGAGCCAAGAGAGTGCTCCGTAAAGGGCAAGACAAGAAGACCAGGGAATCAATGAGTGCCTCAGATACACCTCTTGGCTCACAGAAGTAACTATGTTAATATCAACTAGCACCCCCCCCCTCCCTTTCTTTAGCAGACTCCTGTGCAGAGACGCATCCACAACAGATCCTGAATTTCCATTGACTTCAAGAAGGCATTAGTTTCCATTCACAGCACTGGTGAGATTACCATGAGATTAAATATTGGAAGGAATGTGCTTCATAGGCCAATCATAGTGTTTCTGGCTGGATGCTGTGCCTCAGCACAAGAGCCTTTACGCTTTGGAGGAAATGGAGTAATGCGGAAGGGCGGGAGAACAGAGGATGAATGGCATGGGTTATTAAAGGGGGGCGAGAGGAGGAAAAGAGACGTCCCTTTCTCCTTCCCTGCTCTCTCCCGTGTCCTCTGCTCTTGGCGGCTGCTGGGGAGACCTTACCTTTTGCTGATCCGGTACGGCGCTGTCTCCAGCACTCCTGTGATGGGGTTTGAGATGGTGGCCCTGCGCAGCTGTGAAGCCAGGGACATGATTTAGACACACACATGTGTCACACGTGTGTGTCTGTCAGACTAGCAGAATCACATCGACCAGCCTCACAGCTCTGGCCTCCGACCGCCTCAACACATTGGAACCACGTGACAGAAAATGAAGAAAGCCTAACGGATGCCAACTACCGGTCCATTTTAAACACTTGTGAACATAAATATCCCAAATGTGTCAAGTTTGTTTCATATTGCGGTGTGTGTGTTAACCGCAGAAGTTCCCAGGCTGTTGCCTGGCTTTACAATTCCCCTGAATCGGTCTCCAGAATCATCCGACGGCCCCGTGAGAGAACCAAAAAAAAACAACCCCCCCCAAAAACTTACCCGTGGCTTTGCCAGCTGCTTGACCCTCTCCATTTCTTTGTCAGAGATGATGTCAATGAAGCGGACGATGTAGGGGCGGTCCCACTCGTCTTGCTGTTTGACCGGCGCCAGCACATACATGGGGTTGTGCTTGTTGTCATAGTAACGACAGAACAGCCGGCTCTGCCTGCGGGGGGTCTGATTGGGAGGAAACGGTAGCGCGGGACCAATGAGTTGAGACAGATTTGTCTTTATCGCGTTTAGAAGTTGTGTTTTTTTGTGTTTCGGCCTTCCTCACCATGCGTATGCCCTCGCCACGACAGAGCATCTCATACTTCTTCCTCTCTGGGAGCTGAGGAGTCAGGAACTTCTTTTTGGGCTTCTTTATCTTCTCTGTTGCTTCTCTTTTCTCTTTTTGCTTCTTCTCTGTTGGAGGTGCGTCCGCCGCCTCCTTTTTCAGCTTCTCTAACTGGAACTCAAAGTATTTCAGGTTGCCGTTGGCGCGCTGATGCTCAGGGTCTAAAAATGGGGAAAAATGAGAGCCCGGCAGAAATAACAGTGGTGATTACAAATAGTGAGGATTGCAGCAATGTTACGCAAAAACAGTTAGAAAAGAGGATTTAATTCCAGACTAATCTGATGCCCGTGTGACACCTCCTCCACCACCACCTTGTTGGTGTAGAGGGACTCACCCAGTGCCAGCAGCTGCTTGGTGAAATCCAGGGCTCGCTCAATGTCCCCCTGCTGGTAGATGGAGTAGCTGAGGTAGTCGAGCAGTATCACCCGATCTAAAGGGGACTCCTCGCCCTGATCCAGCTGTTTCAGGGCCTGGGCCATCCACAGCTCTGTGTGGTAGTAATCAACGTCAGAGTAGGCAATTTTCCCCAGCTCATAACAGTCCTCCACGGTCATCAGGCTCTTGTGTTTCACCCCTGGTATTCAGAAAACACAAGAGGAACAGTGTCATAGAAGAAGAAAAAAAGAACCATCCTCATAAATAATGTGAATAACATAGAAAGCAAAAGAAACCTTCTATCCCCATATTTACTGTGACTATTTAACAATTGCTGTTAAAGCAGGACTCTGAGATGGTAAGCACAGGTTTATGGCCCTCACCAGGTAGGTCCCCTGTGGAGATAGTGTTGGCATCCAGTCTGTAAGTGTCTTGTAACCGGAGGAGAGCTTTGGCCGCCCCCGTCTGGTCCTCATCCGTCGGGAAGTACTGTCTCTGGATCGTCAGGTTGGATATAAATCCTGAAAGAGGTGGACAGTAGAGCACAGAGAAAGATGTAGTAGGGTGATTATGTACGGGGTAAACAACAGACCGATACGTGGACAATAAATATTTTTTCTTATGTATGCATGTGACTCCAATCTTGAGTGACATTATTATACCATATTAAGCCAGACATGCGGCATAAATGAATGCGCAATGTTTTCTTCTGCCTCAATAACTCCTGTTAAGGTGACTGGGGACCGAGGACCTGGATTTACATTTAAATGAATGTGGGGGGGGGGGGGGGAATGAGCAGCAAACAAACAAGCTAAAATATGCTTCATCTGTACCATCAGTGGTGTCACTGAGCACAAGGCTCTCCAGATCCGCCCACTCTGTGTTCAGCCTCTTCATCAGCTTGAAGGCATTGACAGGGTGCCCCAGGAAGCCCTCGGGGTCCTGGATGGCCACAGCCGACAACGAATCCAACTTATCAGCCCACCTATCACAAGGACGGAGATGCAGAATTAAGATACGTTGCACACATCAAGCACAAGTATTGTTTTTGTCTGTGTAAATAGAAGCATATCTGCGTGGTGATCCTCGTGTGCAGCTTCGTGTCCACAAACTCACTGTTTGACCCGCTCCAGCTTGGTCTCCTCCGCTTTGATGTAGTCCTTCAGGGAGGTGACCAGGTCTTTTTCTGTGTACAACAGATCCGTCATCTGGCCTGAGGAATAGAAATCGGAGACCCTTTCAGCATTAATCGTGCAATAATGAATGACCATGGGCATCAGAAATCTTGCCCGACGGTTTTACCTATGGAGGTGAAGAAGTCATTGTTGGCAGAGAGCGACTGCAGACAGCTCAGCAACAGGAGACTTAAACATGGCAGCTCCATCCTGAAGAAAGAGGGAAGTACGTGTTGTTTAATACAGTCCCTTGAAAATTATGCCAACATACATGGCAAACATATACAGTTTATACATCATATATTGATGCCTCTCTTTACTCCTTAGTGTTGCTTTTACTGAATCCCAAGACCTTGGACCATTTAAGAGCAGATATTGAGACATCTTGTCTTTTTTTGTTGTCTTCAAAAACAAATATCAGCAATCTAAAGACATGGAAACAACTGTGTGCATGGCAAAGTATCACTATAGGGGATAGTGGGAAAAATGTACAAAGACAAACAGACAATAATAAAAATATATATATTTTTAGGTAACAGAAAGTGAAGCAAAATGAGTCATAAAAGTCCAAAATAATTCTTTGCAGCATCGCTGTTCATCTTTTTACAAGAGTAGCCTCCCAACCACCGCATGAAGCCAAATATAAGCCTGTGGTTGCTTACACAGACTCTGTTTGGTTTTAGAGTCGGCATAGCCACGACTACCACAGGGCTTCTGGGCTTTAATAAGGCGTGGCACAGCCGATGGGTTCAATCCCGTCATTTGACCTACAGCTAACTGCAGGGCAATTAACCATTCGACTTGATATATTAGGTCTTTATTCTTGTAATAATATTAGTAGTACACTTACAGCACAAGCTTTGTCCAGAAGCAGAAACGTTGCTGAATTTATCAAAGTTTCAGATTTAAAAAACAAAATAAATACAAATGTATGTATCCGACGCGTGGTGACTCAGCCGTTATAACGTATATATTTAAAAGCATCGCATGTTGGATGACTTTACTGCATTATATTTCAATAGGATGTTATAGTTTGGAGAGCAGTATATTCAAAGTAATTTCCACCATACATCTAATCTTATGAACTCCCCACAATACAGAGAAATTAAATATTTGATGCTCAAACCTTCATGCAAAAGATTTTTTATCCTAAGCTTCATCTTTTATTATGTCAACAAAAATAACTGTAAGTGCAACCAAAGATGAAGCTTGATGCAGCTTCATTGTGATGAAATGCTTGCAATGCAGGAAGGACACTTAAAAGAAAGTGTTAGCACAAGACAAACCCTCACACACACACACGCGCACACACACACACACAAACCTTTGGGTTTGCAATGCACACACAAACGTGGACACACATACACACCTAGTGGCAAAGTAAAGGTCATGCACGAAATTTGCATCTCTGCAGATTTCTGAAGCTTGTTTTCACTGCAGGCCGAGGCAGGTTCCCTCTTTGCCTTCAGTGAAAATAAAAGAATGACTTCACATGACATTTCAATTAAGGTCAGGGCAGCAGAAAAGAAAAGAAAATATATCCACCAGGTCTTGGGTTAAAGCAAAACTCATTGACCTGGAAGTATATTTGAGCAGAAACTCCATGGCTCGATATAAATTGCCATTATCCCTAACTGCTACTGCGGTGGTGCCACCCAGTCCAGGATCCCATAAATATGCCCCTGCCACTTACATTTCCCAGGTAAAGACTCTAGAATATAATTATCATAACGACAGGCTGTCAGCAACGGGGTTTCTCTTGTAATAACATTGTTTAAGTGACATGTCGAGATTAAAGCTGCAAGTATAACGCTTATATTTAAGATCAATGTGTCATGTCCTGCGTGAGTGGAAGTGAGAGTGTTTGTATGTGTGCGCGCTTGTACGTGTCATGTGGAGACTCCAAAGCATTCCTGATGGATAATTAACATTTCACTTGTGAAGACACCCGTGGGCTTGTTAGTCTGAAGCGGTTAAAGAAAACTACTCTGCATTAAACTTGCTTGAACGTTTTTATTTTGTGATCTTCAGAAATATGTGTGAACGGGCTTTGTTCGGACAAGTTTGGTTCGCAGCCGTCGTGGAGGAGGACTTTTCACAGTGCGATCATTTGGATAAATGGTCCGCCCTCAGAAAAGAAATGTGATGAATAATAATCATGTAATATGTTGGTGGCATGTCGAAGGTTTTCCATTCACTTACTGTGGTTTACTTTGGAAAATTGTAAATCACCAGGCTACAAATGATTAGACCTCTGATTAAATATTATAACTTTTAATCTAAATGGTTTTTATTATTTCACTTACGTTTAAGTTTAACTGTGGAAGATGGTAAAAACATGGCAAAACCTGATTTTTGACTCGACAGAAAGATACAAAAAAAGCGATGGATGCTTCCAACACCCACATAAAATGCCACGTACAGTCGAAAAGAAATCGACAGAACATTTGATATCACTTCGCTGTCCATTCACACAGAGAGGGGGGGGGTAATCAATCAGTGCATTGTGTCTGATCCGTGACCCCCCCTCGTATTTCAGCGTATTCCCCTCGGATACATAAACGACCTCGGCAGGAGTCGGATGACGCAGGATGTGGATGAAGAGGACTGCCACGTCTTCGCCCCTCCCCACACTGCCCCAATGGAGTCGGGACTGATTTTACACACACACACACACACACACTCGGAATAACCCCTGCAAACCAACTCACGGCAACAGGGGGGGGGGCGCCTCCTTTTTACTTTCTGGAAGGCAGCTAGCTTTTAAGTGCTGTCGGTTTACTCGCAAAGCGGCTAAGCTAACGTTAGCATGCAGAACCCACAGGAACGTGTCGCTAAACTTCACAGCGAATGTTACCTTTAACCCCCCCCCCCCTCCCCTAAAAAAAACCAGCCTGAATAGCTCACAGACGTGTGCTGCATGTGAGAGTACGCGAGTGCCACAGTGCGTACAGGTTGTATAATGCTGTCACAATGTAAAACGTTAACGCTGCAAGCGCAGTGAAGGCAGCAGCATCCCACGCTCAGTGCAGCGGAATGTCAAAAACTTGGAGCAAAGTTTGACCAACTAAGACAACATAATTCGGGTCGGGTCTTCTCCTCTACTCGCTAGCTGCGTCATTAGGTTTTCTGATTGAGCCGTAGTAACCGGTGTCTTATCGTTATATCAACTGCTGCCGCGAAATATCCCGAGTATCAAAGTTTAGCTGGTTTTCAGCTAACACGGCAAGCTAACGCTAAGCTAACTTCCCAGCCAACTAGGCAAAAAAACCGTCCATCAATATCAGAGCGACAGAAACATACGAAGAAAAAAAAAAAAACGTCTACGCAGTTTTTTTTTTTAAACTTTCTTCCACCTTATGTAACCCAGGAGTCATTATTTACCTAAACGAGAGCATCCTGCCGCAGGGATCAGAGACGAGTCCTCCCGTGCTCCGGGGTCCAAACAGCGGGGACCAGTTGAAAGGAAGATGAGCAGCAGCAGTCTGGTACTCGCACCTAGCGGGGACGTTGCTGCGCACCGATGTCCATCTGGTGTTCAGGGGCTGGATTCCTAAAATCCCGAATGCTACGTGCAGAAGCTCACATGCAGAAAGCCGCCCCCCCCCCCCCTCCCTCTATAACTAGAGACGATGGGGGCTGGCGTTGGACTGCTATGGGGAGGTGTCTTGTTGTCTTAACACAGCCATGGATGAGTAGGCTGCTGGAGGTTTATATTCATGTAAAACAAAAACAAAAAGAAAAGAGAGAAACGCGAGTGATTCTTTCGGCTAACGTCACTTTTCTGCCACGTGTTGAAATTATGCTGCGGAAACTTCGATGTGCTTTCTGCCTTGAAACTCCAATTAAACCAATTAAAAAACGACGTTTCTCCTCCCACATGTTGTCGTTGACACAAGGCTTTGACAAGGAATGTGTTGTGTACCCTTATATCAAATAGACCCATTCAAACTCACGCTCCTGCTAGTTTTAAACCTTTCATTTGGCCTTACAATTAGTTTTTTTTTACTCCATTTTCACCCGCCTTTTCTCTTTCTCTCCCACATTCTCCCACATTCCAGAAAAGTCTTTGCTCAACTAAAAAGTGTGTGTGACTGGAGGGAGGGAATTCCTGCTAAATGCTACTGAGTTCAACAGGGTGGAGCTAAGTGTGTGTGTGTGTGTGAGAGAGAGAGACAGGCTAACTGACTGCAATACAACAAATCCCAATGGCATGCCCTGTGTAAACACGTCACAATGTATAGGTCTGTGATGAACAAGCCTCCATTCTGTTTTTAAATACTTTTCCACATGAA
The DNA here is from genome assembly GCF_949316345.1 of Pungitius pungitius. Lineage (NCBI taxonomy): Eukaryota > Metazoa > Chordata > Actinopteri > Perciformes > Gasterosteidae > Pungitius > Pungitius pungitius. Next base: position 5,238,911 of record NC_084912.1, on the reverse strand, counting down.
TATTGCCTCTGAATTTCATGGTATGGTAAAATTAAGACGAAAAAAAAAGAACATTCTGATGTAAAACACTTTATATACACTTTATTAATATGTATATTCTGTCAACTATCGTCAAGCAAGACAGGATCATGTTACACTGAGTTGACAAAGTTCGTATTCAGCCATCCCGGTAATGTAATCCTACAAATAGAATGATACCATTCATCTAGTGAAGCTGCAACTGTGCAGAAAAACCCAGTTTAAAAACAACAAATAGACATTTAAGAAATTGTTCGGTATAGCCCTAAATATTTGTGTTGCCGTTTTCCATTTTATGTTTAGAGGAGATGGAGATTAATCTGATTCAGCTCATTGATACAAGATAAGAGAACTTTAACTACACCGACGGAACTTCTTGTGCCAGGGATTGCCAGCAGATTAATATATATAGAGAGTATAAAGCGTAATATTAACAATAGTGTGGAATGAAATAACCAAACAAATTCAGTAGAATAATTCAAATGGAAATAGTAAATTACAGAAACATAAGTGCGTGAGAGGTAACACTAACACCAGCGGCTAATAGAACAACAATAAGATAAATCTGCCTGTGGTATTTCTAAAATGAGAACTGGCTGGTCCAGGGTAGCGTCCTCCTCTCCACTCCCCCTCCTCGCTCCGGTCACCGCCGGATGTCGTTAAGGGAGGTGATTTTGCTCCCAAACAGCAGCTCCTCGTAGCTCAGCAGCTGACGCAGGAAGTTCATGTTCGGCGCCGAGCACGCCCTCCTCTCCTTCAGCCAGCGCAGGGCGTGGAGCAGCGACCAGCGGCGGTGCTCCATGAGGAAGGCCAGCGTCACGGCTGAGCTGCGACTCCTGCCCGCGCTGCAGTGGACCAGGACGCGGCCGGCGGGGTCGCCCATCAGGGCCGAGCTGATGAACCTGGAGGCCAGCGGCAGGGCCTCCACCAGCTCCTGCTGGGCGTCGTCGCTCAGACGCAGCCGCAGGTAGCGCAGCGTGCCGGGGAAAGCGTCGGGCCAGTTGGCCGTGGCGTTGACCACGTGCGTGATGTGTAGGTTGTTGATGATGCGGTAGTCGGAGGCCTGCGAGGCGGAGCCCTGGAAGAGAGCCTCTTCCAGGATCTCGGACGGGTAGATGGTGAGAGTGTGGCGCTCGGCTTCCAGCAGGACCATGAGCGGCGTGCAGAGGAAAGGGTAGAGGGCGTGGAAGGCCGAAAACCCCCCCAGCAGGATGACGGGATCCATTCCCAAACTGCTGAGCTGGAAGAAACAGTGCAGGAGGTCCGGGGAGTCCGTCCTGGCCTTCGCACTGCCCACTGCAGGAGGCACAGAAACAGACAGTCAGCTGGATGCCAATGCTACTGAGAGCCTTCAGCACAGGACCTTGACAAAAAATGCTACGGCGTGCATGCTATTGTTCCCCGATGACTAAGTAGAGCATTGTGTCAAATTGTTATTGCATGGGAACAGCTGAGATTGGTGGGAATGTCATCAGTGTCACAGGTCATTGGTCAGGAAAACACACTGTTCAGCGGTTTATCAGGAAGGTTCAATAAAAGCCTCAAAGGTCAGCTTGTTATTGGTGTCAGCGTGACAGTGTGAGGTTTTGCTGACCTGGGCTGCATCCTTCCTCCGCATACAGCAGTATTGTCGAGTACTTCTGCAGTTCAACGCAGCTCACCAGACAGCCCAGCACCGGGTGGATCACCGTCACGGCGGCCCGCGCCGTCACCACGTGACTGTCCTCGTACCTGACGGACAAATTCCAAAAAGGTTGTGTATCCTAACGGCAGCGGGCAACTTTCCGCGTTGAGCACTTTTCTCCAAGCATTGAGGTCCGGGATGTTTTGTCTGTTTCTGCTGACGATGTGTAATGAAAAGACTAAAACCATCCCAGTCGTTGCTTTGAAGAAAATAATAGGCAAAGTAATTATCTTACCGGCCCGCCTTCGTTTTAATTAAAGGCCCTGTCGGACAGTGCAAACAACAAAGTGGCTCAATGACGGGCAGCGATGGAGCCTTAAGGCACAGAGCAACAAGTGACAGCGTGTCAGGTTCAGAAACACAATACTATGTCAGTAGAATCAATTCATTGCTGATTTTCATCCTTTCATGAAGAAACCCATCAGAAAAAAAGCCAAGGTTTAAATTGATAAATAGCCAGGCAACGAGTTCCTGCACTAATTGGGAGGTCACCTTAAAAAGAACACTTTGCAGTAACACGTTATCCTGGACGAGAAAAGTGACACGTGAGCCCCCGGGCCAGATTGTGTTTGTTGATGGAGCGCCTTTCATTGCACAGCTGTTTGTTTATTGACTCGGTGTGAGGGCGAGACGACATTTCGGACCTCTCCGTGCTGCGGCAGTCCAGGATGAGGATGTAGTACGAGTCGTACAGGGCGGGCTGGCCCTCCTCGGCGCTCAGCAGGTTGTACACTTGCTGCGGGGTGATGTAGCCTCTCTCCACGTGCGCACTCACCGGGAAAGCAGGAACCAGCACCCTCTCTGGCTCACACATGAGAATAAAAAATAAAAAAAAACAAAGAGGGCACTCGGTGCACAAAGACAGCTTAGGGTTGCGACCTCTTACCGTTGTTCTGAATGGGCGCGACGGAGCAGCGGTCGCTGTCCGCGCCGCGGACCTCTCCGTCACAGATGCTGCCGCTCGCTGTTTCCGATGTGTTGACGGGCTCTCCGGAGCTTCCCCTGCAACTGTTGTTCACTCTGGCGCGGACACGGAGAAGTGCAACGTCAACACGGTCATACGGCAGCTTTGCAGGAGACCAAACTATCAAACAGACTCACCAAAGCAGCACAGCAAAATTCTTAAGAGTTCGTTTTCCAGTGTTGGGCAAAAGTGTTGAAATCACACTGCAAAAAGTTGATTCAATTCTTACAGAGTCAATTGTACGAAAGAGTTGGAGTCATCATCCAGTGTCAAGATCAGATTCCTTTGCAACACTTAGTAGAGTTAAACTAACTCTTTGATTTAGGTTTTAGCTGTAACTGTGCAGTGCCACACTCCTTGGTTTAACTCTACACACCAAAATCCTTAAAGTTAATTTTCCAGTATTAGGCAAAAGTGTTGAAGTGCAGAATTAAAATCACACTGCAAAAAGATTCAACTCTTATAGAGTCAATTGTACGAAAGAGTTGGAGTCATCATCCAGTGTCAAGATCAGATTCATTTGCAACACTTAGTAGAGTTATATTAACACTTTGATAGGATTGAAATGCAACTGTACAGTATCACACTTCTTGGTAGCAGATATAACTTGATGTAACATAGCGCAAGGGTTAGAGAGGGTGCGCCAAGAACTTCAGGGTTATTGGTTCAATCCCTGGCTCATCCATGATCAAATGCAAACGCTTGAGTATTGTTACATTTCAACTATATAAGAGTTAAAATTTGCTCTATAACAGCGTTAAAATGGCAACATTGACACCGTGCAGTGTGGACCCCATGGGACACTTCAAAAGTGTTAAAATTAACTCCAATAGTGTTTATTTTAGTCTGTCCATTTTGTTGTGTACTTTCTTTCGCTTTTCACAATTGTTATTTTTCTTTTTAAAGCAGCACGAGCCTTTACCTGGACAGTAGTACACCCATCTCCTTCCAAGTCATTTGGCAGATGCATCAGACGTTCCCAGCAGCCCCTCATTAGAAGAACATGCTAAGCTGAAAAAGCACAAAGAGACACTGTTATAAACGCACACTATAGTCTTTCCAAAAGTCCAACAAGGTGTGAACAGATAACGGGAAAAACATCCACTTTGTTGTTGCTGTGATTCTCACTCAGCGTCGCTTCAGCCTTGCCCTTAAATTAGCTGGTAGTCCGGGAAACGCAATAACGGTGAAGTGCTCTAAAGAGCAACGGGGTAGCTGGCTGTGACAGGTGATGAGATGAGACCACGGGGTAGGACACAGGGAAGTTCACTCCGGGTTAGTAGCCATCGTGAATGGTTAATTAACCGTGGCAAAAAGCAAATTGTAAATGTGAGGTTGTTACATGAAAACAGTAAAGTGATAAATATATATTTTATAGCTGGCTTTTTGTCAGGTCAGAGCATCCTCAGGAAGAAGTGTGTCTTCACAAACACATTCATCCACGATAACAACTTACTCACAATTTCAGAAACACAATAAAAGAATTATGAAGCCTGTCCCCTGTCACATGTCACCTCCAAACCAATGTAAACCATTTCAACTTCTTAGTTGCCTCATTGGAGTATTGACGTTTGTAACACAGTTTTAAATTTTTTTAAAAAGAGCCACATAAAACCAACACCACCAACTGACCTATTTTAGAAAATTAATTTGCTGATAAAAAAGAATCGTATTTTAACGATAATTGTTATCAAAACAGAGCATGACTGCCCCCCGTTGTGCTCCTGAGTGAACTACAAATAACAACCTGGTCCACACTGATTGGTCAGGAAAAAAAATATATGTATTTATGTCCACATATCGTCGATGTGCTTACATGTGATATACACTCACCGGCCACTTTATTAGGTACACCTGTCCAACTGCTCGTTAACACTTAATTTCTAAGCAGCCAATCACATGGCGGCAACTCAGTGCATTTAGGCATGTAGACATTGTCAAGACAATCTCCTGCAGTTCAAACCGAGCATCAGTATGGGGAAGAAAGGTGATTTGAGTGACTTTGAACGTGGCATGATTGTTGGTGCCAGAAGGGCTGGTCTGAGTATTTCAGAAACTGCTAATCTACTGGGATTTTCACGCACAACCATCTCTAGGGTTTACAGAGAATGGTCCGAAAAAGAAAAAACATCCAGTGAGCGGCAGTTCTGTGGGCGGAAATGCCTTGTTGATGCCAGAGGTCAGAGGAGAATGGCCAGACTGGTTCGAGCTGATAGAAGGGCAACAGTGACTCAAATAACCACCCGTTACAACCAAGGTGGGCATAAGAGCATCTCTGAACGCACAGTACGTCCAACTTTGAGGCAGATGGGCTACAGCAGCAGAAGACCACACCGGGTGCCACTCCTTTCAGCTAAGAACAGGAAACTGAGGCTACAATTTGCACAAGCTCATCGAAATTGGACAATAGAAGATTGGAAAAACGTTGCCTGGTCTGATGAGTCTCGATTTCTGCTGCGACATTCGGATGGTGGGGTCAGAATTTGGCGTCTACAACATGAAAGCATGGATCCATCCTGCCTTGTATCAACGGTTCAGGCTGGTGGTGGTGGTGTCATGGTGTGGGGAATATTTTCTTGGCACTCTTTGGGCCCCTTGGTACCAATTGAGCAACGTTGCAACGCCACAGCCTACCTGAGTATTGTTGCTGACCATGTCCATCCCTTTATGACCACAATGTACCCAACTTCTGATGGCCACTTTCAGCAGGATAATGCGCCATGTCATAAAGCTGGAATCATCTCAGACTGGTTTCTTGAACATGACAATGAGTTTGCTGTACTCAAATGGCCTCCACAATCACCAGATCTCAATCCAATAGAGCATCTTTGGGATGTAGTGGAACGGGAGATTCCCATCATGGATGTGCAGCCGACAAATCTGCGGCAACTGTGTGATGCCATCATGTCAATATGGACCAAACTCCCTGAGGAATGCTTCCAGCACCTTGTTGAATCTATGCCACGAAAAATTGAGGCAGTTCTGAAGGCAAAAGGGGGGCCAACCCGTTACTAGCATGGGGTACCTAATAAAGTGGCCGGTGAGTGTATGTGTTACTATACAGATATATTCATTCAGGCTCATTCAGGAGGGGAGAGGGGGGTGACGTCACGTTGAGTTTTTTTCAACATAAACTACAGCAATAGACCTATCCATTCACGAGATATGTGTTTAATATGGGGGTGTGAATGCAAAAAAGGGGACATTCCCCTCCGGAAGCGTTCTATCTGTCACGATCACACGCGAACGCGTAATGAAACGTGACCGCGCACGGACGGACTCCCGCGATGCTGCCGCACGTGCGTCCCGGTATGAAGCCGACTTTTAACAACCTTCCACCGGGATGGCCTCCTCCGGAACGAGATAAGATAACCGGAGCTGGTAGGACCAAAGTCCATCAGGACACACAACTGACGAGGTCAACGTCCGCACCTGGAGCGCAGAGAGGCTCGCGCAGCGCAAATGGCGCGACGCGTTCGTTGAGATGAATGAAAACGTACATTAGTGTTGGGGTTGTTGTGAGAGTGTTGTCATCAGCAGATGTCAACCAGTCAAACGGAGTTGTTCCAAGTGTGAGAAGACGAAGAACGGTTTCATGGCGAATTTCAAATGGTGAGTAGAGTTTGTGTTTCTCCTGCTTGTATCTGTAAAAAAAAAGTGTATAATTTAGCAACACATTTCTATACATTTTTACATGTTTTTATACAATTTATTATACTATTTGGGGGGGGGGGGTTACATAAAAAAAGAAATCTTGAACTTAATTTAATAAAAAATCAAAATAACGTGTCCTTACTATGAATATGACACAATCAATATACAAATAGATATTTCCAGAAAGAGCCTCAGTTTTGGGCCTCCGCTTCCACATCCATCAATCAGACAGAATTTAGAAAAAACATTGAATTAAAAAACATTTTATGCATGAGTAGCATTGACAGAAATAAAAAAGCAGAAGTAGTTTTTGCTAATGGTGTAGATTTAGACCTGGGAATACTAATCACTTATGTTTATAGTTAGTTAATAGTTTTAGGGCTCCCCTGTAGTCAGTTCATAGCAAAGCGACAGCTAATGGTTAACCGAGGACACACTGAATGCTTTACTTGTTTGTATTGTTACTGTCGTGTGAAATTCTCTTTTTCCCACACAGTGACATTGGCACAAAATGACAGCATGTCTTTAGTGGATAAGTTCTCGTATTCTGGCAACACAAAGGCAAATCATGCAGCCAACTGTGTCCTCACAGCTAAACCCTATTTGCACACGGCAGCCGTTTGCTGCCATTAAATTTATGACAGCCGTCATCCCAACAAAGAACCTTTCTCCACCTGATGGTCATTAAAGAAATGCGTTAAAGCACAATCTGGTTTTAAATTTGTTCTTGTTTTGAATTTTATTCATTTATTTTTGGCTCAGTGAAATTGTCTTTTTTCAGTGTTAAGTAAAAATGTCTCACCAGGTTGCACTCTTACAGCTTCTTTGGTGTTATTATGTGATCTGTACAACAAGTTCCCATGTGCGCAGTTGCTGGAGGAGGGGATGGTGCGCTTCGGCCTTCCAGGGTCTTTTGTCTGACCACGCACTGAAGTCCCTGCTTCGCACCCTGGCCCCCACCCTGTGCCTGGCGGGGGTGATGGTTTACGCCCTGGCAGATAAACTCAGAGACTTCGTGGCCGGCGTCTTCATCCCACAGTACCACTTCCCCTATGCACTGGCTCTCTGCTTTGCCCAGGTTGGTGGTCGTGCTTTATTATTTCTATAATGAATCAATGGAATATGGAGGCACTGTTTGTCCAACCAGCGGCGTATTTTAATAATTATAAAAAAATAAAACAATAATGCACACTAGTTCTCCCCTGCTGTTATGTTTACACAGAGTATTGTGTGATATGACAGGGGGGTAGTGTGCCTTTATAGTATTTTATTTGTAGTAAACAGACAGGCAATAGTCATCAATTATGTTGATGCTGAAGGACCATAATTGAAAAGTCACAGTGTATTTATGTAAAAGACACTATAAGAAAAACGAAAATAATTACTATTTGTACTCCTACTACTAAGGATAAGAATTCATTGACAATTTTTCAAAGAAAAAAAATGTATTTCATGTATTTTATTGGATTGTTATAAATCATTGATGTAGTTAACTTCTCACCTGTTTGATGTAGTGCCAGCTGCTGTAATAATGGTGTCAGTATTTACTGTGTGTGTGGCGGCTGATTTGAAGGACCTCAGGGGTTATGTGTTGATTAACACATTTTAACCAAAATGCTGCTCAAAGGACGGAGATGTTAATGTGTTGAGTGTTCCGACTCACCTTGACGGTAAACATATGTTTATTATGGATTTAAAGTAAATGCTAAATACTTAATCACAAAGCGAGTTCAAGATACTTTTGAATTCTCACGAAGTGCTTAATCCACAAATTTTCACCACACTTCATTTTAACAGTTGAAACTTGTAATGTGAGTTCATGAAAAGTATAGAACTACAACATTTGTGATGAACAATTCTTTGTATAATCATTAATAAATAAATAGATTAATAAATGACAACGCATGACAACAAAGAAAATAATAGAAATAAATTAAAGGGTTTGGACGCCTATTAAACTTTCCTTTCATTTCAGTAGAGGGTTCTGAAGAAAAGAGACCAAGAGGTTCTGTAAACACCATCAAGCCTCAATACAAAAGGACATGAATGGATATGTGGCAGCGTATTTCAACTATGAGTAAAAGATATGCATCAAGCTGTATTCTAATTATTTATTACAGTAAAGAATATATTAAAACACATTGCATTGATCAGATTCAGAATCTGTTTCATCAGCTCAACGTACATACGCAGAAATAGTCAAATAAACAAAATAAACAAAGAACAAGAACAATATTAATGTCGATTGTCTAACTTCTATTAAGCATCTAATTAGCAGCCTCATACTGACAGTATTTGCATGATCTCGTCCAGGTTCTGCTCTCCCTCTTCGTCTTAAATCTCCTCCACGTCCTGGATGTGGTGCCTCTGAAGCGTTACTCCAGGTCGCTGGGGGAGAAGGTGCTGGTGCCCTCCATCTGCATGGGCATCCATGCCGTGCTGGCCACGTGGGCCAAGGCCAACTGCTCAAGCGTCAGCCTCTTCTCCCTCACCCAGCCTCTGCTGCCCGTGGCCACCGCGGCTTTCAGTTTGTGTCAGAAGCCGGCGTCCCCTCCGTCCCTCGTCGTCTCTGTTCCCATTTCCATCCTGGGCGGAACATCTCTTGTCGTCACGGGTAAAAAGATATTAGTTATTCAGAGGCGGAACGGATGGTCCTTCGCCCTCTATTTGACCATGTGTCCGTCTCTCTCTCTCTCTCTCTCTCTCTGTGTGCAGCCTGCAGGGATCTGTCAGGTGTGGAACCCCTGGAGTACATGTACGCGCCTCTGGCTTTGATCCTCCACAGCGTGTCTCTGACTTGGCTGGCTAAGGTGTCTGAGGCCGAGCGACGCAACTCCCCCGGCGCCCAGGCCTCCATGTTTGACATCTACCACGTCCAGCTGGTGAACCAGAGCTGGCTGCTGGGCCTCTTGTGGCTGCTGCACCCGGACAGCCCCCGGCAGGTGTTGGGTCACAGCAGCTGGCGGAGCCTGCTCTTCCACGGATACCTGCTGGCTATCCTCCTGCTCGGCGCGGCGTTGAACTTCGTGGTCGCCGCGGCGGCCCTGAGCGCCTCGCCGATCGCCGCCGCGCTGCTGCACTCGGCGAGGCCGCTGGTGCAGCCGTTCCTCCAGCTTTTGTAGGCCCTCCCCGATGGTCGGCGAAGGACGTGGGGCGCTGGGCCACACGGCGCAGCAGGAGGGGACTAAAAGGGGGTCCGACAGAACGCGCTACTCAGATGACATGGAGAATTTTAGCAGATTGTAAACATGATAGTATATTGTAAAAGCTGAACGGGTCAAGGATTTACAATTCAATTCATCACATGACAGGTTACTTATTTAAGACACCACTGGAATATTTTTATTGCCATAAATATTTATTTTAATACTATATGCACTTCACATGCTCTTTTTTAACACATCTCTATTTAGGATATTGTCACCTCTGTTGGTGCTTATACTGCACAAGTACATTGAGGATTCTTTTAGTAAAAGGTTTTGAAACAGTATGAACAGAACATTTGTTTAAAAACCAATAGATGCAATAGATGCTTCCTTAATGGGAGAGCAGCCGTTTCCGAAAAAGCAATAAAACGTGTTGCACTCAGGTCAAACAACACAAGCTTTATTTTAGAGCTGAAACTAATATCAAGCATTTTTTGATGTTTATTCATGAAAAGCAATTTTTTTTTGTTTGGGATAGGGCACTCAAGACTATTGGACAAAATTGTACCTGTGACATAACTTACTGAACAGTATTTAAGCCTTAAACTCAGATGTTCACCCTCGGGTCATTTATTTGAACTCAACAGAGTTTTAAATGCTGCCTTAACCGTGTTGAAAATGTCTAAACAAAGACTGAATTGAGTTGTTTTTCCAAAAAGGTGAAATACTGCTGAAACAAGTCTACTTTAAGCTATTAATTAAAAATATGGTTGCATTTTTATTCATTTAGCTTCCTCTCAATGTATCACATTAAAAAAAGCAGATATTTCACATGCTGTAACAAATAAAATGCTAAAAAATCATTTGTATACATGAACTAAACTGAAATCTCAATTTTCAAAAATATTTATTGTTTTGTACACATACAAATGTAAATGCTGTCAAAAAACACACAAACCAACATTACACAAAACTGCACGTATTAGAAATTGTCAATAAACAGGATTAAATTGAAACTTAAGAACTATAATCACTTTTTCTGAAGGTGGTGTTCTGCTTCATCCTGCTGTGGCACATTCAATCTCAATTGGGCTTTCTTCCAATGATTACTGATTTCATTTCTTTAAATTATTTGGTGGGGATTCGACCCTTGGATGAAAACATTTATTTGGACGCTGCCATGAACAATCATACATAAGTGATGCAGTCTAAAAATGTTAACTAACTGTAAACTACAAACACTGCAGGTTTACACACATTCAAAAAGAACATTGCTATAGTTGTTTTATGTCAGAAAAGCACCCTACTACTTTTTCATTACTAAAGACTGCGGATTTACAGTATTCCAAATGTTAAGGAAGGCATTTAGCTCACAACTGTAACGTGAGCCTCATTAGCTGCAGAGGGCTGATCCTCGCTGCGTATTCGGCTTCCTGTCTCTACGAGGGGTCCGAGTTGGGTGGAAGGTGAATACCAAGACTCTGCAGCAGGTTGGAGGCTGGTCCGGCCAGGCCCGACTGGCAGCTGAGGGACTCCAGCAGGTTTGTGACCAGATTCAGGTCGACGTCCAGTGGCTGGATCTCTTCCTCCTCCTCCTCCTCCTCCTCCTTTGTCTCGCCCCTCTCCCCTCCAGAAGCAGAGGAATGAGGGGAGCCATTGTCCAAGTCCACCTTGTTGTACTTCTGCAGGAAAGACAGTCGAGACAAAATGGCTGATTACTAGTCAGGTTGCACATGCATTATTTCACGTACGTTTTGAAGAAAGAAGAATATATCAAAGTCGAGGCTCAACATACAGTAAAAGTCTCATTGAATTGAACATTTGACAGGTTCTGTATGTGGATATGAAGTTCTGCATTTACCGTCAGATTAAAGCTTTGTCCTATATTAGTGCTCATCAGCTCCTGATCCATCTCATCCATGTATTTTCTGAGACCGTCCAAAGTTTCGGTCCCATTCATATCTGCATGACCTTCTAGCTCTTTCTCCTCATCTTCATCTTCATCGTCGTCGTCGTCGTCTAGATCATCTGAATCTAGCTCTTCTTCATTGCTTCCTATAGAAATACATTTTACAAAAAGACAGATTTCCGAAGAAGCTCCTGCTAATCGTTTTTACGTCTCGTTTCACATCTTCCACATACCGAGTAGTCTGTCCAGTGCTTTGGCCATGGAGTCAGGCTCTAAGCTAAAAGGCTGAGTAGAACTGCTCCTGGAATACAATTAAATACAATAGAATACATTAGCTGGACGGGATAAGAGTGTGCATGCACTACCATTTGGACCAGGATGTGCCTCTAAATGTGCCTTTGAAGATCTTGGTTTGGTATGGTCAAAATCCGCGAGGAGTCAGTCTCACCAGGGAAGTTCAGCACCCTCATGTGACGACATGGCGTTTAGGAAGTTCTTCATCCCTTGACTGACTGCTACCAGGCTGTAGCTGGCCTCCTCTTCCTTCTTGTCATCCTCCGCCTCCTTTCTCCCCTCCTCTGCACCCCCGACATTCTGTGTCCCCCGTTTGGTAGAACTGGAGTGTTGGCTGCCAACATCAGCTCTGCCCACACTCCTCTCCTGCAACATGCGCTCCAGATCCTGAGTTGTGATATCCAGCCAGCTGTCACCTGGGGATAGACGCAAAGACCAAATTGTTAAGGAAAATGCTCAAAAGAGAGCGAGGGTCGAGAATGGAGGACAAAAAAAAATCTGAAAGAACATGGGAGGAGGCAGAAAACCCCAGCTGGCAGCGGCAAAGGCTCCATCGACGAGTTCAGACATTATGATACTTAACCTCTGCTGTCTGGACTTGTAACCAGTCTACCCAAATATAACAGACAAATTAAGTCAGTGTGATGCACTTAAAAACCTGTGCACCCCAAATTGGTGTGTTTCATTATTATAAAGACAGTTTCACTCACTGTCCTCTTGGGGGAGCTGTGCTTCTTGTTTCTTCAGCTCCTCCAAGTTGATCGGACCGCAGCTGTGCAGCAGCTGGAGGACCTCCTCCCCCGGGGACAAAGCACTGAGAAACACAGGCAGGCACATTCACACAGTCTGTCTATACACGCATGCACGCACGCACACACACACAGTACTCACCTTGATTTTGAGGCAACAGACTGTTTGAAGAAATTTTCCGCAGATCTTGCCAATTCTCTGTAATGAGCCGAACCTTCAAGTTCTTCCTGCATTTGACAACAAAAGTTATTTCTCCATAGTTCATATATGCCGAGTATATAACATATTTAACAATGTGTGATTTTTTATAATCCTCCAGGTGTGATGAGGTAGCTACTATTCCTCTTGGCCTCATCAATCAAAAAGTGTGACTAACCCTGAAGTAGCCGTTAGCTTTCAGACTGTCCACGAAGCCTTTCCACTGAGGGTTACAACTGACGGGGGCATCGGGCTCTGATGATGGAAGTCTACACTTACAGCAGAGGATCTCAAAGCCATGGGCCTGGGACACACACACGCACACAATCAAATACAACACTAAATGCATTCTACCAAATTAATATATTGTGTCATTCCAAAAGAAACAAGAAACGGTTGATGGCTCACCAGTTTCATGCCGAGCTCATGGGATTTGTACTGGGGATGAGTGTGAGGAGGCAGCGTGAAGCCGCTCCTCCTGTCTGGAGTGAACTGCTGCTGCTGCAGCTGGGCGTACAGGCATCGGGTGAATGTCACCTAGAAATAGACATACAGTATGGTGTAAGGTTACTGTTAAAATAAAAGGTTATTAAAAACAGAAACAGTAATTGAAGTAAACCACACTGAAGCAAACTTTTGAAATAATTCCCTCTCATCATGTCATGCAGTCCATTTACCGAGGTGAGGACTCTTGTGTCAGGTGGGAAGGTCTTGAAACTTCGACACGCCTGTAGATCTACTGGATCCCGCAGGTAGAACGCCGACACTGCCGGGGCGACCAGGTCTGGCCGTTGTGACAGCACCATGGCGATAGTTGAAGGTATGAAGCAGTGGGCACGATGCAGGTCAACTTTTATCTTCTCTGGGTACCTGGGTAGAGAGCAGAAATTGATATGCTATTTTTTAAATTACTGGTGGTGGGGAAAGAGCATACACACTGGAAACTTAATTACATTGAATTTATAACACATTATGTGCATAAAAAAGTAGTTGAACACATGGAGTATTCCTCTCACCCCTCTAACCGCTTCTTCAGGGCTGAACGTATCTTGTGGCTTGCCAGACAGGCCCCTGAATGGGTGGAGAGCATTGATGTAGCTTGTTCCACACATGGTACAACATCTTTTGAGACTCCCACTGGACTGGATTTTGAGGGACATGGCAATATATGCAATTCCCCCCTGTAGAGAAAGACCTGCAAAGATAGTCGGTGAAACAAGTAAAAGGTTACACTTCAGGTAAATACAGATTATGGGTGATACGAGTAATTCTACATGTTTTTTGAAGGTACATACACTTGTGATTATGAATCATCTGAGAAGTGGTGTATAAATCACCACTTTTAAGGTGTGGGTTGGGAGATGGTTCTAATTGAAGGGCTAAGACTAGAAGATTGAAAAAGATGTAATGTGTAAAACTCACCCTGTTTTCACTGGTGTCTGGACTCAGCCACTTGGGAAGATAATCGGCTGCTTCAATGAGAAGAAACTCTCCATCGTTGTCCTCAACCCTTCACACACAAAATGGAAGATAATCAGACAATAAACAACTGAAACAGATACATGTTCATGTACTGTAATGTGAGATTTACATTTTGGGATTTCTATTCTTTATTTCATAAAAATAAACCAGTTTTGACTCACTTGGCTATGAGCTCTGGGAAGCCTTCTGTGATTTGCTGCAAAAGATAAACAACAAACCACTCGTCCTCCACATTGTCCCCAAACTGAGTGCTCCCTCCAATATGAGCAGGTACACCAGCTTTAAACACAGCAAATGTATGCATATATCGTTAAGAGTACCAATATTGAAATGAATTCATCTCTGATGTGCTGTACAACATAATACCTTTCTCAGGATGATACTTGAGGTTGAATGACTGATGCTGCCAGATGTATTGTATCAGAAGTGAGGCAACCTTTGCCAAAACCTCCTCTACCAGATGTGTGAGGTGTTCCTCAGTCTGCTGTGAAGTTGAACTGTCTGTCTGGATCCAGAAGAGTTTGTACTGAACCACGTCTTCCTGAATCGTTCTTCTCTGCAGGTTGTCCATTGTAGATTTTAAATGACTGACTAGTCAAGTTGAAAGTAGCAGTGAAGTGAAGTTAAGGTTTAGTAAAGGCTCAAGTAACAGTTAACGACAAACACTTTAATACATCTTAAGTGTCTTACCTTGTTTGGTTTATAAGTGTGAGATAGTAGGCCAGAGAGATTTAAAAATGGGCGAGAAATTAAACATTATTTAATCTAATTTCTCCATTTCTACGAACGTTGCTAGCACGCCATCTGTCAATGTTTAGGTCCTACTGTGAATTCCACTCGACTGCCACAAGCATTTAAGAACAAACGTTCCTACGTATTTCACTTATTTCTCTGCTGTACTGATATAAACAACTGCCGCTATAACGAATGTACATAAAAATGAAACAAACGACTGCTGAAGTTAATTTAAATGTCATTAGTAATTACACAATTCGCATTACAGTTACAGTTCAGTTGAATTTACCAACAGCAAGCGAATACATTTCAGGGACGCACGTATGCAGCGCGATGCACGCTGGGAGTTGTAGGGAAATTACTGATCATCTCGCCTCTATTTTGCGGCAGTCCGAAATCTATTTCCCAAGAGACAACGGAGCTGCGTATCCATGACAGCGTTATTATTGTTGTTGCTGGTGCTAACATTAGCATCAAACTCCTCCGAGGTGGCGACATGTCGCTCCACTAACGTTATATTTTCAAATGTAACCGTAGTTGATTGGCAGCTTCTGGACCGCACAACGTGCTACTTTTAAAACATGCATAGCCGTTTGTACCTTGGTGATGGGTTCTCCACCACTAACATGTAACGTTAGCTGGCTTATAGCATCCTCCTAACAGCTTAGCATATGTTAGCCAAAGCCACGTCCAGCTTCCCCGCTTCAGGGGCGTTTATCCGCGGGCTGGAGGAAATGTCGGACCTCCCTTCGAACCGTTCCCAGAGAGTCCAGGACGCGGAGGCGAGAATGAGAGACGACGGCTTGAGCCTATAAACCGGAGACAAGGGAGAATGATTTCACGATACAACAGAAAACCTGTATCGCACAAACTTGAGATGTGAGTACCCAAAAAATAAAAAAAGAGTAACTATGAATTTACCAGCTGAGCCCTGTGAACACGGCTTTCCCAGCTGTGCGGGGTATGAAGGTTTTTATTATACAAGGAGTGACAATAATAGTTTTAGTCATCCTGCTGTCACACTAAAGTCTGTCGCCTGGTTCCGATTTAAGTCACTAAGTGACCCTATTATTACTTGTATACGATTCTAAAAAAAGAGGCAAAACACTATAAGCCCATCACCAACAATAAACAAGCCCCTGGCCCTTTCACAAATGTGATTACACGTATCACATTTATCATTAAACCTTTTTGATTGATTTTTCTTTTGTCACACAGACGTGGGTTGTCTCGCAGCAGCCTCGACCACCACCCTCTCCCAGAGGAGGCAGACGATGACCAAACGCCTCACCGGTACCTCCATGACCTCCAGGAAGCTGTCTCCGCTCACAACAGGTAACTGAGCCCTAACGAGAAGGGGAAAAACCTTTTCCCACGTACGGAAACCACTTGGGGGGCTATTTCACAAAATGACTCCTGGTTGTGTGTTGTAGAATCGTACATAGTCTTGAGAGGGCCGCTGGTTGTCTGGGCTTTTCGCCGTACGTAACATGACACGCGGAAGAAGTGGATTAATTGATATCACATTGCCTCCTTCGGATGCGCACTTAAAAGAATAAATAATGAGTCAGGCTGTTGGCATATTCAATTACTTTGACTTTTGCCCTTTATTTTCCACTTGAAATACGCCGAGGATGACATCAGCAACGCCCAGCAGTAAGTTTACGCAGCCACATAACAGAGACGAGGTTTATATTGTGAAGGTGTATATTATTAAACTTCCCGGGTGTATCGGACAGGTGGTGGTTAGCTGTGCGTACAGGGATTGTTGGAAACATGGATTGTGAACGACATCCCCCACATGAAAAGTGGTGAAACATTAGTTATCAGACCGAATATATACCCACTACTTCCTGTCCTTTTCTATGTAGCTCAGAGACGTCTGCTGCCTCGAGCCACTCCGACTGTCCCACCGTCATTTCAGTAGAATCCAACCAGTCCTGGTCCGGCATCCACAGCTCCGCAGGCACTGGCGTCTCCACAGAGAGGAGCTCGGTTTTCTCCTGGGGCTACGATGTAAGGTTACTCCTGAGAACATTATATGTAGTGGAGATTGCAGCCGGACTGTTTGCTGTCACACTAGAACCCGTGTACGATTATTAATAAATGCTGTGCTGAATGTAGGAGAACAGAGGAATGACTAACTGTCCTTCCCGCGTCTCCATCTCGTTTGGTTTTTCTGTCCCGCAGGAGTTCGACAAGGCAGCGTCGCGGCAGGTGCAGCAGATGTTTGAGGAGATCGACAGAGGGCTGTACGAGGGAGGACTCGGCGGGGGAGGGATGCTCCAGGGGCTGCAGGATGAATGTCAGCAGTGGGCCACGCGTTTCCCACATCTTCGGTATGTTACCCACGGCTCCCCACCAACCTCTTGACCTTTTAGTTCCGAGTAAAAGTGGGATCAAAACTAAATTCCTGTTTGTAGAGCCAAACCTGGGGAAAACACTTTTTGGAAATCCACTCGGGTATGAAAACAAATTGTGTATGTGTGTGTTTGTGTCGCACTCAGCATCCTGGGGACTCAGCTGATGTGTCCAAGTGACGAGGGCTTTCAGTGGTACGCTCCTTCCACGAAAGGCAGCTCCGCCGGCGGGCCGCCATCAGACAAAGAGAGCGGTGCAAAGTGCCTGGAGAAAGATACGGGTGGCGCAGAGTAAGTCTCCAACCCCATGGGTTGACAGCCCGAAGTCAACAGGACCTTGTGTCTGCGCGGGCACCGTTTAGTGGACCCGTGTGTACGTGCTTAACCGAGCCCTTGCCTTCGGCGCGAAGGTTGAACGTGCAGGGGAGGAAAGCGGCGCTGACCGAGGCCTCCTCGGCGGAGTGGGACGAGCCTCCCGGCTCCCCCGGGGGCTCCGGCAGTCGCGACAAGCCGAGAGTGATTGAAGCGGAGGGGCTGATGGAGGAGTACCTGGCTTACGACAGCAGGGACTTGTGAGTCACGTCGCCCCGGTTACACTCTGACGACCTACATCCAAAACCTCAGCCCCGGGAAAAACCATTTGTCCGCATCGCCCTCCTGCAGGGAGGACGAGTGGGAGCAGGGCAGTTCGGAGTCGGGTCGGAGGCATCACTCTCTGCCCCCTGTGTCCCCGTACCGGTGTCGGCGCCGAGCTGTCCTCGACGCGCTGTTCGACGATGTGTGGCGGCAGCTGGTCGGCTGGATGAAGGAGCTGGTTCAACGCCACTGGGAATACTGCACCTCGGGTAGGGCCGGACCGAAGGGTCCTCCGCGCGCGCCCCCCCCCCCCCCCCCCCCCCCGGCCCCCCGGCTCGCAATCGACAAAACCCTGCGTTCTGACGTGATCGCGTGTTTGATTGGCAGGCGATGAAAGGATTTGTGGGAACTTGAGCCCCGCGCCGCGGGACTCCCGGAACCCCTTCGTGCTGCTCTCCATGCTGCCGACGGTGCTGCCCAAACTCGGCCAGAGCAGGGTGCCCCCCCTCGCAGGCGGGCCGCAGTGTCAGGTCAGTTGTTGTACGGGAAGGGGGGAGGGGGGGGGGGGGGGGGGGGGGTGGCACCAGGCTGCGTCTCTGGAAGTAGGGAAACCTCATTTCACTTTACAGCAATTCAAAAATAAAAACAATAACATCTATTCTGTTTGGCCTTTTTAAAAGAAACGATTAAATGTGTGAAATGTCCCTCAAATGGCTGTATTCAAACATACAATTGAGTTTTCTTCGTGTAAGTTACTGCTTTTTATATCATGATGAAGATCGTTACGTCTGTCTCATTCGAGTTGACCTTTACCCGTTTTAAAGAAGACTTTAAAGTCGTTTCAGATTTGCGTGTCTCAGTTCTACTGTCCATCCCTCTTGCGCTCCGGCCTGTTGCTCTCAGTCTTTCAGTGCTAAAAGTTAATTAACGTGTTAATTCACTGTTTTCTTTCCTTCCCTCTCCACTCCCTGCCCTTGCCTTTGCCGACGTGTTTTTTGTACCTTCATGGTTTCTTTTGACTATTTTCCCCATCTTCATGTTGTTGTTTTTCTCTCTTTTCCTCCGTTTTCTTGCTTTCCTTATCCTTACCTTCCTTTATCCACTCTCTCCCTTTGGTGATGCCCCTTTTTCTCCTTAAAGAACACAAAGTCAAGGGGCTCAAAGCACAAGTCCAGACGGAAACCCAAAAAGCAGAAAAGGCCGTCCGCTGTATGTAACTCCGTCACTCACAGCCGAGATGGTGGTGTGTTGTGTGCACGCCGTCCATGCTGGCTCATTGTCTTTATCTGTATAATAAATGTCCTTGCACCATTTTTATTAAGCCAAAAGTATCACCAACATTATTTCAGTCACAACGAGAATGTTGGAATACTTTTTTTTTTTTTGCTAGTTACTGCTTTTGTTGCATTTTGTGAATATTATTATTGGCAGATATTGGGTGCTCCCTACCTCACAGCATGCTTTGACAATGTGCTGTATTTCAGATAAGAACTAAAATAACCGTGTGGCCACTGGCCTACTGATAATAAAATATTTGTATCTGACCCGTCTTTCCTCTCATAACATGTCTCATGTCCTTCCTGTCCTTTCACATCCCCTTTCCTTTCACCTTCCTCTCCTCTTATCTCACCACGTTGTTACCTCATCTCTGCTCCAGGCTGGACGGGTCCCAGTAGCAGCAGCGGCGACCCAGCAGAACCTCAATGACCTGATCGTGATCCACAGCATCCCTCTGCAGCAGAGGAACCTTGGCGTGCTGGATAGAAACCAGTAAGGACTCATTTTCATTCTTCCAACCAATGAGCATCGGTATCCGGATTATTTTGATCCTCCAATGGGAAAGGACGAGGTGTAGAAGGGCCGGGTTTGTGTCCCTGGTCCTGACACCATGTTTGGCACGGTGGAAATTCAGTGTTGCCCGCTCCTCTCTCTCCCCTCTCCTTGCTGCGCAGGGAGCCAGAGGAGCGGGCGTTCCACGGGCCGGGCTCCTGCAAACCGTGCCCCCGCAGAGCCCTGGAGCTCAGCTCGTCCTCGCTGTCCCGCCCGCCACAGTCGGCCCGGCGTAGAAACCCCGCCCCCCGGACCCTGCTGCCGCTCGTCCCCAGTCCCAGTCAGTCCTGCGCGGCGGGATCCATGGACGAGGTCATTCGAGGGACACGCCTGTGAGTTTAAGCCCCCCCCCCCCTCCCCCCGGTGGCGCCGCCCAGAGTCCCATCTCGATTTTCACTCTCTTTCTCCCCTCCGCGGCCTGTGAAGTTGTGAAAGAGGCAGAGTGAGATTACTTTGAAAACAGGCTCCCTTTCAACTTGCGCCTGACGTCTTATGGGAAGGCGCTTGGATAGAAGTTTCAAGTGTGAAACTTGTTATGAACTTGTTAAGAACTGCGGGCGAAGGAGTAAGAGCTTCAAGTGTGCCACGCAGTTTAAATGTTTCGATCTAAGGTTGAACTCAGTGAGCCCATGTTCATAACATTTTATGGCATCAAGGAAAAGTTTTACACGTATTTTCAGAGTCTGAAATATAGATGTATTTTTGGTTTTACTCATCATTTTCTAGCACTGTGACAAAAGTATTCATTACAGCACTAAAGAACAGTTCTTTCCTTTAAAAACAAAAAAGTACAACTCGACCTTTTTGGCTTTCATCCTCACACCTAAGCCGAGAAGTTCCCGCCACTCCCGCAGCTTTTTAAAACTTCTCCCCCCCCGCGTGGAAGTGGACGTTCGCGCCATCGATTCGCCGAACAATCCGTCTGCAGCTACTGCCCCCTGCGCTTGTCTCCTCCCACAGACCCACTGCCAGCGACTGCCTAACGTCTCCCGTGTTGCCCCGGAGCAGGAACACGCTGCTGCCCCCCATCGGCACTGGAGACCCAGAGTCGTCTCACTCGGGGCAGCAGTGCAAACCTGCCCAGGTAGAGTGAAACGGCACAGAACCGCAACTCCCCCCCCCCCCCCGACAACAAAAAGCTCGTTAATATACAGCCTAAAAGCAATTTAAACACACAAGTCACCTGCCGCGCTTGTCCGTTATTTCCCCCCGACCAGCGCCAGCGAGGCCCGTCCAGCCGCGCCCAGAGTGCTATCAATAACGAAGCCGGCAGTTCGGTACCGAGGGATCGTCACCATCTGCTGGACGTCTTCTCTCGGCCCAGCACCACTCACACATACAGGGTAGGAGGCATGCAGATTACTATCAAAGATCAATATCTCTCTGGAGAGACTGTTTTTTTTTTTGTAATAACCCGTTAAGTTTAGGTCGTAAAAGTGATATGTTGGCACAGTTTATCCTTGTGGATGATATGATCAATAGGAGTGTTTTTGTATCGGAGACCATGTGTTTGACCCTTTGCTTTATTTTCAGTCCGACACTCCTTACCGTCGCTCCTTCACGGTGTTGGACAACATCGGGCACGGGCGGCAAGGCAGAGCCTCCGTAGCCACAGGTCAGAAATTCCACCTCAGAAGGGTGGATATAAAAATGTCAAAACATGATGTGGCATATACCACAAACAGTGGCTCCTAAATAAATATATATTGTACATAGAAATGAAAATGTATTTATATCATTTCAAATATCCATTATTTTGAGCTATATTTCATCCCCAGGGTGGGAATCACTGACACTGTACATGTCTTTGGACTGTTTTGGGTTACTCTGCATGTGTACCCCCGTACTGCTGCTGCACATACCCGGGGCTTGCATACGTCCTTCGTGTCATTCACTTGTGCATTGATTCATTCCAGCAGACTCTCTTGGCATCGGCGTGACGGGCATCAGTCTCGGCATCAGCAGCTCGTCTTTCTTGGACTCGTTTACCCAGCACCCCGTGGGACACACGGCACACATCAAGGACGAAGAGGAGCCCGACCCACAAGCCCCCGTCCCAGGTCAGCGGGTTAAAGCGCCTGTTAAAAGTCTTCCAGCCTTAATAAACTTCTGAATGAAAGAGGTCGCAGCGGATGGTTTCAAGGGAGAATTACCTGCTGGTTAGATGATTTAAGTCAACCTCTTCATTTTCTATCTTTCCTCTTTCTCACAGCGACACTGGTGCCTGAGTCAGTCCCACCCCGGTCTCACACCAGGGGAGGCGTCTCAACCAGAGCCAGCAGGCCGGGCTTGTAGTTCTTACAAACTCCTTCAGCATTCATCTTTATTCCCCTCAACAAAGTACAACTCTCTACAGCATCTGTCTCCTTCTTTTTTCTTTTACAGAAGTAGCATATTGTGTATTTCATAGTATGCTTTGATGAAGTTTTTTGTTTGAGGCCTATTTTTGTATTTCAGAAATCAGCTCATGCGGCTGCCAAAACCAGTAACTTTGTATTTATGCTCTGAATGTGTATACACCTATTTATATGTGAATGTACAGCATATTGTCCCCTAAATGCTAAATGATTATGCAGGGAATACACATCCACTCCAACAGGGATAAAAAGCACTTTCTCTTCTCTCTGATGCTACATCATAGTTTGGTACCGTTTCTTTCATAAGGGACACTATTTTCAACTCAGTTTGTACGTTTCATCAAGAGGGAATGTGGTGGCTGAACATCTCTGTGGCTCACATGCTCTTACAGCTACACATCAATGTGTTGGAATCGAAGAAACTGAAGAACTATGGGATTATACCAATTACTGTATTTTGGGTACACATTCCTTATCACAAAGTCATCTGTAAACATCAGGGTTATTACACAAATAAAATAATAAATCTGAGCCATGCTGCACAAGTGACAAAACAATTTTCTTTTATACAAAAAAATATTAGATATGTACTGATGAAGTAAATAAATATGATTTTATTTTATGAAGACTGACAAAGGAAATAAAAGATGCACATAGATTTTAAGAAGCGTTGCATGAAAAGCAAGTGAGGCCAGATAAAGAACACACAGAAGGGAGCAGTTGAGCAGTTGATGCTCAAACAAGGGGTCAAATGCTCTTTTAACAAGTGCTACCATTTATTTACATTTTATCGGCTAGAACGACAAACTGCACACGTCTTATTTCTTTCCTCTTTTTCCTCTTTTGGACCCACTTTTTTGGGAGTATTTTGCCTCCAGGTCAGAGAGAAAACTGGTGAAATTCTGCTCTCTGGACTTCTGTTTTTGCTGAAAAATAAGAATGAAAGCGGTTTTAAAGAGAAAAACAGACTGAACAACTTAATACATACATGAGCGGAAGCTTTTGTTACCTGGAGCATCATGACGAGACTTTCATCCTCATCACCGAGCCCCATCTCTTTCTGCATCTCTTCTGCTTCCTGTCGCTCCCTATCAGCCTGGAAGGTTAATTGCAATCAGATCACGGCGCTTATATACGGAGAAAAGTGTTACGGTGTGTGGATTTCTCACCCTCTTCCTACGAGCCCTCTTCTTTTTGTCCGTCTCCTGCGTGAACGCCGGAAACTCTGTGACCTCTCCGCTTTGGATGGCGGCCTGGATGAGGCCGCGGAGCCTCGGCTCATCTTCCTGGGAGCAGCACATTGCAGAGTCTGCGATGGCGTCCATGTTCCCCTCGTGCTGCACATACAGCTGGAGCACGTCCTTCCTCTCCTCTTCAGAGCCCTTATATTTCTTCTCAAATTCAAGGATATCCTTCACCGTAATCTGAAAGAACGATGAGAGAGCGAAAGCACGTACGGAGAAAATAAAAAACCAAGTTTGAAATAATTAGATTCATTATTATCCCTGGGTACATTTTGTTTCATTTCTACAAACATAAAAGGCAAAACTGCGTGGGTTGACTCGTTATTTTGTTACCTCTATGACAATAAAATAAGCACATTACCTTGGGGAAGAGCAGTCTCCAGTGGTCTTCCCAGCAGCGGTCCTGCTTCAGGACGTCAGACTCTTCATCTACCGCCCCCTGCTCGTCGTAGACCGCTCTCTGCTCTTTATCACTCAGCACCGCATACAGCTTGCCCAACACCTGGAGAGAAGACCAGACATGTGAGATATAACAAATCGTAGCACTTAAAATTTTACTTATGATGGCACTTATATATAACATGTTTTGAAACTGCTTATTTGATGAAAAGCACTTTCTTGTTACTCGTTCTTTTGTTTGTATCTTCACGGTTGAAATGCACTTATTGTAAGTCGCATCGGATAAAAGCGTCAGCTAAATGACATGTAATATATATATATATGTATATTCATTCAAGTGAATTATACACTCAAGTGAATTATAAATTGGATTGGCATATTGTGTGAAATTAATGAGTAGGTATTTTAACCTGACAATACTCCAGTAACATGATTGTGTATTTTGTGTATTCTGTCAGGTATTTAACTTGGCAATTAAAAACACTTTCACATGATCATATCTACAGTTTGGGGAAATTGTGGTTTACCTCAGTTTAGAGTTGATAAAGTTATTTGTAAAGAGTCTTGATTCATAAACTTTATAGTATATATTGTTAATATAACGTTAACTGTACAGTTAGCGTCAATATGCAAGGAGACCCGTATCTGTCGTATTTGGTTGCTAGCTACATACAAAAGCGTATATGTAGCTAAGCTTAAGTAACATAATTCGAGCATTGGCTTTGGCGACTTTACGGGGGGGGTCAACAATGTTAAAGAAAACATTCCTCCTTTCCTACAAATCCATATGAAAAATCATCACAATTGAGATAGCGACTACACAGGGGCAGCCTACATAATTAGCTAGTAGCTGTGTTAGCTAGCGGTTGCTCGTTTAACCTAACGTTAGCTAGCGTGTTTTCGTTGCGCGTGCGTCGCCTGGCAGCCAACAGCGAGAGCCGACCTGGAATTTCTCGGTGGCCTGCGGGTCTTCGGGAGCCCGGTCCGGGTGGACCTTCAGCGACACTTTGTAGTAACTCCTCCGGATCTCAGTCTCGGTTGCCTCTTTGTTGACGGCCAGCACCTCGTACAAGTTTGAGGTCTTGAAGAGCTCCTGGCAGCGCTCGAGCAAACCCATCCCGACAGCTTTGACCGAGTACGTTGACCAGGTAAAGTATTTCCCTTTTCTGTGGCTAAATAAAAGACCGTTAAAGGTGTTTCGTCCCCCCCTTGCTTTGCCTTTGCTGGTGTTATCTATTTCGCGCGCTTGCTTGTCGCGTACGTCCGTGCGTCCGGCGACGTGCTTACGTAATACGGAACAAACGCCCTCTCATTGGCTGCCGTCGTCAACGTCGTCAGACTACGCAATAAGCGTTTTCTATATATTTTTTCAAAAGCATTTTTTAGCTACCTTTTTGGTTATTACTCAACTACACAAACAATGTGTTCATGCTTATGTTGATTTTTATACAAAGGGAGACTAAATGGGATCAGTCCGTTGATCTTCATCTATCACGTGTTCACCTCATCTCATCCATTATTGCAATCTAAACTAACACTTTGTCACATTGGCCATTGAAGTATATATACATGCATGTATGCTGTATGCATATATTAAAACCATCATGATTCTTTACTGACACACTTTACTAAGTACTAAACAATCATTGATTTATTGATTTCGACTAGGTTTGCTTGGTCAATGTAAATAAGGTGTTGATTGACTGCAAAAGAACGGTTGTTCTTTCAAGATAAGTACCTTACAATACAGGGTTCAATCAACAGAGGGTGCAGTATTTAAGTCCCCCCGTAACCCATTTCACAAGCTTGGTCGATCTATTTACCAAAATAAACACATGTAAAGAATACAAAATTGTCATTTAACATGGCAATGAGCAGCACAAGGCTTCATACTACAGTAAATTGGAAGCTATCTGCAAACAATTTGGTAGCCAGAAAATGTCATTTGAACGCTCCAGTTTCCACACATGAATCACTCAATCAAAAAACGTACAGATACCCTAGTATTTATTGGTGCGTCTGAAGCAGCACAAGAACACATCAAAGACAATGAGGCAAGTCACTAAGTATTTTTCACTGCTGCATGCAAATGCAGAACACAAAGATACACACTGACTTTGAACTAAGCATCTGTAGATTGCACCCATCTGTGTTTATAAGCCTGTACAATATGCAGTACTGGAGATATACACTGCATGGACCCCCCCACCCCCATCCCTCCCGGTGCCCGGTTCTCAGATGTTATCCAATTATTGCCCCATCTGTTTCTGTCGCATATTTGGCACAGTCTGTGTTGTTGTTTTTGTATTTCATTTCTGTCCTCACAAACCTCATTTCTCCTTTGTACTCTAACAAAAAAAAAAAAAGCACTTGGACAACTGGCACATCACAACCATGATCAACGAGGAAAAACGAAATGACAAACGCACAAGAGTTGTACTGTAAATGTTTTGAGCTTCTGCTGGTTTGCAGATCCCTCCCTTATGCTTTCTATCCACCTGCACAGTGCGGGTGGAGTTTGAATAGAACCATCGCTCCTCCTGGGGGGATATTTCCATGTTGTATCTCTCCACAACAGTCGATCGGCTTCCTTCTCATGGTCAGACTTCAGAGCATGTCCACGGGCCGATGCGTTTTCCCCTAAACCGGGTAAGTAAAAAACGTCCTGTAGGGGGCGGCATCTCAGCACTCCCTTCTGGTCTTCACCATCTTACTGGCGTACATGACGGGGATCCCCCAGCGTCTCATTAGGTAGACATCAAACACATAGGCCGTCCCTGGCTCCAGGCCCCCGATCACAGCTGTGGTGACGGCCCGCCGCGGATTTAGCTCCTGGAAGTACTTGCAGAGCACCCTCTCGGCGTCGGGGCGGGACTCCGGTCCCAGACAGGGCGCCGTTAGCGCCGATGCTCCCCCCGCCGCAGCTTCGCGCTCTCCCAGCGTTCTGCGGTACACGCAGTACAGACTCCTTTCTTCTGTGCCCATCCACGCCAGGGTGACGGTGTTGCAACCCCGCAACCGGTTGAAGGATTTTACCTGCAAGGTGGAGGGCAGCGACGGCACCTCCCTGCGGTGGTACGCAGAGGAGGCCTGCATCTTGACCGAGGCCGCCAGACCTCCCGGCAGGACCGGGTTGGCGCCGCTTCCTTCTCCCTCCAAGCGGATGAGGTAGGACGGGCTTCCCTGGAGCCAAATGTGCACTAAATCTCCTCCGACAGCCTGCGAGGTCAACACCTCACCTTTACTGGACACCGTGACCGTGACCTTTCCGGCCCCGCCGCAGCGCTGCAGGGCGAGGAGGCCGCTCTGCTGCCAGCCCCGCGGCCGGAAACTGAAGACCTGCCGCGAGTCGGGGCCCCCGTCGCCGAGGGTCACCCACCTCAGCTCCCCCTCTCTCAGAGCGCCGACAGCCGCCCGGGCCTCCTCGTGCGTCCGGGCAAACGTCCCCCCGTACGCCGCGCTGGTCCCATTCAGCCTGTCCACCACGAAGACGTCAAAGTAATACCGCGTGTCGGGCAGGAGCTCCGAGACGGTGCAGACGCTCTCCGTCCCCCGACACGCACACCGGAGGCCAGGGTTGTGGCCGCCGTCGGCGGCGGCGAGCGAGGGAGGTGGACTCCGGGGCTCCGGGTCCTCGGGGTCCCACTGCTTCCACCACCACTCTTTCAGAATGGGCCACGCCGTCACCCTCCTGCGGCCCTCCTTGCGCTCCTCCCGTTTCTGCTCTAGCTTTGCTCCGGCGCCGGCGCCCGCGGCGCAGAGGCTCGGGTAGTTCCGCCGAGAGTTGGCCAGGACGCAGTAGTCGTAGCTCTCCTGCGCGGGCGGGAGGCCGGCGAGGGAGGCGCTCGGCGCCCAGCTGAGGGTGACGCTGGTCATGCCCACGCCTAGCGTGTGAACCCGGGGGTCGGCCGGGAGGAGGGGGAAGGCGCCCGAGGGGCCCCGGCCTTCACGGAGGTACACTGTGGCTCTGGTGGCCTGCTGCTTGGCGCGCAGCCTCAGGATGTAGATGGTAGCCCGGGGATGGGAAGGACCCTCGTAGGTGTTGACCGCATGGCCCGTGAAGCCGTGCATCTTCTCCTCAGTCCCGGGACCTCGCCACCACACCTCAGGCGTGCTCTTCTTGGTGCTCCCTGAGAAGAGGATTTAAGAGATGTGAATATATTTCTCCACGTGTAAGTTGAGAGCTAATTGCCACTTGGCTCGCACGTTTGACCCTCAGTAGACTTCCCGTGAAGAGGGGAGGTTTTTTGACTTTGGGAAACCAAATATAGCACCAGTTTAGAATAAAGTTGGAGAAAGGACTGCGTTCCAGTGAGCAGCAATTGTAACAGGACAAAGTGCGTAATACATTCTCTCTGCTCCGTTTCCTGGTGTGTGAACTCGGGTTGAACTTTTGTACAAGCAGACACTGTATTTCACCTTTTTAAATTGAACCTGGGGGTTGGGTGACACATTAAGTGCCTGCAAATGAAACAACAATTTTCAAAAAACAAACCACCGAACACGGCCGGAAAGGAAGAAAACCATAAACAGCTCTTGAATGAACAAACACATAAACACATTATCAAGGGCCACTTCACAAATGGTTGGCAGTTTTTTCCATTCACACCTAAAGTCATTGTCCTTTTCAAGCACACGCTCTTCACTGCAATGACGCAAATAAACCCGGAAAAAAAAAACGGTCAACGCGTCGCCTCCGCTCGTCGCTCCTCGAGAGGAGAAATTGCTTCTCACATGAGACCAAATGTTACAGAATGAAAGTGAATAATTCAGTTTGATGATGGGGGACCGATACTCCACTGTCCGAATGATTCATTTGTCATTTTATAACGTCATAAGGTTGTTTTTACCAACTACAGAAGTTGTTTTAGATAACCTGGAAAACGGTTTATTTTCATTTCCAGATACCTGCATGCTATTTAGCTTAAACATGGGCTTACTTACATTTATTTTGAGCACTTATTGCACTGGTTTTAAACCTTTTCTCCAATTATCTTGTCATATAAAATGTTTTAATTTCCTGAATTTCATTATTTGCAAAGCACAGATTAGCCCCGAGGGGCAGGCTTCACTGTCCTTACTGTTCACTCACACTGCAGGCTCTTGAGGGGTTTGTCCTTCAGGGTGCGCGCCGCCAAGCTCCATTCGATGGGGAGGTCACAGGGGCTGACCATCACCGACATGGCCGGAGCCTTCTTCTTCAGCGTGAAGTACAGCCTTTGGAGAAACACCAAAGACAGCAGTGGTCTGATTTATCACAGGTAATGTCCCAAAGATAACCTCCTGTTTCCATTCAACTGGCGAGCGGGGGTTGGATGACGCTTCCAGTGCATGCTGGGACACATTCTTTCATTTTGTTGGATGATTTTCTGGTTAGGCTAAGTTTTTTTTTTTTCTTCTTTTTCTTTTCCAAAAGCTTAAATGGTTTAACGTGGCGGTTTCTGCATCGGTCCATGCGCTGTAGGGTGATCTGTCACTCAGCAGATCAAGAGAGGTCACCTGGGGATCGGATGATAAGGCGGCTTTGACGCTTACAGATGGATATCTGCCGGTTTGCATGGGATCGTGCTTTGCATAGAAACCATTGCATCCCTTAATGTGATCGGGGGTGTTATTCCACGCAGGATTACAGATTTGCATTTTAGATGGCAGTTAAAGGACATTTAACTCTCCTGCCGGGATGGACCGGTCTCGTTTTGATTCAAATAATCTGTTGTTAACTCACGAGTCAAAGTTGAACTGCTCTTATTTCGGGCTTCCTTCCTAAAAAGAGAAGTTAATCTCTCTGTTATGTCATCTCTTCGCAGCTAGTTAGCCTAAGCATTCGCGCGGTTATTCGCTTGTAAACACAAGTTGTTCGCCCTTCCAAAAAAATCATTAGCTAGGATTCCGTGCAGATGGCGGCGGTCTCCAAACAGATGTGCGACCCTGTCATTCTCAAGGGCGCTGCGCGGCTTATTCCATGGAGTTATTACCTTCTATATTATTGTTTTTTTTTTCCCCCCGCACGGTTCCACATGACTGCACTGGTGGACAGACTGCAGCACACGGGGAGATGCATTTCGCCGTTTTAGAGAGCACAGCCACTGGCACTGTTGTGTAGGGTTCAGGCCAAATGGGCTCCACTTCCTCTCCCCTGTCGCTACAGCGGTGCTGGAATCAGCCGCCGTCTCCAAAAAGGTGATTGGTGGATGGCTGCGGATTCGTTATTGAAGTGGAAACAAGGGCACAACTGAAGAGGTGGCCTCAAGATGTGTCCGTAAGCCCAAAAAAGTCGGAAATCTTCACTTTAGTGTCTCAAAAAACCTCTTCAGACACAGCTAGTGGTACATCGAGTGGTGTAATTAAACACTGTTTTGAGGTACTTTATGGTGTCTTAAATGTTGACTCCACCACGTATAGTTTTTTAATCACTTACTTTCCAGATTTTGATTCATTATTCAAGATAATCATTGAGCAAGATGGACAAATAAACTATGGTGTATTAGGATGTTCTTGTCCCACACAGGATATTCCCAAGCTACCCAGTGGTAATGTATAGAAGCCATTAAAATGCCCCCCCCCCCCTCCGGCTTCCTTATGCATTGTACTTTTCCCGTCTGTTCGCCTACCTGCGGGTCCGTCCTTTGGGGAGAACGACCGAGGTGATCTTTCCCTCTGGGACCCACGCCGTGGGGCGGAGCGGCACCTCGTTCTCGGGCGCCGGGGCGGAGGTGGCCTGGGGCCACGGAGGGCCACAAAACAGAGCCAGAGCCGCAGCGAGGCACCAGGACAGGGACGCGAGGCCCATCGCCGGTTCAAGCTGAGCGTCGTTGACGTTGTCTCGGCGTAGCTCCCGGGGCTGTGGGAACACGTGGTGCAAAGGTCAAAGACATCAATCAGAGCCCATCTGCAACACACACACACACTCACACACACACACACACACACACATATTCACAATTTCTACTACTCAGACACTAAAGATCTGAAGCGGCGGCTGATGATTCATTGATATGAAGAAACATTTTATCCTTTTCAGACAGAATTATTCATGCGGAGGAATAGGAATTACCATCTTAGATTACTCTCGGATGTGTCTGTGTGTGTGTGTGTGTAGCACAGCTTGAAAATGACTGTTAAAAAAAGAAACAACTGTAAAAGCGGGTTTCTAATCAAGCCGTTGCCTTTACATCGACGTTTTCTACTTTCAGTTGCTGGACTTCAAACCAGTGTTTTTTTTTTTTCAATATCTGGCATCGCAGGGCTTAGTCAGGCATTTCATCAGGAGAAAAGTGACGGCGTGCTGATGTGGAGCGAGGTGCACAAACCC
Source organism: Pungitius pungitius (assembly GCF_949316345.1). Taxonomy (NCBI): domain Eukaryota; kingdom Metazoa; phylum Chordata; class Actinopteri; order Perciformes; family Gasterosteidae; genus Pungitius; species Pungitius pungitius. Next base: position 5,207,999 of record NC_084912.1, on the reverse strand, counting down.
CACCTGGAGGTGCTCAGACGCAGTCAGATCCAATCAGCACGGAACACCAGCTCGTATCCCGAACCTGTGTCTGTATCTTTTCTTCGTCTCCTTCTATTCATTTCACACTCTTTTAAGTGTTTCCCTTCCTCCTGTGTGCATACATTCATACGCGGGCGTGCGATTGTGTGGGTGGTTGTGATTTAGTGATAGCAGATAGGATGATTGCAGGTCCCCCCTGCATTTGTTCAAAGTCACAGAGTCTTCCCAACACACTTCCCCGCCTTCCTCTAACTAGGTGTGTTGTGTCAGCGCCGTGTGCCCTGCAGATCACATGACAATCACAGTGGAAACCAGGGGGAGGCGACTACAGAAGCTACATCTGAGTCTTTCGGGGGCCCCGGGACGCGTCCCCAAACCGTTGCACAGCTACAAAGTCACACGGAGGCGCCTGCTCGTTATCCTGGCAAAGAGAGAGCGGGGGGGGGGGGAGCGAGCGAGCGAACGACCCATAAAGCTTTGACTGAGAGACGTGCAGCGGGAGGGAGGCGGATGGAAAGCGGAGGGGGTGTGTGTGTGGGGGGGAGGGGGGGTAGGAGAGGAAAGGGGAGGCTGAGGAAGAGAAGGCTAGAATGAGGAGGATGTTGGATCGGTAATTAGAGGGAGTGAGACGGAGGGAGGAAAAGAGGAGAAAGTGCAACTGGAAAAGAGAAGATTGGAATCAGAGGAAGGGTGGGGGGGTGGGGGGGTGGGGGGGGGGGCATTGCCATGCAACGGGGTCGGAATTCATTTGTTATGGTGTTTTAGCCAAACACGTGAGGTCTGATTGGTGTTTACACCCCCCCCCCCCCCCCTTCCATGTCAAACGTGTCACATTTTGCACAGGCCCTCACTCCCACAGTCTCGATGGAGATGGAGAGAGTTAAAAAAAAAAAAAAAAAAGCTTGTTTCTTAAAAACGCGCCCGCTGATGAAATATGCATACGGCAGCTCGGCAAATTACGGCAGATTGAATTTTCATAAGGCAAAAAGGCCGGGTCTTACAGAGAGAGCAGGAGCTTAGTGAACTTAACCACCGCCCTCTATAAATAAATACACACTCCCCTTTAAACACAGGAGCTCACTGCTTTGATGGTTATTTTTTCATCCTCTTTTAGGCGAGTTTCCTCTTTCCATTATGTTTAACTGCAGAACTGCTCTTTGGGTTTTAATTAAAGATATCTCAAACCAGCTCAGTTGGTCTTTTTCCTTTTCTCCCTCTTTGCCCTTCGTTCTCTGGCTGCTTTTCCTTCGGCTTGTCCCCCCCCCCCCCCTCATGTAGAAGTTGATGCAGGCTCAGTTTCAGAGGTACAGGTCGGGTGCTGTGTCCTATCTGTCTACTCCACAGTCACACTTTGACTTCCAAACGGCAAGAGAGTTATTGGCAGTCAAGAGAGAAAAGACGGACGCGGTGGGCCACGAAATACGGAAAACCGATGAGCACAACCTTCAGAACGTGCCGCCAAGACGGAAACGATGCTGCAACAAATGAAAAGTGCCCCGCATCTGTCTCAGCCTTTTCTATTTTAAACCTCCAGAGACCACACACACACACACACACACACAGCCACACACACTTAGACACAAAGAACGGCTCCAAAGAACAAGTTGACTTAAATATCCAGTCGAGTATATGAGGCACACACACACACCTATAGACACAAACACACACGCTCTGCAAAGACAACAACGTGAATGCGTCCTTACCTCCTCTCAGTGCACGCTCTCCCTCTCCTGCGCTGGAAGTGAGGGAGCGAGGGAGCGAGGATGGAGGAGGAGGAGGAGGAGAAGGGGATGAGAGTCGGGGTTGCGAGGAGAGGAGGAGCGACAGCAGGTTGCTGTTGTGTGTTCCTCTGACTCCGTCTCCCACGGGGTGCTGCTCACTCCCTCCCACTCCCTTCAAGAGGTGTCTCTTCGGGGCTCAGGTGTCCCTTTGGGGCCGTCCCAGTGCGATGCTCCAGAACCCTCCCCCCTCCCCTCCACCATCCCCCCTCTCCCCACCCAGTCTCCGTCTGTCAGTCCTTCACATGTGGAAGCTTGTCCTGCTAAAGACACTGTGAATGTCACCCGGTCAGTGGATTCTGTGTCCCTCGCTTCTCTTCTGCTTTTCCTTCCATCACAGTTTCCCCCCCCCCCCTTCTTTTCTTTTCTTTTCACTTGTTCCCTCTGTTTACCTCCTCTGGTGGGTGACCGGAGCTCACTTACTATTCAAATGGGTTCATGCGGGATTGTGTGTGTGTGTGTGTGTGTGTGTGTGTGTGTGTTTTTTGTATCAGTATGTGCAATCTGAGAGTGAGGGGGCTGGCGGTGAGGTCGCTGAATGGGAGGTGCTGATGAGGAGAGAAAGAGATGAGAGAGAGAGAGAGAGAGAGAGAGAAAGAGAGGGAGCAATAAAGAGGATTGCCAGGAGCAGCATTGGGCGACAGAGAGGTGGTGTAAAAGTTAAATAGCGTACATTAACCGCTCTCTGTTCCCTGATCTGATAACTTTTGCAGGAGAGGGCTGCAGACGGCGTGTTAGAGGTCACATTGTCCTTGTGCCCTTATCGAGTGTTTCAATCAGGTGCTTATAGACCGCCTGCCAACGGAGGCTTAATGGATTAATGCAAATATGCATTGTGCGTCAATTAAAAATGTGCACAAAGTGAAATAAAAAGAATAAAATTGACCTTGATCTACACATTTTTAACTGTGCCACCTAAACATGTCTGATCTTAATGTTGTTTAATTTAATGAATAACGATTCATAAAAAAAAAAAAAAAACTACTATTTGTTAAATGTGAGCAACACCTCTTTGGGATTTGTAGTGTAGGGTGCGTGTACTTTTTAATACATTTAGGGATAAGGTAAACTACATACAGTATATACTGAACAAATAGAGAAAAAGCGGTATTTACACATTATAATTATAATTATTATTATTCATGTTTATCTGCTTGCAAACCATGTAAATTACATTGGAGACGTTTGCCTTCAGGGCCTAATGATTGAGTTTGATGAGTTTTATGTCTAAACCTGAGCAGATTCCCGCCCCCATGTGGGTTCTTTCCACCTGTTCCTAGGTCTTTATTCTTGTTAGTTGAAACAAATTAATTTTTTTTTTTTTTAAACAGGTGCATCTGTATGCTAGTGAGGACACCACGTATGGAACGGGACCAAAACCACTTATAAAGTCTGTATGTGCGCATCGGTATTGAAGGCTGTAGGTCCTATAGGCCGAGCCCTAAGCCTCGGAGGTTTGGGAGCGTTCACATCAGTCGCTCTCGAACCCCACCAGCCTTCTCATCTCCACACAATAGTGGGCCTCAGGAACGTCTCTCTCTCTCTCTCTCTCTCTCTCTCTCTCTCTCTCTCTCCTGAGCTCTTTAATCAATATCATTAGGAAAATAGAAAGAGGCTCGCCACATTGTGCGCTAACTCCCCCCCCCCCCCCCCTCACCCGTGGTGGGACGGACGGGGGCCCTTCTCTCACTCATTCACCAGGTACTTCAGTGCTGGGCTATTGAGGTCGCTCTGAATGGGACCCACTCCACCCTGAGGGAATATTCTCTGACCGGAGGTTAACATCGGATAAACCCCCTCGCTCCCTTCCTCTCTTACTCAGTCCTCAACATTACTTTAAAGATGAAATAATAATGTGCCACATCGGCGCTATTAATAACTGTATCACAACTGGTGTATATATATATATATATATATATATATATCATTTTTTGAGGACCTTTTGCTGGACTCTCTTTCAAAGTCCCTCTCCATTAGCCGGCCCGCTTTGCAGTCTCTGAGTAGTCCTGACATTCGGCAATCTGGCAGAGAACGATACGGCGGCTGCCTTTTTGAAGATTGGATGGTGATTAACCTTAAAGAGATTACTCCGCACGTGCAACGTTCCAAACAACTTTTTCCTTGTGATTGGAGAAGCACGTTGTCGTCAGGCTTTGGACATCTGTCGGGCATCTGTGGGACCTGGACTCCAAGCTTAAGCTTTCACACGTTTCCCCCCCCCCCCCCCCCTTTTCGCCGCTTTTCATCGGCGCTGGCCTGAATATTTCTTTTGATCCGCACAGCTCCTCTTCTTCTTGTGTTGCCGTTTGAATAATTGATCAAAATGCAGTCGCCGGACAAAGTCCATCCGCGCAGAGAGAGAGAGAGAGAGAACAGAAAGTGAGAGTTAAAATTTCATTTGGCGTAATTGCATGAAGAGAAACTGCAAAACTGTCCTTTCCATCTATTATGGATGTCTGCTTACCAGCCATGCATAACGCAAGCGTCCTTATGACAACAACGTATTAAATATCGTGTTCTGTGGGGTCAGGGCCTCCCGGGCTGAGGGCTTTCACTGAAACAGACGGTTGACTTCAGAACTGAGTAATAGCCTACATGGACAGTGGTGTAAAGGCAACACAGAGAAGGAGTGAACTGACAGTGAGAGGAAGCGATAATGAGAAATTGACGGAGTGAGATGAGAAGGGGGCGGGGGGGCTGGCTGACGACGGGTTAACAGGAATCCTTATTTTTAACAACATGTCATCACCAGCCGCCCATCTGCTCCTCCTGTGCTGTCAGTGTCCCTTGGGAGAAAGAAAGAGAGAGAGAGAGAGAGAGAGAGTGAATGATGCAAGGCAGCCATCACAGATCAGATCTCTGATCAGCACCAAAAGGAGGAGGAGGGGAGAGAACAAGGTTAAAGAGGTGGGTGGCACACAGATATGTCTCTGCTCTAATGTCCAAATGAGGTGTGACATGGGAGGACAGTAGGTGAACTGTGTGTGTGTGTGTGTGTGTGTGTGTGGGGGGGGGGGGGGGCAGGAAGGCCTTGCATTAGATGGATCTCCCACTGGCCTCTCTGTGTTTGGATGGAGGGGGATGGAAGGTCGTGGTGGTCCAGAGGTAATGAGGTAGTTGAGGGGGGGGGCGGGGGGGGGGGGGGGGGTGTATGAAGACACACAAAGAAAGGAGAAGGAGGTGGTGTGTTGGCCATGCTGGACCTCCAAAAGCTCCTTTTATTTATTTCATTTTGGGGATAAAGGACGTAGCTGGAGGAGGCAGTGGTGGGGGGGGGGGGGGGGGGGGGGGCTTGCTGTTCCACACGTTAGCAGACAAAGTTCCATCTCAGTTCGGTACAGTTAATCTCGTCGTTTTCTCGACTCGTTTCCCCTCCGCGTGCCGAGACGAACCGCAGCCCTCCAGCGGCGCGCGCTCTCCACTTCATCACAAGCGCTGGAGGGAAAAATCTGATAGAATGAAAACATCTTGTTTTCATATTCATGATGATGCACTTTCTCCCTGCACGACACGCGGAGCCGAGCGAGCCGTCCCACCCCCCGCCCCCCCCCCGCCTCGTCCTCGTTTGCCTCGCGTCTGCACTTGATCTACTAAAATCCACACCCCCCCCCCCCCCCACCCCCCACCCCTCCAACCCCCCCACACACCCTCTCCACCCCTTCTCTTCATCTTCTTTTCCAATGTCTCCCTCTCCTTCGGGCATGGCAAATGTGAAGGCTAATTAGTCCAGATAAACCAGGCACACCAAAGGAACCACCGCCAGCACATCCTCTTATTGATTGATCTCGCGGCACCAACACAAGTTAAACGCATTCACACACACGAAACCCAACAAGACGCAACAAGGTGTTACAGACGCTACGTATGAACACAAAGTGTTTATTTTTTTCTACCCTCACAGAGGTCAAGTGTTTTATCTGCATCATGCTCAGCGATGATTACCCAGAGTTGACTAAAGGAAGGTTTTTGCACCATCAAACCCTTTTTTTTTTTCTTGCAGCTCTTCTTCTTCTCAGTTCCTCACGCCCCCCCCCCCCCCCCCCCCCCGCCTTCCTTTTCTCTCACTTTCCGTTCTCAAGTCTTTCCCTCATTTCTGATCCATTTTTTATGCATTACTCCATTACACTCAAATCCCTTTTACGATTGCATTACCTCCTTTCATCTTTCACAAAGACATTTTATACTTCCTCTCCGTCCTTCAGTCACTTTGCCCCCCCTTCTCTTTTTTTCCAGTGCATTATGACACTTTCCTCTACTTCTCCCCTTCACCCCCGCCATGATCCCTTTGTCTCTTCTCTGGTCACGTCATCCCTTACAAAGCGGTTATTTTCCCCTTTATCTTTATGTCCCATCTAGTTTGTCATTCAGGGAACATCACGCGGTCTCTCTGCACCGCTGTCATCGTCCCTTTTAATTGGTTAGTCAAAGCAGGCCATGTCATTTTTTTTTGACGATCGTCTCTGCTCTTTTACAATAGACAATACACAAATGTCAGCTGATGTAATGAACGAGACTGGCGGTCAGTACGAGCAAGACAATTATTTGCACACACGAACGCACGGACAAGCCGCACGCCTTCAAATTTGACGTGGTTATAAATCGCCAAGTTACGGGCTGCAACGATGGCGTGAAACAGATGCGAGGGGAGTGTGTGGAGGGGCCAGCCAGCAGCTATTAAATCGCGGAGATGTTGTCTTCATCCAGTTCTTTACAGTTCAGCAGACATGCAGAACCCCAGTTAGTTCACGGGGCCGTTTTTTTTTTTTACACGGCCCGAGTTCGATTGTAGGACACGGCTTGCGGGAAGCTCATTCCACATTGCTTTGAATGTGTAATCAACCTACAGGGAATAATTATTTCGAAGCCAAAAGGTACAGAGTAGAACTTGAAGTTGGGCAGAGGGACACGCACCATGAAGGACCCCGTCCTGCTGTACACCGGGAGGATTTAAGGTAACGTGAGGAAGACGTTACGACATGAATTGATCCACCAGACAGGTGGTCCACTCTCGCAAGGGGGGGCGGGGGGTCACCTTCCTGTTCCCGTTGGGGTCACATGACCTGCAAACGCAGCGCCGCATAACACATGGTGACCTCGTGACATGGTTACACGCTTACACAACATGAAAGGTGCACATGGAGACGCTACGAAGTGTAGGAAAACCACTGTGCCGGGGCTATAGCTGGACAGCCGTGGTCTTTTGGTTCACCCTGGAACGTTATCTCTGAAGGGTACTGCTTCACTTTGTGTTAATCCGTGGGCAGCGGGAGACACCGTGGGTAATAAACATTATCATTGCTGGGAATGGCTTGACATTGACACAGCCAGTCCTACTCTCACTGCAGACTGGCAGGGGGAAAAGAGGGGGGGGGGGGGGGGGGTTGGGGGAGAGACGGAAAGAATGAGTGGAAAGGAAGAAAGGATTGACAGGAAGGGAGGCCGAGGATAAGTCTACTCGAAGATGAGAGTAGGAAGCACTGAAGCGCTCCAGCGTGGAGGAGGAGTAAGATGATGGAGAGATGGAGCGGTCATGAGACCCGGAGGGGAGGGGGACACAGGAAGCGGGTGTTGGCAAGGAGGACGGATGGATAGATGGATGGCGTGCAGAGAGAACAGCATGGTGGGAGGTGCAACTTGGTCACAGAGCGGGGGCGGAATGCATCGTCGTGTGTCACTTTTAACCCTCGGTGTTTCAGTAATTAGCAGCGAAGAAACATATTGCAAGGGACAGAAGGTTCACATTGTGAACTACTCAGTCCCCTTATGGCATAGGATTATCATTTCAACTACTTATCCAACAGGCCATGCAATCACCGCTTGGTGTTTTCCTAAAAACACACAAAAGAAATGTGTCATCAGGTGAATTATGTGAATGTCATGTGCTTCTGACTTTAATTAATTTAAAGTTTAGCCAGCTAAGCTCATCGTCTCATAAAAGGAGGATGATGAAGCACGGTGCTCCAGTGGCTCAGCTTCCCCTGTTCTCATCCAGTAGGGTAATAGGCTTATTCTCTTTCCCTTGAGAGGGGTCAAGGGAAAGAGAATAAGAGATAAGAGATAAAAAGCAATAGTGAAAATAAGTTCTAATGTGAAATCCATCATTGTTTGCAGTGCTTATTGGAAGTTACAAGGAAAGAGAATAAATAAGAATGCGTTGCTGGGCAATGTCGGTCTGCAGCTGGATGCGTTGCCATGAAATTTGACTTTATGCGCAATGCTACCATTAAGTCAAACTGCTACCATTAGTGTTGTGGCCTATTGCATTTACAGGTATGAGCGAATGTTAGCATGTCTAAACTAGGAAACATTCCTGCTAGACATGTTAGCATGTTAGCGTGGTCCTTTCATTGATATTTGTACGCATTTATATAGAAAGCTCATTCCATGCGAGAGTAAATTGAAAAACATCCCGAATGAAGCCAAAATATAAACCATGTTGGAGATGTATAAAGTATGTCATTTCGTCAAAATTGTTTTAATGGATTGGACAATGGATTAAATGAATGGATTGGACAGGACGTCAAGGTGGCTGGCGAAAGGATGTTACAGTTTTTCTCCATTGCTTTGGCTCAATTCTTGAAACAGAAATTACATTCTCAAAACAACTCGTGCAAACCTCCAAACCACTGGGCACTTGCTCACAACAGATTTGAATTTCTCATTCCTTTAATCAAATTGCAATTGTTTTAGAAACTCCTTGCAAATGACAAGAACAATTGCCTACAGCTTGCACACATTTCAAATGATTTAGCACATCTGTGCAAACGGTTAGGTACAATTGCCTTCAGTTAGCCCAATTGCCAATTGAATACACCTTGCTGGTCTAAACTGACTGTTGCTTCTCAGTCAAGTGGTTGTTCTCTGCAAAACATCTTGGCATAATTTCCATGTGTACAACATCACCTGCACAATAGTTCACTCCACTGTCAAAATCGTTCAGGCACATAATACCATGAAAAACATCATGGTATATACTATAATATGGATCTCTTGGATCATCGGCTTCATTTTCAGGTGCAACTAGAACTTTACTAATCAGGGGGAGTTACTCACATCCGATCACCAATCACACAGTCATTTTAGTTAGCTGACAGGTGCTATCCAGGAGTATAAATGCTTCCATCAAATATCTAGGGCTTGACCAAGTTCAGTAGTTTATGAACATGGAAGCACATGGCCAGGTAAACGAACAAGGGCAACTGCCTGTTCGAGGAAGAGGAGGAAGAAGAGGAAGAGGAAGAGGAGCAAGGGTGTGTGGTGGTGGAGTAGGGGGAAGAGGCCGAGGAGGACGAAGACAACAGGCTGTGCCAGATGCAATTCGGGCTACACTTGTGGACCATGTGGTCAACCATGGCCTCACAATGGCAGAGGCAGGTCGTCGAGTTCAGCCTAATGTGCCACGCTCTACAGTGTCCTTGATCATCCAAACATTCCGCAGGGAAGACAGGTATGTGCTCAGTCAACTATGGAATTATTGGTGGTAGAGTTACTAACTGTAGTATTCAAATGTATTGAACTAAAGTAAAAGTAAAACAACTAAATACAAATTGTAATAGTGTCTATTTGTGAATTCTAATGTCTAGGATTGCAAGACAACCTGGTGCGGGTGGCAGAAGAGCAATTTTCAGCCAACAACAGGAACAGGAAATTTGCAATATTGTCGTGGCCAACAATTCCATCACACTGCGAGAAATCCGGACCACAATCCTAGAGAACAATGTTGGCATCTTCCCGAACGTAAACGCTGTCAGCATCTCGACAATTGACAGGGTCCTGATTACAGTAAAAATCAGACGAGCATGAAGCAACTCTACAGAGTTCTATTTGAAAGGAACTCTGAGAGAACCAAGGAGTTGCGCTATCAGTATGTACAGGTAAAGCAGTGGTGTTCACTACGCCTAGTAAATTGTACAGTGTTATGCGGTGTATATCATTATGACCTGTTTGCAGTGGCGCATAGAGCCCAGTTTATTGAACTTGCAGAGAACACAGAACATTGCCATGTAATTTGTTGTCTGATTCTACTGCATAACCAATTTACAGTAATATTGTGTTTTCTGTATCGTAGAGAATAATGGAGCTGGAGGCGAATGAGAACCCTCACACCCTCATTTTTGTTGATGAAGCTGGGTTCAACCTGGCCAAAGGAGGACGGCGTGGCCGGAATGTCGTTGGCCACCGGGCAACGGTGGATGTCCCAGGACAGCGCGGGGGCAACATCACTATGTGTGCTGCAATTTCAGAAAATGGTGTAGTCACTCACATTCCAAGTATTGGCCCATACAACACCCAGAAGCTCCTAGTGTTCTTGGACCACCTGCATGCTGATCTTATCCCTCTACATGAGGGGGGTTTGGTAGGGCCTCACTTGCCTACATATGTGATTGTGTGGGACAATGTGAGCTTTCACCGTGGCCCACTCATTAGGGCGTGGTTCACTGCCCATCCAAGAATGCTGATGGTGCTCCTATCGCCTTACTCCCCATTCCTCAATCCTATTGAGGAGTTTTTTCTGCATGGCGGTGGAGGGTGTATGAGCATCGGGCTCTAAGCCAGAGGTCTCTTCTCCAGGCAATGGATGCTGCTTGTGTCGATGTCACAGCAGATCAGTGCAGGGGATGGTTGAGGCATGCACGGCGATTCTTCCCCCGTTGCATAGCAAGGGAGAATATCAGATGCGATGTTGATGAAAATCTGTGGCCAGACAGACGTGAGCGCGAGGATGAGCAGGAGAGTGAGGATGAACTCCAGCTTTGAACTCCAGCTTTGCTTTACTTTCCTACTGTATTTTATTTTTGATGTGCTTTTTTTTACAGTATTTTTTGCTGTACACATTTTCTGTTTCTGTTTTGCAATTACTGTAACAATTTCCATGGCAGTATAAGTGCAATACAGTATGTGATGTGAAACCTTGTTGGCTCCTCTTTTTTCTGTTTGATACACATATTATTCTGGAAAGAAAACATCTACTACAGTAACCATTCAGTGTCAAAGAACTAAGCCAAGATTGAAATGTGCACATGAGGATATTTCTATGGTCCACTGCCATACTGACAAAACAACTAAACATTTTGACCTGCAGTGTTTAAACAATGACAAAAGGACTTTTCATTTTGGGGGCACTGACTGTTTGTATGAGAAAAGGAATTCGTTGTGACTGATGAGTTGTCTGTTTTGGGAGAGATATGACATTTTGCAGGTGTGCCATAGTGTTTTGCTAAACCATCTAGGTTATTTTGGCAAATGTATTTAAAGCTTTAAGAATGTCTTTTTTTTCGAGAGATAGATGAGCCACAGCAATCGAGAAGGAAGTTTTCATTTGGGGGCACTGACTATTTTTATGAGAAAATGATTTGATTTTGAAGCTTGAGTTAACTGTTTTGGGTGAGATATGACCTTTTGAAGGTGATCTATGTAGTTGTGCTGAACCATATAGGCTATTTTACCAAATGCATTAAGAGCTTTGAGAATGTAATTTCTGTTTCAAAAAATGAGCCAAACCAATGGAGAAAAACTGTAAGTCACCTCAGTGAATTATTTAGTGAATATTGACCAAATCCTTCTCATAAATAGTGTTCTTGAGCCCCCGTCTGATCCTATGGACGACCACACCACGAGTAACACAAGAACTTGACGCTTATAGTAGGTTGTTACCATTGATCTCTTGCTGGACAATGCATGAAGCGCAGTTCCGATGGCCGTGTATAAAGGAAGTACTTCATTTTCAGTGTCTTGTTACACTGGGAGTGAAAGTGATCTCATATTGTGCTTCTGGCTACAGTCTATTCGGCATTGCATTTTATTCATGTGGACTTACAGCTTTACGGCCCATATACATGTGCAAAAACACGTGTACCACACCACGTAAATAAAGGGTTAAGGAGAATAAACACAACCGGTTCCTGTGCTAGTTGTGTCCTCTTGGCGTGGCTACAGCAGATCTAGGGCAGAGTATTAGGTTTTGCAGGACCCCCACCCCCCGATATGACTCAGAAACCAGTCCAGGAGGCGACATGGAAAATGGTTTAAATTGACCTAAGTGCATTTAGCCTTTGGGGCCGACCAAGTTAAATGACAAAGACTGGCCGGGCTGCAGTAAACAGTGGACATTGGGTGTAATGTGTTTAAGCCAGACAGGGTCATGTGTGAGCCAGTCCTCTTTCTGCAGGTCTGTCCCAAAACACTGCACACTGGGGCCCTCTGCCTGATCACATGAGCCAGTGCTTATCTTCAAAACCTCTCAGGAGGTGCACAGCTGGATTCCATAAACTGAATGAGCAACTCGATGTAGAAATAAAATGATACATCTGAAGAGATTTTCCCGTCAAATACTGAATGTGTTCACCTTGGAAGGGACCGAGGACAAACTTGGGGGACGAGTCCTCCATTTTTCAGAACTACCTGGCACCAAGATCCCACTGGACTGTGGCATTTCAGCAGCTTCTAAAGCTTTTCTGAAAAATGATACAGCCCATGATGCTATTTTTGGGACTTTGGACAAAGAACAAATACAGACCTCACTGTGTCTATATAGATATATGCAGGCAGAATATGGCATTCATCCACTGAACGGTACATCAAAGTCTCGCCTGGGTCTTCTCTGCCAATATATGGTCCCGGGCTTTCCTCAGCTCACACACACACACACACACACACACACACACGCACAGGTCTCCTATTATGTTCTAGGCAGAGCTGAAATAATCATTCTACAGGCATGCTCAAGACCCAAGTATCAACTTGCGGTGGGAAAGTGAAACTTGTGTAGCTCTTTGGATTATGAGCCAAAGTGATGTCTCCCTGCATGATAATAATTTCTCTCACATTCAGTTTACTGAAAATGAAGAGAGAAAATACCTAAAATGAAACCGGAATAAGAATGTTACATTTTCCTTCATACGTCCCCAAATCTAAAATAACTGTAGCCACTTTTTAAAAAGATCACAAGATGCTATTTAAACACCTGACACATTCCTCATGACTTGAAGAACAAACAGGTGAGGAAAGATCATATCTTACTAAACATCCATGTGATCTACTCATGAAACCATCTTAGATCATCATTTATATTGAGCTTTGTTGCAACAAGTCTGATGTTTTTAATGCAAAATTAAGCAAATTTGAACAGAAACCACAGACAACGTTTGACTCACCATTGTTGTACCAGAGTGAAGACTCAGGAAAAGCAAGGAGGCAAAAGTAAAACTCAAGTTCATGGCTGAAACATCCCGTGAGCTACAAGAGGATATTGACAAATCTCTGCGGCAGTGAAACATTAGCTTAATTCTCACTGATCCTGCTATATCTGCAGAATACTTAACCGACTGGTTAACATGTTTGTATCTATTACAGCAGCATCCTAAATCTACCTTTACTAGATTGCTTCTCTGTATCATTTACATTTGACTTAATAATGATCCATAATTCTCCTTTATCAGATGCATTTTATCCATCTTTTTTTTTTTGTGGTGTCATTTACAGACAATTAGGCCATTTCCTGTCGTATAATGTAGATCAGATAATGTAGCTCATTGTGAGTCAAGAAAACAACCATTTTCCATCCCAAAGGAAGCAGAGGGTAAAATTACACTTAGTGAAGGACATTAAGTCGAGGAAGTTATTAAAGTCTAACAAGTCATTCTATATCCCTTCGGCTGTTTGAAAAAAACAACAACGTGTTACCTGTCATTCCCTTGTTAGCGATCTCCTTCCTCTTTCCTTGTTGCTGGATATCTTGTTCTCTATCTCACCGGCTCCTGTGAGGGTGTGCAGCCCTCTTCAGAAGTATTTACCTTTTCTTTTCATTTGATCCGTCTATTTCTACATGTCTATTTTTCGTCTGTCTGTTTGTCTTCCCTCGCATTGGCTCCTTGTTGATGGCAGATGAGGGAGCGCACAGGCATCTGAAGTCAGTGGTACTTGAAGATGTTGACAGTTGGATGCTTTGTGTTCCTGAGATTCCAGCCCTACTTTATATCCCATATATTAAAGCACACATAAAGGTTCGAAGGAAATGAGAAGGGTCTCCTCTGACAATATGAACGTTCAAAGGCAATACCATAGATAAGGCTGCCACCTAGTGGTTATGTTGATCAATAACATTTACATGTGACCCATGTACCAACTTCGGTAGTAATAAAATCCCAGCATGAATTTTTAATGAGCCAAGTCATCTGTCAGTCTGTTGCTGTCGTTTTACTGCTAAAATAATAAATGAAACCCTGGTATAATATTTGGGAGAAATAGTAAAAAAATCAATGTTTGTTGGGTCAAAATATGTTATGCAAAAAGTAAAAAATATTTAGTCAAAATTTATAAAGAAACATTTTGTTGAAAAATGTTTTGAAAAAATAAGGCGAAGTCCAAATATATTGGATCAAAAAATGACATGGAAAAAAAAGTCTAAATATATTAGGTTAAAACATGCTTTTAAAAAAAACCTCATAACAAAAAGTTAACAAAATATTAGTTCAAAAAAAGTTTTGAAAAAAAGGTCAAAATATTTCAGAAAAAAGTAAAAAACTATTATTCTGTAGACATGTTGAATAAAAGTCCAAATGTCATACGTTAAAAAAATGTCATGGGAACTATTATTATTGGACATTTTTTCGACCTAATCTTGTTCTACCTCTATTTTACATTTTTTACTTTATATGTTCCAACTTTTTTTCTACACTGTAGACTTGGTATTTTGTCTCTTTCGTATTCTGCTCTGTCGTCATGACTGCGGACAGCTGAGTCGCTGAGTCGGTGCACGCGGTCCGTCTTTATATCGTGACGTCACCACAACGGCTAAAGCCACGGCTGTGAGTTTACGAGCTAGTTTGCATACGGGGAATTTCACTTCTCGAGGACACGCAGACTCAATCGTTGACCGACCGCAATAAACGCAACGCTGGACAACAACACGGCGCTGATGCGGGCGACGGAATACGCTGAGTTGTGCCTTCGGTGTCGACCTTTGAGACCCGCGCGGCATCCACGGACGCTCCGCCCAGCAGGGAGCGAGAGGACGGTGTCGGAGCAGCGAAGTGCTTCGGAAAGTCGGTCCGCCTTTGTGGTCACTTCACCAACGAGACCGCGCGGGCTGTTGCGTTTGAGGACTTCACATCTGTTCCCTGTTAGTCAAACGCCGTCCCGTCGCTTTACGGACGGAGAGTCGTGTCTTTTTTTCGGGAGTATCATCAGTTGTTCTTTGTTGACGTCAGCGCACTTTAGACCAACGGCTCAGTGACACTAGCTGCGGGCTATTTATTTTTGTTTTGTTTACTTTAAATTAGAAAGTTACTTCATGGGAATGCAAGGAACTCCCAGCATGCCATGTTTATTTACGTTTTAAACCCGTCCTAAGTGTACATAAACCAACAGAAAACAGACGTGATTTTTGTTGTTGTGTGTGCATGAAACCAAAGGCTTAAGCCTTCCATTGAACTTGTGCGATGACTGCCCCGGGCTAGCTAGCACCGCATCCGCGAACCCAACGGCTTAAAAGTGGACCAACCACTCGGGCTTGGCCTCCCGCGTCACGACGTGTCATCGGAACGAACGAGTGTGGACCGATCGCTGACCCACCGGCGAGCCCGTAAACATGCTGTGATTCGGGTAAGTGCGATCACGTCGCGAATGTATTTAGGGCAAAAATATGCCCTGTTGCGACTGGGACATTCTGGGGAAAGACGATCAAACGTATCGCCTTGTCAATGTGTTCCCGCCGTTGTATTTTGTTGTATTAGACCATCATGTTCCACGGTTGTGATGAGGTCTATGTTACAACACGAAAGAGCTCTGGGTAGTAATCAGTGAACATGAAGCCATGTCTGCAAACGTCACCGCGTCATCCCCCACCCACAGTCATAACATGACCTGGAAAGAGTTACTGTACAAGGAGTGAGAAGGAGCAGGCCATCTATGCAATCAGGATATTCATATCTGTATATATATAGGTATAACAATTGTATACTCTGACACCATAAAGGTAATGCATTGCAGTACTTATTCTTCCCATGGTTTTAATCTTGTTTGTAGATGCACCAGTGGAAGATGTGCGCTCCTCGTGCACAGGTCAGTATTACAGGGTTTCAAGCTGTCATGCTCCACCCGGGAGAGTTCAAATTTAACCCGGGGTTTTTATACCATGCAGTGCAGCCTCGCATTCATTTTCGTCTACCACAACTGAAGTTGCTGTCAGTCACCTCTCATAACTACGTCTGTGTGTGTGTGTGTGTGTGTGTGTGTCTGCCATTTTAGGCCGAGATCTATTACTGCCCAGACGGTGCAAAGCGCCATGACTTCACCCTGCTGGCATAAGTTAGGATAAGGCATGACTGATTGCCCGCAGAGTAAGTGAGAGGGACACCCCAGGTTCACTGGGCGTTTGACTGGTGTTGTGTGCAAACACACACGCACACGCAAAATCCATGTGTGAGTTCCTCGGGCACCTGTTGGCATATAGGTCCTTTAGCGCCACCTTGGCTGAGGGGGTGTTTACAATCTGATTCCCCCCCCCCCCCCCCCCCTCAACAGCTGAACGTCTACCCTGTTAGTCGGGCTAAAGACCTCCCAAATTGCCGTTCAATGTGTGAGGGTTTTTCCAGACTTATGTGACTGTTGTCCGCCTGTTGTCTTCATCTAAGCCCTAACCCTCAGTCTGTTGTGCGCCGATACACCTTCTACCCATTCCCCCTTTACATGGTAGCCATTCCAAGACACTGTAATGTGACCTTGAAGCCAACAGATAAGATGTCAAAGTGGACTTGCGTGATGCTAAAATTGGCTACGTACAACACAGAGAAGTGTTAAATAACTTGATGGCAATGATGAAAATCATAGACTGTGGCCTTTCAAGTGTTGGATTTACTGTGCATTTGTGGATTTTTATCGAATTTATTGTTACAGTAGTTTTTTTTTGTGGCACCTGCTTGACCCTGCTGACTATAGTTCAAAATCAATAAGGGTTCCAGCTGACTACTTGGTAATTAACTCACTCTGCGATCGGGGTTAACTCATTGTGCACATATACTGTAGTTTTGTGCATGTCGTCATGAGTTTGTGGTGGGCTTGGTTTGACTTTGACTTTTCCCTGATCCTCTCCGCTCTCTACTCTCTCTGTACGTGGCCTATCATCAGAGCTATACTTAGACCCGTTTATCACTCGCCTCGGCATGACCACCGATGTTTATGGGCTGCGGAATAGCTCGATGTGTATCACAGTGCAGACATTGGATCCAAGATTCACTGACAGAGTCAGAAATAATTGAAGGGAGCTTCGGGCAAAAAAAAGTCCTTCAGAGATCAGGAAAATTCCATTTGAATAATAAAAAAAAGGATTGGCAGTCAAGAATTCTGTATATTATATGTATATTATAGGATTACTCTTTGAATGTTATTTCATTCATTGATTTTACTTCACAATCGATTTTCATGTGTCTGGGATACTGGGTGATTGATGTTGCTAGTGCTAGAAGTTTCTAAAGCAGCAATGAGAAATGCTGAATCAAACTACATCGTAAATATGTCATAAGGGGAAAAGCTTTTGATGATGACGACATGCTTGAGGAAAAAAAGTAATGTATCTTACTCTTTTAAGCTTTTGCCTATGTAGAGTTTAGGTGCTTTAGCATATTAAACCTTTTTATTCAAACCTTTTAGCGAGAGTGTTACATTTAATATCTCCCTATTTAGTTTTGTAAAAGTGGCACAATGGTACACTTCTCTATTATACCAGTTTGTAGGTTGCATATGACTTTCTACCTAAAGCGGAACTATTTCATTATATGGAAAGCATTGAGTCTTCTTTTGCTGAAAATAGTGTGTGTGCACATCCGACGTTGTGAACACAATGCAGGGTGGAAGCAGCAGATGTGTCATTATTGGCTCGATGACGACATGTATTGTTCAGACACAATACACATTTGACTCCACCTACATAATGTAATACAGATGTAATAAAAGCCTTTTGATGAGATTGGAGGCTCATTCAGAACACTTCTGTGATTTGGAAATTGGTGTCATGTCCTTTTATATTAAACACTGTTATTTTTTCTTCTTCATTTCCCTGTGTAGTTTGTTTAAAATGATTACTTGTCTGATTGTTTCCTTTCGCCCACTAACATGGGAACCTTTTACCTCATCAGAAGTACGACAGCAGAACGGGTTTCATTTCTATTATATGTAAAGACTCCTATGCAGTTTCTTTTTGTGCAACCTTTATGTTAAATGTGAAGTGGATTTTTATTTTGGTTTTACGCAACAGTCATTGATTCAAAATGCACATGTTTCTAATAACATTAACAGTCATGTGCTTTGTCGGAGAATGATAATAATGTGAATCATTTTAACCCACGCAGGTCTATTTACTGATTAGAGCGAGCCTCTAGGCGTGTACACTGTGCTTCATTGATGTGGTCAAACTTGCGTCTGTGCCTAATGTCCACCTGAGCACACTTCTAAATGGCTTTAAGTAGAAATCTATGAGACCTGAATGATGGATGGATTTTGTGTGTACCTCAAACAGGTAAATTTGAACACGCGAGTCCCGTTCATTTCCTGTTGTTGTCATTATTTTCCATTGTGGGCACTCAGTAAAATATACAGTGCAGATTGTGCAGATTAGCCCCACTAGATGTTTGCAGGAGACAGATGAAATAAGTATGTGCCCCGGGCTTCATCCGCTTCCTCCTCAGCTTCAGGTAATGTTTGTGCATTTAGCACTCTACCAGGCCACAGCGGTGTTCCCTTAAAACCTTCATGCAATAATCCTTTGAGACTTGGAGTCATGTGATATTGTATAGAGTCTTTATGTCGGTGGGATAGAGGCTTTCAGCAGCGTTAGAGCCGAAAGCACAAACACTGCTGAGTCATTCTCATCCCAGTTGAGCTGCTGTGATCTGTATAAATCTTAAATAGATGTTTTCTTGGACATGATGTTTGGTTTCCAGAACCATTTTTTTTCTTGCAGCTTTATTGGGCACATTGCCTCTATTTGGCCACTCAGTGCTGTCTTGTCATTATCAAAATTTCCATTTCCCTCTTGCTAACAGGGCCATTACTCACTACTCCTGTCCTGCTCAAAGGCAGAAAGTCTGTCCCAAATGTCTACGGGGCTGCCTGCACGGACCGGCAGTTGATATTCAAATACTCTGTTTGCATGGCAGGCCCAGCCGCGGCAGCTATCGCCAACCTATATAGGACTTCACCGTGCACCATAGCCTTTCTGGGGCTCAAAGCAATTCACACAGCAGGGTTTATCTGGCCACTACCACCACCAATGAGCATTAAGCCTGTTTATCCCCGACGGCTCCTGAGGTGAATAGGAAGGTTGCTCCATTGTATCAGACAACTCTTTTAAATGGGCTCCCCTCCAGGTTCATCAGTTGACTAAAGGGATCTAATCCCAGTGAAAAACGGAGCTCGAAGCTAAGGCCTCTGAATGTTAACCACGTACCGCGGCCTCGCGTGATACCAAGAGGCCTTGTTCTCCCACTGGCCGCAAGGCAGACTCTGCACACTAGTTGTTGTGAGAAAAACATGTGCTGGCTAAGAAAGTAATCGAGATGATGCGGGGGGGGGGGCGAGGGAGGAGGAGAGAGTGTTTGTTAACCGAATCAGCACTGTGGGGTGAGTGGAATGGAAGGAGGCATAGGCAAAAAAAGGGAAGTCTGTGAGAGAAGAAGTAGCAGTGTATTGTCCACTCATAGATGAATCCACCTGGAGTTTGATAACTGACCTCTGAAAGCTCACCTCTCAGGACAGGCCTGCGATTGTTTTGCAGTGCGACACTCGGCTACATTAGCTGTGGACATGTTTCAGACAGAGTCACATGTCAAGAAAAGCCGTTGATGTCATTGTTCCGGTATCAAAGGAGGCTTTGGGGGAAGGCAGGCGGCCGCTGAGCTGGCCATAACTGTACAAGTGACCCCTGTGTGTGTGTGTGTGTGTGTGTGTGGTCGCCAGTTCTGTTCACAAATCATGTGAGAAAACATGCTTATAAAGGATTTATTTTTTATTAAAGGGCCTCCGGTTGGGGTTCATAATCCGATGCATGTGCTTGTACTTTTTGATCTATGATCTAAATGCATGACATTTCAGTAAAACTGAATATTATGTGTCATTTAGTGTTTAGCTTTGAAGTTTTGACAGCTTTATGTGTGTTTAAGCTTTTATTTGATAAATGACTGGAGATGATTTCCAGTGGCTCAACTTGGCTTTGTTGGATGCCATCTGGATTACGTTTTTATGAGTATAGGCCAGAGTAAGCAATATTGTTGTATTTACATTCTGCTCTCACTGCTGATCCCACTGAGAACCAACGCTTTCAAGGTCTATGCAGCGCTCTGCCATTTTCAATGTCTGGACCAAACCAACATCGATTCCCATAAGAACTAATAAGCCCAGCCCACAAGCTCAAAATACCGTTCTCTGCCATCATGTCCAGCTTGGAACCGCAATAAAGCAGAATGATTGATAAAGAAATAAGGACCATGTAGAAAGAGACTGGAAGCTGCTCTAGGAGGCAGATCGTAGCGGGGCTTAGATACCAGTAAATATTGGACATTTGAAATCTCATCAGACAAAACATCAATGGGTGCCCTCTAAAACTCTCCACTGACACA
The DNA here is from genome assembly GCF_949316345.1 of Pungitius pungitius. Classification (NCBI taxonomy): domain Eukaryota; kingdom Metazoa; phylum Chordata; class Actinopteri; order Perciformes; family Gasterosteidae; genus Pungitius; species Pungitius pungitius. The sequence goes on along the minus strand of NC_084912.1, from coordinate 5,187,589 downwards.
TACAGTACATGAGCTAAAGGGTTCGCTGTATCTTGGTTGCTTGTAAATAGCATAAGTCTACTGCAACTTCGCCAGCCAGAAGGGTAGAATGGAACAGCTACGTCTTCTCGTGGTGAGGTTCAAGTGAAGTGAACACTTGCTGCCATGGCTCCCTGTTCATGCCGTGCACGTATATATTTTAAAGCGAGCGATAAAGCGGTGGGAGAAATGTGATTATGGTGATTGGTGGGTGGACACCTGGCCCGCTCCGCCGGGGAACATAATTTGATTCTTCCAAGTCCTGGCATGTCTTCCACGGCTCACCCTCACACCTCGAGAAGCGTAATTCTCATGTATGGGCGAGGGTGGATGTATTGTGATCACTTGCTGGCATGACTCATTTTCTTTCTCCCAACTTTCTTCGTCACTACCTCAGCTTTGTGCATGTATCCTCAATGAATGCCCCACCACAAAAGGTAAATTATTAGAAAATGATTTCAGTCTAGCATTAGCTCCGGCAACACCAATTAAATGCATTTTCTATTTAACAGCTTTCTTTGATTGAAGCCGAACAAGAAGCAAATCCAAAAGCCAAAGTATTCCGTAATCGTGCTGTGATTTTTGCCTCCGTCTTCGTCGGTGCTGATGTGGATCGGACTCCCTGTCGGGATTTACCGGCGCATAAACTTACAAATGAGAGATATCGAGGAGCTGGCCCGTGATCGTATTGTTTTACTGCTCGCACTCGGCTGATTGGAAGCAGCACGCCGTCAGCCATGGAATGAGTGTGGCAAATTGATCCTCGCATTGGATCTTTTTGAGAACCACAACAATTCCCTCTTTGCTGGAGTGAGGAGTGAGGGAAGGGTGGGCATGGCTATATCATCACCTCTGGTGATCCTTGTGACACTGAAACTGGCTACTTGTTGGTAAAATGTCTTGAGCTGGCTGGCTTAAGTGGCTTTAGTCTTTAGTCTTTAACATGTTGCGGATGATTGATTAGCTCTCTTTCCAGCTACAGATAATCTCTTTTGTACTGCAGATTAGTCTTTGTTTTGTTTCTTCTTTTCAGCGTATTTTTTCCTAATTCCCAATTTCTCCTCATCTCTCTGCTCCCCATTGCAGCACACTGGCTGGGGCTCCTAAAAGATGCCCTATCAAATATTAAACGCACCCATAAAGGGTCTCTTCTCTCCACCCACACATGTCATGTTAGACACACACATACAAACACACACACACACACATGTAGGCACACATGCCCTGCAGAGCCAGGCAGCAGACAGATCAACCTCTGAACAGTGTCTCCCTGTTCCTGAGCTCTTTCCTTTGGGTCCTACCTTACTTCTAGTTTAATGTGATGGAGGAAACCAGGCGTAGCAGGGTGTAGCTTTGACTGCAGGATCAAGACGATTGGACTCGTCAACATAAGTTTCACTGGGTTAAGGTAATGTTTTGTCATCTGCTTTTCCGTGGCGCATTACAGGTTCGTGTGTGTCTGCTGTAGTTTGTAATGTAGCCCTTGGCCACACCTCAACTGTCCTCCTCCACTTCTCTCTACTCCACTCAACAACAGGGTGCCGGTCTCTGCCGTTTGATCCACTAGTCGGTGCACAGCATTGCCAAACTTTCGATGGCGTTTTCATCTGGTAGCATCGGGGCAGCCCGGCCCGGTATCGCTTTCGCTCAATACACATTAGCCCGAAGCGTCAGTGTTGCTTTCCTGCCTGTCTCACTCTATTAGCCTGCTCTAATGGCACTCTGTTAATCTCTTCAGGGACACAGCTATGGCCCCCACTACCGCTCAGACCAGATGACGGGCCCGGTTATCACTCCACTGGGACACTGGACTCGGTCAATGAATGGAAATGAAGCTGCACTTTGGTTTAGATTCAGTAGGAGGTGAGATGGTAATTTAGGCGATATTTGAGTGTCGGGTTCTCTTTTTAAAGTCTTCCTTCATTCTCAATTCAGGGGCTTTGAATTGGCTATCATCAGGTCTAGACATTTTCTGTGAATAAAAAGTGCATTTGTACTGTGGTTGGTTACAACAAGCCCCTGGAAGTCTGTTAAATAGTGCTTATGTGTGTGTGCCCGGATGACAAACTAGGCCCTCCAGACAGGGGGTGACATAACTATTGATCCACATAATTGATTGGTTTTGCACTTTGAGGAACAGATTTACCGGGATAAACGGAGAGATGTAGAGGGATGGAGGTAGGGAGGAGTTGCAAGTTGTACTATTCATGAAACGATGCGTCTTCATCACAGCAGGCCTCCACCCCTCACTTCCCTCCATGCACGTCCTCATTATGTGAGCAAACCACTGCCCACGAGGGTTTGAATTGTTCAGATATTGGGATATTGGGATTTCTTTCAAAATAAAGAAGGGAAATTGCTCTTCCTAATTCTTGCTGTACCTATGTTTTGTTTTGTTTTTTCAGGCGCTGCAGCTACAAACACTGCAGCAGCTATTCTATCAGTTAGCACTCTTCAAGGGGAAGCAAAACAGACTCTATGTAAAATTTTGATTTTATTTTCTGATACTGTTTAATGTCTTTCTAAAGAAAATAGTAAAAATAGTTTTTCTCTGGAGTTTCCACAGTCTGAATGAAGTCAGATGAAATTCTCAGCTTTCCAAATTGAATGAAGGAGAGTTACGTGAGAAAAGATGGATGAGGCCTGACGTTCTGCTACGGAGAGATGGTGCTGAGACTGTAATGATCGAGAACTATGAGCACTGGGAGATGGGGCTCTGGGGATACACAGCGGAATGGGGTTTTTTTTTCTGTGTGTAGCAGAGCACATCCGTTCATGCAAAGCCCCGATGACCCAATGGATCATAGCCGCTCGACCCGTCGCATCCTATCTGCATCCATCCCGTTGCTCTGGAAGAATGCATCTTTGTAGCGTGTAGTGTGTGAAAGCTCTGCCGCGGGGACCAATAAAGGTCCTTATTCTCGCAGAATGTCATTTTTCAACTTTCCCGCGTCTCCGTTCCGGTGCCTTTCTGTGTGTGCCTGTGCTCTCAGTGGCAGACGGACTGGAAGCTCCCACTCCCTGTCCGAACGGAGAGTAAGAAAAGACGTCGTCTCGCCTTTCCGCTCATCTCGCCCTCGGAATCACCGCTGAGGCGGTCAAATGAATGTCCAGCGGGTGATCTCTCGGTGGGAGCAGCCCGGCTGAGGCCTTGTCTCGCAGTATCGCCACCTTTCACTCGATTTAACACTATCTATGTGCATCACTGTGCATTTGTCTTTCCTTTGTAATCCTTTTCATCCCCTTCTGCTGTCTTCCCGTTGTTGTGTCTGTCCTCCGTCTCCCCTGATGGGGAGGGAAACCAAGGCAAAACCATACACTCACCAGGTGATGTTGGTTGTTAATCCCGGCCCTTCATCTGTTTTGGAAACTGAGTGGATCTCAAACTGCACTGAATCTTGTGAAACTTTCTTTCTTTTCAGTGTGCACATTCTTTTTTCACATGTTTTTATAATATATAACACTTATTTCAGTCATAACCAGTCATAACCTGTTTCATATGCCATGCAGGTGCACAAAAGGTTCATTTTTTGTCTTTGGTAGTTCATTGTGAGCTGTTTGCTGGATGTTTGTGACGCTCTGGGATATTTATTTACAGTACAATGCCCCCGTGGGGGGGGGGGGGGGGGGGGCTGGCTGGCCTTCTGATATAAGCATTTGACAGATGGCCTGCTCGCTTTGCCGCTCTGCCTCCTGTCCGTTCGACAGTCCGTTCCAACGTTGTTGTTTTGTGTGTGCTCCTCTTGGCCTAACCTCTGTCTTTGTACCAGGAGTATAGGAACTGGGGTGCATGTTCACCATAAGGCGTCTTTATAGTACCGAGTTACAGAACCAGTCACTTTGTGAAATGTTGTCAGATTCTTTCTTTTCTTTTCTGTTTTACTGATTTAAAATAAGTTGTTTTATGTAGATTAAATGTCTTAAAAATGCCCTCAAGCTGTAAGATTTCTTAAAGGGGACATTCCAGTGGCTGTAGGTTGAGTGAGATGACCCAGATGAAAAAAAGGTTTGGCACGGCAGCGTGTGGATCTGCCACGCTGGATGAGAGTGATAATTGAGAGGTCGTGGGGCCGTTCAAAGTAGAAAAAAAATACCCTAAATCAAATTGCGACCCATTAAACACACATAGACACATACTATACCCCCCCTTCCCCCCTCTCCCCGGGGGCAAAAGAGGCTTTGGTCGTCGTGCCCTCACATGCTGACCTGATTTAGTGTGTTTATGTGTTTTTGAAGCGGATTAGAATAGTGGCATAGCCAGACTTCTATGGCCATTGCGAGTGTGTCTCTTTGATCGTAGACACGTGTGTGTGTGTGTGCGCATGGGAATGTGGGGCAGCGTGGAGTATTCTTTTTTTTTTTTTTTTCAGATTGGGAGACCCACATAGTAGCACCACACCCCTCCCCCACCCCTTCAAAAATGCAGTGGATTTCTTTTGCTCAAAGGATTAACTCACATTGGAGAAACAGCCTGATGAATTGTGGACGAGCGACACAACAACAGTTTCTTAAAAAATCCATTGGCATTTGTGAATAATAACATTATTTAATGCAGCGATAATTAATTTTTTGCTCGGGGGGGGGTGTCGGCAGACACTTTTTAGTAACTGCTTTGCTCTCTCGTGCAGATGGATCACTTTCTGCAAACCGCCACATCCATCTGGATCTTCCAGCAATAGCCAGATGGATGTAACACGCAGGTGCACCGCCAACACATAGACGCTTGTCACATGGCTGGTTGGAACTGAATGAATTTCACAAGGAGTTTGCAGGAAACAGGCCGGTGTCCGCCCCCCCCCCCCCCCCCCCCCACCACCCCTTCCCCTCTATTGGCTCTACATGCCGCACATCCTCCATTCACTGTTCGTAGTGCTGGCCTCCTTCCCAGCACTGGTTCATCCTGGTCCCCCGGGCCTCGTCTCCTGGCCCATTCTTTTGTTGGCCTGTCGTGTTGGCGCCATGTCCCCCAAAATCATGTGCCCGCAAAAGTCAGGTCATATGTGAGGCTCTTCCTTCTAATTATTGTTAGGTTTGAGGAGATTTTATGCAACAATGGCATGGTTTCTTGCAAATCACAACATGGCCTCTTGATGGTCAGTTTGCTGTCTAAAAGTACTTAAAACAGAGTTTAAGGAAGAGATATCAGATTGGTCATGTGCAATTAAAATGTGGGACCGTGTACAACTCGCGTCAAGACAGAGATGGAATTGGCCATTATGCCTCTCGGGTTACCAAGTGAAAGCATCATGCCAGACCTTCCGTGACAAAGTCTCTAGTCTCAAGTAACCCTGTAAGCTTGTCAGATTAATCCCTAATGCTCCTCGCAGTCAGCGATCTTAGAAAAGGAGACAGACATGAAACTGCTGCTGGAGGTGGACATGACAATCACTTGTTCACGATGGCGCCATAGATGGCTGCCACGGTGCTTCGGTCATAGCATTATATTTTATTGTATTTTATCACAGCAGTATATTTTATTTGATTATTTTATCTTATTTCTTATATCACTATGTTGTCTTGTTGTCCATTGTCACGGTCTGCTGTCATGCACCAATCGCTAAGTCAAATTCCTTGTATGTCTGATATATTTTGGTAATAAATGTTTCCTGATTCCTGACAAGCCTTGGCATTATTACGGCTTATCCTGGGGATTATTATAAAACCATTACAGATAAGGTCACAATATGTCTGACTGCTTTTACTAATGTGTGTTTACAATGCAACTTTCTTCTTCTTCACTCAGCCTGTTATGGAACTTTTCATGTCGTGCCATGTCAAATCATAGACTCTAATCCTCTCTTTTGTCTTTCCCCAGGTGAGTGTTATTTCACGCTCCTCCATGCCTTTGTTGGCAACTAATGGAAGAAAAAGCACCAACCAAGTCTGCCATGGTATCGAGACTGCCAAAGTTTGGTGGACGCTCCTCAGCTGGTGGTGCTAGCCCTTTGTCGAATGGTTCCACGCAGCCAGCCACCCCGACCCAGGACGCTAAGACCTCTCTCCCGGGAACACGCCCGAATGGTGTAATCCGATCTTCTCCTTTTTCCCTTAAATTGAAGAGAGATAAGGGGACCCCCCCCTCGAGCCACACCGACCCGGCCAGCCCCGGGGGTGGGCTTGAAGACAAGGCTCAGTCAAAGCTTCCCTCATTGGCCAAGGAGCCAACCAATGGCTCACCGGCGACACCCAAGATGCGGAGGTCAGGCGCTTTGATGGTGGCCGTCTCCAGTCCCAAAGCCATTCCGAAGCAATCCTTGAAGATGAGTCCCAACGCCGGGGCCAAGCTCGGCCAAAGCCCGCTCAACGGAGGTCCTAAAATGAGCCATAATGGCTCCAGCATTCCTGCTCGAGCAGGGTCAGAGTCGCGCCTTGTGCGGCCACGGTTTGACTCCACCTCTCCCAGGAGCAGCTCTCAAGACAGTCTGTCCCACTCCAGTGACAGCCTGAAGACCTTGGCCCAGGACAACATTGTGCGGTCGAACAGCTTCACTCACTTTAAGCAGATTCCGTCGCCCAGCAGCCAGCCGATGACACGGTCCTTCTCCTTCAACCGGGCCGTGGAGCTCGCCAAACCCCTGGCAAACACTCAGCTCCGGCCTCCCCGGAGTAGTTACCTCAAACCCCCTCAGCTGAGCAACGGTAGACTGAGCATAGGACCCGCAGGACTCAACGGCAGCCTTGGAGGCTCAGGAGGTCTTGGTGGAGGACTCGGTGGACTTCTCTACAGCAGACCTCCTTCGGCCGCCTCCTCGCTGCCCACCCTCTCAATCCCCCCGGCACCCAACACTCCCAGCGCTTTGAGGAAGCCGCTGCTCCCTAGTTGTGTCCTGAACAAATCACTGGGCGGTAGTGGGGGGGCTTTGGGCTTCAGGCTGGCTCGTGCTGGGCAGGCCAAGCAGCAGCCGAGGAGTCTCTTTCCTGGAAGGCTCAAGGGGGATATCGCACCTTCGGCGGCCCCCGAATGCGCAGGGCTCTTAGCGATAGCAATAGACATCGAGCGGAGCGGCGAGGCCGACAAATCCGACTCGCAGAGTGACAGCGATGGAAGCTCCGGAGCAGGCAAAGGAGGAGGGAGCGGTGGTCTTGGGAAGAGCTCCGGTCAGACAGCAGGCGAGCCTCTGGAGGACATGTCTTTATCTTCTGCCTCGTCCCTGGACAGAGGTGACACCAGTGAGGAGTTTCTCGATGACTTTGTGGGGGACGTGTTCATCGACGGGGACCTGCCCGATAACATAACAACTGGCAGCACAACTCAGACCCGCCTACACAGCTTTCTCCTCGAGACCCTGGACTGGGACACTTTGGATTTGGCAGGTAAAAAGCAAATCTGGTTTGTATGGTAATTGTAGTCATAATGTGTGCTGCATTTGTGTCAGTTGTTCAGCACAGCATGCATATATATATATATATATATATATATATATATATATATATATATATATATATATAATCTTCCACAGGCCATAAAGATGAAAGCAGCCCTATGCAGGACTCCCAGGGACCTCTGGTGTTGTCCTCAGAGCAGAGTGACAGCCTTCAGGCTTCGTCTGTGGAGCTGTCGCCTTCCAACAGCTCTGGTGGGACCTACATGTGGGACGAGGACGGTCTGGAGCCCCTTGGGCGGCCTGGGACACGCTCAGGTGACGGCTATGACGATTCGGAGCTCAACGGCATGGTGAGTCCTAGATTCCAACTTTTATTGATCGCAAATGTGTACGAACCTTGTGAATAGCGGTCCTCATATCTGATCTTTCCTCGTCCCGCGTCTGGCCACTTCCTGGAGTAATTAAGGGGATAACTCTGAATTTTAGGCTCTTGATATGTTTTGAATTGAAATAAAGTAAGCACTCTTGCCAAAAGCCCCAATGTCCATTTGCTTTGGAATGACCAGCAGGGGAGATTTTAAATCACTTAAACCCTCTTTTAGAGATCTTTATGGGATGTGGTTTTTCATTGTCTTTTTATGGTTTGTTTTTTTTGCTTTGCTCTTTGTATATATTTTTTATTGATTGTAACTGATTTGGTCTTTTATCTTATCCCTAAGTGTGTGCTCTTGCTCTATCCTTGCATTGTATCCTGCTTTTACTTTACAAAAATAATACTAATACTATTTTTTTAAGGTGCTCTATGAACTATGAGTTATTAGTATTCCTACTACAGACAAGCGATCAAGCATCATAGCCCAAAAGAGTTTGCTTGTCGTATGGATTTTCAAAAGATATAATATACTTATTGTTCTTCTGTTTTAGAGTAGTTGAACTTCGTAAAAGTGTTAACTTTTTTAACAAAAGACTCTTGAATTAATTGAATAGGTTTAGCATATGTAGCATATGCATATGTATATCATCCTTGTAGACCTGGTTACCGCCAGAGGCCTTTTCAGCACGGCACACACACATACACCTACACACACCTACACATACACACACTGTGCGGGGTTTAGTCCACTAAGCAGTTCCACTTTTAAAATAATTGCTCCTTCCTTCTTATAATTAGGGATTAAACAGGCAGAACAAAGACTGAAAAGGAAAGCAAAACTGTCTGGAGGTTTTCTGCCGACTCTCACTGGCGGTTTGATGCCAAGGCCTCTCTCTCCATAAGAACGCTGACCCGGTCCCCCAACTGCATGTGAATGGCATCGCTGGCCTCCACTTTGGTTCTCTATATTCCTGTACCACGGCACCTGATCTGTGGCATGTGTAAAGAGCTTAAAATGAGCTGGATTAGAAGTGATATAATAAGCTCTGTGTGTTAACTACTTTTACCATGTGATGTTGACGGAGGTGGTGAAGAGAGCAAAGAATAATAGATGTGGAGATGAAATAGTGAAGGGGGCTATGTGCGCCATAGGCTTCTTCTGGCGAACCTTTCAGTGGGTGAATGTTTGTCCATATAATGATGTGAGGGTGTGTGTATAAGAGAGGACAGCAGGACTATTTGTGTGCATTATTCAGCAAATAACCTCCTCTGCTGCGTCCCCTCAGGGTTTAGTAATGCAGAACAGGAAGTGTGTGTGTGTGTGTGTGTGAGAGAGAATCTTTTCAGAATTACATAATTAGAGAATAATCCAACACAGTTATTAGATTTTAATCAGTCCTAGAAGAAGCATCTACCACAGATTGTGTAACAATTAGTTCAGTTCAGTTCACTGCATGTCGACGTTAGGCTGTTAAATAATACATTGTAATATCATGTCATCTCGTAATTAAAACAATTGCGCAAAAAGGTGGGTGATTGAACAGATGCAAAGTCCAAATCCAATGCTGCTTTTATTCTTCTGCAATGAATCTGCCAGAGGGCGGCGAGTCTGAGATAAGGATGCGTGTGTCCTGTAACTGGAGAGTGTTATTGCATCAGTGGCGCCATCACTCACACACCTTAGGCCACTGCAACGACGTCCAACACTCCAGTGGGGAAAGGAATGACTCGTCTGAAACCTTTCTAAAAGAAATGTGCAATTACTTTCACGGTATGTCGACCGCTCTCAGTATAATTCTGCTGAGCATATGCAGCATGGACATCTTTAAGTGTTGTGCTTTTTTCTGTTCAGAAAAGGAGGGAATGGCAGCGTTCCTTGCTCTAGAAGATGGAAAGGTACATCGGAAACAAGTAGAACCTGAAAGAGAAATACCTTCTGCAGGGATTGATTGCTGATGTGTGAAAATCAGTTCTAAAGGGAGTGGGCCTTTTTGATATATCTAACTGAGCTATTTGATTAGAGGAAATGAGCCCACTTACTCTAATTGAATGCACATCTCTCACTGTCCCACCCCGTTTAATGCTTTTTTTTCTTCTAATGTGTGCCTCACTTCTTCTCATACTCCCTGAGTTCACTGAGCAATAAGCAATAAGCAGAAAAAAACCCCATTAATATAAACCTTTCAAAAAGCAGTGTCTGTGTCCAAAATAATTTCTAATACCGTCTGATTTTACCAAGCATTATCCATGTGGTCGGTAATGAAGCTGAGGCATCAAACAATGTAGCAATGATTTTGTTTGTATTTGAACAAAATGTTTGTAGTTTGCCAGGGAAGCTACTCCTTCTCTGAATTAGATGCTGCAGAAATAGAAGTGCAGGGTAATTAGGCCCAATTTTGTTTTTTTCAAAAGGCACGTCATGCTTGAAGCAACAATAACAACAGACCCTCTTAAGAAGAACTGGAAGTGCCGTTTTCCCTTCCCTGCGACGGTATGAGAGTACGATACCCAGCTCCTAGCAGCTTTAGTTTGCCCTGCCGCAGTGGCGTGTTCCGTCCACCTGGAGGTGCTGTGCATCCTTGAGACGACACAACGTGCGTGCGTGCGTGTGCGTGTGTGTGTTCCTGGTTTGTGTGTCCCAGTATTTTTCTGGCTATATATGTCTCTATCTGCGTTCTTATGCCTCACAATCAAGGAGTGTGCTGCCTGAGCTGATAATAACATTCCCACGATGCAACGTTGAGCTTGATGCCGTTTCAGCGTTTACAAAATTGGCATTGTGAAACAAGAGGGCCACTTCTCAGTGACTGTTAATGCTTCCCAGGCGCAATTTATCCTGCAGTGCAACGGCATCGAAAGCCCATGGTACGTTTCTATATTTAAAGTTTGAAGTGTTTTTGAGTAGCCTGTTCACAGCGAAGCCAGAGCTCAAACACAAGGAAAGGTGCTTTCTGGTATTTGCGTAGGCGTGGACGCAATAATAACAACACCTGTGCAGTGAACTACAATCAAGTAACATGCCTCCAGAATACATGGAGCCTGCGTGAATCCTATGATATTCATTTTCTGTTGGATAAGTGTCTGAAGGATGGAAATAGTACCGCTTCATACAGCTAATCCTTGCTGCCCTTACTGAGATAGAGAATATTGTGATATAGGTTTGATACAACACAATTAGCATTGACCAGATTTCCATTAACAGCCTCAATTGTTGTTCGCATTGCCGGGTTATTATATTGTATTGCTCCATATAAGCATCCCCGTCTTTACCAGACTTCAAACTCTACAATCGCATTTCAACCGATTTACATAGTCAAACTAACTTTTACTGTAAGTTTCTGTTATTAGAGTTGGTACATCTCCCTTTGAGTTGCAGCCCAGTGTCCCTCCTCGCAGCGTGAAGCCTTGCATGGAAAACTCCAGAATGTTTCCCTTTTGCGTTTTAGAACTGTGCCAGTTTTGATCCCTCCTGCTCTTGGATAATCCTCTACTTCTCCACTTTGCTTCCTCAAAGCCACAAAGTTACAACTGCCTCTTTTCCTGGATTTATTTATTTTGCCTGTAATTTTATTCTGTTTTTTTTGGGGGGGGTGGGGGGGGGGGAGGTTGAGACAGGTCAGTTCATTAGTGTGAAATTAGTGAGGTACTTAAGCCTTTTGTCTGCAGAGTACTTAGCCAGTTATGGAACATGCTGCCAGCGAACCGGCTCTGCTGTTGCATTAATGAGGCTTAATAGCTCACCTGCCCGTGTTTGTGCGGATTTTAAAATGACAGCAGCAGCCCCTTTCAGATAAACAGTGTTGTTTGTGAACTTGTTTTTGAAGCACTCGATGCTTTTAACACAGAGCATCGCACACAACTTGTGACAACAGCGGTCTGAGTCATTCACAGAATTACAGCCTACACGTCCCAGCGTTGTCCATTATGACTCCCCGTGTCCTCGGGCCACAGTCGTGACTGTTATTTTACTATTGATCATTACCAAGCCGCTTTTTATAACCACTTTGTCTCCCAACGAGGCACCGCACATATTTTAAATCCTAAATTGGCTGCGTGTCGGTCCCTTGTGATGGATAAAGGCGGTAATAAATGAGCTGATTCCTAACATGAACAACCACTTCTAACGGAAAGATTTTGGTCGATTCAGTATATTCGGATTATGGACTATATATTTCTTGCTTGGTTACATGGCTGGCCACGACACAGCGCATCGCGCTTATGTTCTACCATAATCTTTGTTCTAGTGTGTGGTTGCTTTAATGTTCATTGCCGAGCGTAATCTCAGATCTAATCTCACGTGTGGTCCATTACTCACCGGACTACGATTACACCAAGTGTTCTGCATTAAGGCTAATCAAGGGATGTCCCTCCAACCTTTTGTCCACCTACATTCACTCGCTACCTACTTTGGCCTTCAAGAAGTTTGAAAGCTCCTGTTTTATCGATATATTATGAAAAATATAACGATTTTTTAAATTGAGGTTTGATCGTCTACAGCTTCTGCACCTCAACCTCAAGTGGTGTTATCTTCTCTATTTTGGTTCAGCTGACATTATTTTCTAGGTTGTGAATTGAATACAAACAGATTTTTAAAAGGATGTTCATCAAAACAAAGAAAACGGGTCAATTTTTTTCCCGTCTTTTTTTGATAGAGACTTGCACCTCCAATCTGTTTTACCACCAGATATACAAATAAAAGATCAAATCCATAGAGCCTAAAGATCTCAACATCTCACTCCCTTGGTAAATCCTATGAACTGAAGACAAAGTGAAACTACTTGTATTAAATCTTGACACAAAACCCTTGTGATGATGTCATCAGGCCGTCATAGTGCAATGTGTAAACGGCACAGAAACCTGTTGTCATTTACTTCACAACGCAAACATTTTGAGCACCAAACGAAATGTGAAACAAGACAAAGCTGGAAAATTGTAGAATCGCCGAACTCCATATGGCTCCATTCTGCAGCTGCCATCACTCACCAAACAGTGTGAAAGTTTGAATGGGCATCATAAAACCCAACAGAGGGAAAGGAGATAGGCATTCATAACAATATGTGACAGAAGTCACGATTTTCTACGGTGGAAATAAACCAAACTAATGCGTAAGGATCTGTTTCTTTTTCCTGTGATTTGAGCAGACAGCGGCGCGAGTCTCAGAGACGGAGATCTTCCTCTTGCTGGGGAAAGTCTGAGGATTTTGCCCACCGGCAACTTTGGTATAGAGTTTTCATGACAGAAATAAGGGACCTTCAAACACTTGTGTATAACTCTGCACAAACACCGAAGAAGCACTGCCACAAGAAGCAAAAGGTCACAACAAGCTGTGAAACTGAAAAGCATATCTTGGGACTATGAAATAGAAAATACAAAAATGAGGTTTGCCTTTTCGGGGGCTTTTTATGGAAGCCCATTTCCGCCACAAAAAAAAGAAGGGTTAGAAAGTCGAAATTATGACTTAAAGTCGAAATTATGAGATAAAAAGTCAAAATTATGACTTAAGATATGCGCATGCGCAGCTTCCGTGACGCGGTCACAACGTCGCTGGTTTTGCAATGTATACGCTATCCTTTGTGATGTTGATTCATGCACGGAAATTAATACTGTTAGTAATCAGCGATGTGTTTTCTGTATTCCTCAAAGGGGGATGACGTTACAGCAACATCAACATAGCTACTGATTTTTGAACCTACTGGTTTGGCTACGCGTGCGTGTTTGTTTTGCCCAGACAGCGGCAGAGGTTGTCTGCCTCGGTCACCTGATCCGTCATACATTCGCAAACATATTGCTGAAAATGTTCAAAATGCATCCCATAGCCAATGCAGCGATTATGATTGTATAAGTGAGCACTACATCACTGCCACGTATAAAGAAATAAATAAAAGAACATACATTTATTAAAAGATCGCCGCAACCTGGATTCGACCCATGCAGTCGAGCAAAGCAGAAACACTTTATAAGACAGCGGCGCTACGCCGTCGGCCAACCGAGCTGTCCGGTGCGGCTGCTGATTTCAATACGTCTTATTAAGTTGCACATCGTCAGTGGCAAGAAAACCTTTTGGGTCAGGGTGAGCCAAGACAACTGGTTTGGTGGCGTATCATGGAACACATGCAAACATGTGTATCGATACTTTTTTCGCGAGGCTGCAGCCTGGAACCACCGAAACATTTGGACATAAGAGGATTTTATGTTCAGACGGTCATACAGTGACGTGCATCACAGACATTTAAGAAAGTAATTCAAGAAAATATATATTAATGAAAGATCGCCACAACCTGGATTCGAACCATGTCGAGCAAAATAACAACATATCCAGGACGGATGCCTTACGCCATCGGCTACTGGAGCTTAGAGGCTTTACGACTGTTTTTTGTACTTGTCAAATAATTGCACATAGTCAGTGGCTAGAAAAACGTTTGACCTTTGGAAGCTGCGCATGCGCATATCTTAAGTCATAATTTCGACTTTTTAAGTCATAATTTCGACTTTCTTAAGTCATAATTTCGACTTTTTAAGTCATAATTTCGACTTTCTCACCCTTCTTTTTTTTTTTTTTTGTGGCGGAAATGGGCTTCCATAGCTTTTACTGTGAATCATTATAATAATTATTGCCAAAGTTGGAACGGAAGAGTGATACTTTTAATACAAAAATAGACTGTTTAGAATCTGTGTTTTCCTTCAGGAGCCCATCATTTGGCTGTTTGGACTGCCACCACTTCTCAAACCCACAATTACCGCTCCAAGACCAGTAAGATATGGGTCTACTGACTTGATTTCACACATCTCAAGGTTTCATTCAGTTGTACCACAGAACAATCACAATCCTATTTTTTTTTTTTTACTGCCTTCAGTTAGACAGACAGGGACAATCAGTGTTTTTTATGAAAAACGGTCTTAGTTCAGGAGCAGAAAAAAAAAGAGTTTGGTAAATGGATTCCAATGACATCTGGAAATGATTAGGGTAGAGGACATATCCTCCATCAAAACCACCCGCAAGTCCCAAGTCATAGAGTATAAGAACTTATCCTGTCGAGGAGGGGAGCTAATGTCACACAAGAGACACACACACACACACACACACACACAGCAGCTGAGCACATCAGCCCCAAACACATTCAATTCCTATATAAAGACACCGCATGAACAATCGCCCTAGTATAGAGCAATCTGTGTGTTTCAGCACATTATTTTGCAATGTGTTTGACCTTCAGAAAGTTAATGATCCTGGGATAAAAAAAAAAGTGTATGATGTTGACTTCCTGTTCTCATCTCTGATAGTCGCTCAACAGAGAGTTCATTACACTCGGAATGAAAGGTACTGGGATGAATGCAGCAGCTCGCTTCTCGTGAGTCAGAAGAGAAAAGACGGAGACATGCGTGAAGAGTCTAAACACTTCTAATTAGCCCGCGTGTCTCTGAAACACTATTATGTAACACTACATTTGGCTTTTTTTTGAAGAAGTTTGAACAGAAAATGAGTCGCTTTTCTTTCTTTTTTTGTGCTCCTTTTGGCTGATTGCGGGCCATCACACTAATTTACATTCAGCCCACGATTAGCAAACATCTACCAGAGATCCCGAAAAAGATTCTCTGAAAGAAAGCAACGGGCAGAATCGGAGGACCTGGAATGAGCTTCCTGATTCGCTCCACAAATCTGCTGCGCAGACACTTGGGCCAAACTGTGAAAGAGGGGGGGGAGGAAGTTCGTAATCAGAACTTTGCCCGGTGAGTTTGGAGGTTTTAATCTGTGTTTGATCCATCGGTGTTTGCTGGAAGATCCATCCGATACGGCAGGATCAGAGTGCCGCCGCCAAGCCCAGCACGTTGGAGGACCTTCCCTCGGTTCTTTCCGCTCACGCTGCAGGGTTTTTTTTTTTTTTTTTTGTATAACCAATCCGAGATGGAATTGGAAATATGTGTGCCATGTGTCAAATTCATATACTCCTACGAGGCGAATCATTATTCCTTTAGCGAGGGCGAGCTCAACGGCTACAACTTAATTGGCTCAAAGCTGCTGCTGAGATGCTTTTGGAGAACGGTGCACCACAGATATTGACTTTGCAGTCAGGTCCAAGGGGTCCACAGCTTGCGCAATTACTTTTTATTCCTCATTTAAAGTTTAATATAGTTTTTTTTTTTTTACACATGGAAGCGGCGAGAGATCAAACACCTTGCTCGCAGCAAACTATTGTGCGCATTTCTTTTTTTAAATTATTTTTTAGGGTTTGCACAATCGTGTAAATATAACTGATGAAATTATGATATGTGTATCAATGCCCACGAAGTCCACACTGGATTTCACGTTCATCAATCTGATGCAAAGAATATAATTAAATTAGAACCACTGCTGCTTTCTACACTATTCATTCCACGGAGTCTTTTGGAGGCTTTTTCCAACGCGAGTGTTTTTCCACTTGCACACCTAAAGTGTGTGATCTCGCACAGAGCTGTGATTCTCGTCAAAACAGTCAGAAAACGCCCCCAGTGTAGACACGGATGTAAAGTTTGCGTTTTGATGAAAGTGGTTGTACAGTTCACGGGGTCTTAACAGGTGAACTGTCACACAGCTGATGACGTCCACAGTTGAAAGTGCTGAAAAGGCGTGGTCACGGCATCGTGGCATCGCAATTTCGTGGTGAATTCGTCGCTAACGTTTACCGCGTGAGTGTGTGTGTGTTACTGACAAAGAGAGGATATAAAAAAAAAAAAGTAAATGGGAAGAGGAGTAAGGGACGTAGATGTGAGCGCCGTAAAGAAGAGAGACGGAATAAATCAGGCGAGACGGGGTTTGAGTCGTCAGACATCAAAAGATCCCACCCACATTTTGGATGACAGTATTTGGATGGCTCCGGGAGTGTGTGTTGTTTATTCTTTTCTCTTCGTCATTCCTTTCCAGCCAGTTGTCGTGCAACACATGAGATTCCCTATAATGAGTGATTTAATGCTTGTGTCTTTTAGTCAAAGCCCTGTCAATTTAGTTCCATGAAGCACAAAATTGCCTTGAAAAATATAGCTTTGAACTATTGATTCAGTCCTTCGCTTTTGGGTATGCTTTGAATTATTCGGCAGACAGCAGCGCGGCAGTTAGAGTGAATGCATATTCCGAGTCTATAATGAGAAGTGTTTTTGTGAGCTTTTCAAAGTGTTCCGTGTTATCTTTCACCGCTGAGTGTTATTTTTCCAGAAGACAGTTTCTGTTATCTGTATGCAATAATCTGAGCTTCTGGAGTCAGAGGATCATGTCAAAGACAAATAGAGTTTACAACCCTTCACAAATTGGTATTGCTAATGACATATTTAATTAATTTATAATGAATTAAAACATGACTAAATTGAACAATCAATGCTCAATTGTCATAGTGTAATTTTAAACACCATGCATAATAAATGCAAAAGTTCATCGCGGCATGAAATGATGAGATTTCCTGCCCTTTGCAAATCTGGTTCGTTTGCACAGCCACCTAATTCCCCCAGTGGAGAATGAACCGTGGATCACAGCGATAAACCTTTGTGTGCTGAAATTGAGTAACAACAGAAAGCCCTTTGGCACCGTCGAAAGAGTCTGCTAATACCAGGCCAACGACAGAAGGTCCCTGATTCATGTGTTCATCTGTGGCTAATTGCATGATTTTTGGGATAACATTCATGTGCGTACACACTACTTTTCAAACCACTTGTGACTCAAAAAATGTGGTTGCAAAGCGTTATTATTCACGAGAAAACGCTCCCACTGCACATTTGTGCATTATGTGTTATTTGTGCTTTGCTCCAGAACCTGCACAGATATGCCTGTGTCTCGCCCCTGGGCTCTCAACATTTCTGTCCCAGCATTTGGTTTTACAACCAGAGGCAAAACCATACGACTAATGTGCCTATAATGTTATCTAATGCCTCACAATGAAGTGATTGTTACGAATTTTGTGGTTTTAAGGATGTCCTGAACAACCTGGACCCTCCGGGAAGTGGAGACTTGGACGACGACGACCTCATGCTTGATGTGGACCTCCAAGAGGATGGTGTGCATGGTGAGAGCGCACACACACACACACACACACACACACTAATTGCAGCTTCCCCCACACAGGATTTCAAAATTTGAGCTTATTCTATGGTTAAGTGAAAATGCTACAGTCTCATTGCTGGGATGTTTTCCATTATTTTCTTACAAGTGGGAACCTTTAGCGAAACTGTTCCCATCACAGCTGTAAATTAATGCATTACCAAGGTCTTCACATTCTATTCCAAGCAATATCCCTTTATGTCATATAATGGCTGGAATGAATTGAATCCTGTATTGGCTAAGGGGAATAGCTACCTCTGCCACCTCCATTAACATCTTTTCATGGACACCTCGCTGTCTATTATGTGCTGTTACTCTTTCTAAAATTGTGTTGCTGAAGAGTTATTTAATCACAACTCAACCACTGCCACACAACTGGCCTTTAATGACAGATGAAGCAGTTTTTTTGGGTCAGCTGTCTGGCTCTGTGTATATGAACAGATGCACAGAGGCACTCCGGCACATTCACAGCGCATACACACAGGCTCCGTGGGAGCGGACTTCACATCTGATTGCCTTGACAACAGCGATATGGTGTTATCATGATTATTTTTATCAAATCATTATCTCACTATTCCACATAACACCACCCCCCTCTCATCTAGATGCCATATCTTTCTTAGCCTGGGAGTTTTTTTGTCACCCACTTTCCTTTTTTATAAATGTAATCTTTTATCTCAATGAAACAGAGTAGGTTAACACATTTTTATCAGATCAGATTATTAACGCATAATATTTGTGTTGACACCTGTATCTATTCATTAAATAACGGGCGAGAACATTTGCGGAAAATGTATCTAATTTGTTATAAACCATAAGGAATCCTGTGAGTGAAGTCAGTCCTGAAGGCAGCACCATATTAATGAACACTATTCTACTGGCACAGTGCACATGGGCCTCATTAGATGGTCACGTATGGGAATTGAACACACACTTGCACAGATAGCAGTCCAGGGTGTACCCTGTCTCTCGCCCGACGCTGCCTCAGTTTAACTAAGGAGAAGCTGTATGGAAGATGACAGACTCACTCCACCTTCCATCAGGTCCCTTAAAGTTCAGCGTCTCTTGAAAGTATTTTAGAGGCCTTTATTTAACTTTCTGGTCTCATTCGAGGACGTTGATCTGTTGTGCTGTTGAACGGTATTCTGCTGTCTAACATTGAGTGTTGCCTTGATGATGCAAACTACATCTTCCGGAATGACCTTGCAGTTAGATTATACAGAAATGGAACAACAGACATTAACCTTGACTCTCTAGCAGGCCTGTTAGACGGGCATTTATTTTTTAAGTGCGCTTGATAAACCTTCAACTCGGTATGCATTAGCGAGGCGTTCTTTAGTCTTTAAACAGAGCGCTCCTTGTTTCAGAGAGCGGGAGACAGTGGGAGGGGAAGAGAAATGTTCACTCCCGAGGAATGTGAGTTGGAGTTGTCGTCCCTTCCGCCTGCCTTTTTCGGGAAGCCGACATATTTATAGCGCTCTCTGCCGTGGCCAGAGCTAGTCATGGGAGTCGGAGAGACAGCAAGACGGGTTGAGGAGTCCAGTTAGACCCGGCCCACGCAGGGTGGGGAAGGGTGGTCCCTCCCTCCCGTCGTAGCCCGACTCTCGCACAGAGCAGGAAGTGAGGAAGAGGAGAAGAGAAGAGGGGTTTACAACACATAGAAGGGGCACTATGTCACGTTGTGATCCAGTCGTCGTGTCCCGTGACAGTACAGAGGCCCCGGCTTCTTTCCCCTGCCTGCGTTAGGCCGGCGACTTTCTAGCTTGGACACAAACCAGTCACCTCGGCCGTTCTCTCACCACCACCACCACCACCGCCGCAGTCGTTCCTCCCCAGCTCCAGTTCCTAGGGAGTTCCCAGAAAAACAAGGCTGTCAACAAAGACCGAGGCGGGCAGGCTGGGAGCTTGAGTAGATTTCCCCTTCGCTGGCCCTTTTGACTGCTCCGCAGCTGCCCTGGACGCTTAGTTTTTCTGCCTGTTTGTGGACCTTCTTTTTTTTACTAAGTTGGAATATATTTCAGTTGGTCTTCCACTGGACTTTTTCTGAGCAGAGAAAGCATCGGGGCTACCGGTGTTTGTTGGAAAGTAATGGTTTAGAATAGAGCAGCCCGTCTCCTCCTGTGCCATGTGGTAAAGTATTTGAACTACTAATGCAACCACTGCTGCACGACCTCAATCGGGGGATTTCAATTTTCCAATGTTTCTTCTTTCTATTTCACCCTATTTCTATCAATCAAAAGATGATCTGGAATATAAAAAGTCAAGGGTCTTTTTGATTTCCTGGGGGTCACGCTCTGTTAGTTGTCAATTTTGTCGCGGTCGCGGTTCATTTCACAGCTATGTGCTATTGAGTGTCACCAAATACGGTGTCCTTTTACCTTCTTGAAAATGAAATCGCCTCTCACCTTGTGGGAGAGCGTGTGTTTGTGAGAAAGTTGAGAGGTGGACCCCATCTCGATTTATATGCAGATCTTCTAGAATGGAGAATCTGAGATATACAGGGCAGCAATCATCACCATAAGAAATGAAAAATTGACTCGCGGTGTCGCACTTTGTGTCCCCGTGTATGGCGACAATAATGGACAAACTGGCAGATAAAAATAGAGCAAAACCAATCCTATCTATTGCAGAATACTGCTTTTCACTTTTTCACGTTTCAGACATGCGCACGCTTCTTAACTCTGACTTAACCGAGCGCTAAATTGTCCCGTTACAGATGCGGACGGGATGTCCCACTTTGAGCGCTCGGACAGGGCTGGCCGGCAGGGGCAGCGGCGTAGACACCATCGCCGGAGTGGACCCGATCACTTCTGCAATGATAGCAGGTTGTTCACGCTGGAAGTTTTCATCAGTGTTGCCCCGAAAAGCAGTAAAAATGTATAAATGTGAAAAGTAAAACTACTTTTCTCTGTCCTCCTGACTCTCAGGACTCACGCCGTGCAGCACTACGATGGGGTAAAGGTCTCGAGGATCCCTCCGCGGCCTGTCCCATCCGAGGGCAGGCAGAGTGACTACAAGGCCATGCTGGATGAGCTCACCCTCAAGCACATGACCCAGGACTGCAGCTCGCTGAAGAGTCAGCTGCTCAGGCTGAAGACATTACTCCAGGTTTGTCGGAGCCACCGTCGCAAAATTACAAAGGGACACCAATACGCGCAGATGCATGCGACAGAAGGTGCACAGCCTGTTTCACACGCATGAAAACAGGCGTCCAGTTCTGCAGGACGGCTTCACAGACACACAAACGCAAACGCAGAGAGATGCATGTTGGACGCATGCACAAAACACAGATGTTTTTGTCCTGTATGCAGTGTCGGTCTTCAGGAGACTCTCACAGGCCTCAAATGCTTTTGTGATCTCATATTTGCATATTAGCCTGCGTACATGAATATAAATATGTATCTGTGCAAATGATTGAACCTAATAGAATCTCTGTCAGTTTGTCAGTCTTAAGAATTCTTTTTAACACTACGAATAGTGGGTAACGGTGGCAGGAGGAGATGAAAGAACTGAAAGATGTCAACTACAGAAATGCGCTCTTGCATTTGAGATGAACACACAAAAACAGACACTCCTTTAAAAAACACACGACCGCATCGCTGAAAATGCTGAGAGCCACTTCACACCGAGTAAAATGAAATTATTTGGAATGCTTCCACTAAGTTCACCCGTTACAACATAAAAGTGATATTTGCACAGTTTAAATCAAGTCTCTCCTGCAGAGGAATTGCGCCCACTGAAATTAGTCAAAGGCTTGTTTTGGATAACCTCAAGAGGAACAACGTGGCTGTCTCCCTGTTAGTAACTCGTCTTTAAATGAGCCTCAAGCCTTGTTGAATCCTAATTGATCTTTGCTATATTTCACAGTCAGTTATATATATATATATATATATATATATATATATATATATATATTTATATATATATATATATATATATATATATATATATTTATAGAACTGCTGGTTGTTTCTACATTATTTCTGACCTAAATTAGCGGCAGGTGGAATGTAGTGTTGAAACTAAGTGTATATTTGAATATATATATATATTATAGATGATTTAAATACGTGTTCCCCAAAAACTTCATCTGTCATTTCCTTTTCACCAAATTCTTAATCAAACAGTAATTGGTAAAATAGTCAACAAATGCCCTTAAGAGTGTTGCATTACATGTTCTGTCTGTACTAGATGAAGTGTGGTCCTGCTTTGGGAAAAGAAATCCCCAAGTGCTGCGTCCAGACTTTTTTCTGTTGTGTAAATAAATATATTGTAAGTTTACATCGCCACTGCGCTGTGCCTCAGGTAGCATGCACCGTGGGCTGACAGTTCAGGGTCAGCACAGTATATGTGCTTCAGACTAAAGTTCTTCCACCGTAGCGAAATATTGCCAAAGGCAATTGTCATCGATCTGGCTCACCTTGTACTCTGTGCGCGCGTGTGTGTGTGTGTGTGTTCTAGCTCGAGGATACTGAATCTGCAGTTGATGTCCCTGAAGAGATCGAAGACAATACCACTGCATCACAGGTGCAAAACTTTATCTCAAGAGTTTTATGAGTGATTGATTTAATGCGCTGCGAAAGATTCTTTTTTTATTCCCCAGCTGAGCTTGTCCGCTACCGCCGCGGTTTACCGCATGTTTGCCTGTGATTTCAGTCGGAGGAGCTGATTAAGGAAGTGCAGTTGCTCCGCGAGGAGCTGGGGAGTCGAGACAAAACCATCGCTCAGCTCACGTCGCAGTGTCAGCAGCTGCAGCAGCTGCAACAACAACATCATCATCAGCGGGAGCAAATGGTGAGGTGGTGTGAGCAGGACAAAAACCACGTGCAACGTGTGAAAAGGGGAGTGTGTTCTAGGTTTAACACACCGAGGGCAGTGGTCTGACAAACGATCAGAACACGGTTATGCTGCAAAGAGCAAAGATCTCCGTTCAATTCGAAGCGGCGCTGAGATTTGTTTGGCCCTGGTTTTTTTCCTTTGGCAGGATTGACACTGCGGCGTCGATCTTTTTTTTTTTTCCCGCTCAGGGTCAGCGTGTGAGTCGTTTCTGCGAATGATGTCTGCTGTTCAACGTTTGATTAGTGAGATTGGAAAAACGGACTCGAGAACGGCGCCCATGTGCAAATCCGACATTTAGCTCAAGCGTCAACAGCTGACGGCTTCCATCCTCGGGGTTTCCACGGGAAGTATCTGTGAATGACAACCGCAGTGTGGTTAGGCTCAGGCGCCGTCAGGTGATGAAGGCTCAGTCATAGAATATCAATGAAAGGTCATCTTCATTTGTGTATTACCAGCTGCAGACGAGTGATCCTTCAGCGCGTACGAACTGGCCTCCAATAGCTCCAATGTTTGCTGATTGCTTTCATGAGCTACAAACATATCTTCTCTTCTGGGAGTTACCTGCCGTGACAGCAATTCTTTTACAGATCTGAGCAGGTTAAGGCCTGCTTTTTGTTTACCTCAACACCTGATTTAAAAAAAAAAGAAAAAAGTGTGACAAAAATGAATACAGCAAGCAGGATTTGGGGGAAAAAAAGAAAAAAAATTCGATGAACGCCATCTGTCTGAAAGGTGACTGATGAAAACACGCAGATGAGAAGGCGCCATGTGACACATGTCCAGGTCTGCCATTCCGATTGTTAGTTGTCAGCGAGGACGCGGCGCAGTGCCCTTTATATCTCAGACGGGAGTTGAGTTCTGTGTGTGTGTGTGTGTGTGTACCTGCGGGGTGACGGGTGCCTACCAATAACCTCCGTTCTGTATGCTTTTAGCTGGCTCCGTCTCCCCTCTCTAACATTCATTAGTGTCCTGAACAGGCTCCCTTGTTAGCCAAACAAGCGTATGCTTGCGCTGACATTATTCAAATCCCTGCCGTATTGAGGAACAGCTAAATGTCAAAGCGAGGCCGGTCCACCAGCCTCCCCGCCGCATTCTACACCCTCCAATTAGAATTTGCACCCACCCACCATATTGTTGCAACCTCACCCACAGTAAGCCAAGAGAGTAGGAAAAAAAACCCCCTGGGACATATTTTCAGATCTCTCTTCAGATCTGACATTAATGAGTGTAGCAGCTGAACGAGTGAAGATGTTGGGAGGGGGGTGGGGGGGTTTAGAGAGAGAAAAGATTACAGGGGAACATATTTGCACTATGCGGGTACTCCGGGTGCTAGGTCAGAGGAATCCTGAAGATGTGTTTGTGTCCTCATTTCCTCTGATGCCCCCGCAGGACGGGTTGGAACTGCAAAGAATCCAATACAACAAAGACATCAGGCACCGATCAGTTCAGGTAGCCGACCACCCCTCTCCCCCCCCCCCCCCCCCCCCTCAATTTCCGGTTTTAAGGAAATGGCAATTAGAGCAACACTGGTTCCGAGGCTTGTGAAGATTGGCCATTTGGATCATACGATATCTTGAGATAGAAAGTCCAAAAGGCATCTACGCCTGCTGCTTGTCCTAAAGAACGGGGTGAGAGATGATATTACAGGTTGGTTAAGAATCAGGAACACACAGGGGGGAGGGGGGGGGGGGTCTCCAGAGAAACTGCCGAGAGACTGAAGATGGGGAGCAGTTAACTGAATTGAACATAACGTGTTCACACGTGTGTGTGTGTGTGTGTGTGTGTGATAATGGGACAGTGAGGAGTGGGGCTATCACAGTATCACAGACAGAAAACTGATTTCTCAGCTTCCACCGCTGCGGAGGCAGACTCCTCGTGATTATTTGCTCTCATGGTTCGAGCTGCGTCAAAGTTTTTTTTTTTCACTACAGCTGCCGAAAAGTAGCAATTTCTGTCAGATTGTGCAGCCAAGCAGAGGTTGTTCTGCTACTTATTCACGTATAAGAAGGAATATGAGATTGCTACAGGAATGGTCACAAAACCATTTAGTGCGCCTCATTAGGTGCTCAGTAGTTTATTCCTATATTGAGTTAATTGCTCATGAATTCACATGTGTTACTCACATCAGCTAGTCGGTCTTAATCGTTTTACCGAAATAAAATGACATTTCACAGGTGAAGCCTGATCATCTGCATAGGTTTTCATCAATAACATTAAAGTTTCCTTTTTTTATGATGATAATACATCCTGCGATGGGTTTAACCTTTTAGACAACTGGTGACACCAAATGTTTCCTGCTCTTCAAAGTTAATCTTTTGAAGTTTTTTTTTATTTGCCATTTATGATGCACAGTGTGCATGGCCCAAAACAAGATAATAAATGCAAAATCTCACCCCATCTTTTACTGATTTATTCTTTCTTTGATCAGGGCTGGCCGGTCAGGTGTCAGTGCCACCACCAGAGGGCTCCCTCCTCACTACGACAGAGCGACCGACAGATGGACAAACGGCCGAGGCATCACTGTGACAAGGCCACCCAGACCTACTGGAGACCACCAAGCCACGCCGTGAGTCCAAACACCCAGTTCACCTCATTCCCAAACAGTCACCCAGGGGTTATCAGACACCGGCGCTTTGCCCGTTCAGCCTGTCGCATCGGCCCCTCAGTCGGCTTCCCGTTCGCTTGCTGCCTCTCTCGCGGGGGGGCCACGCCAAGAACTGTTCAATGGCCGCACCGTGACCCTCCTTGTAACACAGTTTACTGGGCTGTCAGCATCACACTCTGATAGCCAGATCTCACACCCAACAGGGGAGTTGTGAGGCTGGTGTTAATGATCGAGAAAGAGAGAGAGAGAGAGAGAGAGAGAAGGAGATTAGCAGTTGGAGGGTGGAGGAATCGGCAGTGGGATCCCCAGAGAGAGAGAGCGAGAGAGAGAGAGAGAGACCGACAGAGACCAGGAGGCGGAGAGATGGGTGGATATTTGTTCGGCGTGTTCAGTGCTATGCCGCGCTAGTAAGCTGCAATGCAATATTGATTCAATACCAGGAGTGTCCCAGGGAGGATGCCGAGTAAACACTCTCCTAATTGACCTGCTCTCAGCTGTCAGCGTATGAAGAACACACACACACACATAAAGAGGCTCGCGTGTAAGGGTAGATATAGCAACCTGAATTAAATTAAATTAAATTAGAATGAATTATAGAACTTTAGGCATGGAGAAAGATTATATGTCAAAATTATACAACGTAAAGGATGAAACAAAGCAAGCTCAGCAACTACAGCGGCTCCCTGCTTAGCACAAGAGCATATGGTTTAGCAGTTGCCAAGGCAACTATCAAAGCCAGGCCAGTTGTGCTCAACAGGAAGTATCTCAGTGGAGGGAACATCTACCTGTGACCTGCAGCGCCCGATGCATGAATCCACACAAAAACAGCCGAGGCTCTTCTCGCTATTCTTTAAAACGGTTTTTGTGATTTATTTTGTGTGCGTTTGCAACCATCGACCAATTGAAGTCATCACCAGAGTGGAGGCTATTTTCTCCGCTGTGTTGTGCAGCACTGTCGGGACAAACACATTATGTTTGTGGCATTTTATTTCCCGGAGCATGCGATTGCTCTAAAATGTTGGCTTTGAGCTTTTTGACAAGGTAGCAAGAACACAGAGTTTCCAGAGTAAACAAATGCCGGGGAGAAAGGGCTGTTTCTCTGCCTGTTGTTCTTACTTTCATATCGAATCAAAGCTTTTGACATCGCAATGACAAGTGTAGCACCTGCAGCAAGCCGCGGTTCACAGTGCTCCTCAAACAACGCTTCGCTTTCACCTCGTGTTTTTTAAACAATCCTTCAAAGTGTTTTAATGAAATCCCTCTCTCCCGCTTTTCTCTCTCTAACCTTTTGCCTTTTTTATATACAAATATTAGTTTTTTTTTTTTTTTTTTTTCCCCAACTCGCACATTCATTGAGTGTCTATTTCACATCTCGGGTGCTTGTCGTCCACACGTACACACACACCCACACACACACACACACGCACCTTCATTATCCGCTGTCATCTTTATTGTTTTTTCCTCTTGCTCTCCGAAAGGCCTGTTTCCTGTTGATTTTCGGCTCCTCTGACATTTAAAGTGCCACTGTATCACAGCGCTGAAGGAGCTGAAGTGAGCCCTGTGATAGTAGTTTTTCATCGCTAAGCGGAAAGGATCAGCCCTGGATCGTCTTATTGTCAAAGGCCATCGGTTATAATCTTTTTTTATAGCTTTAATGCTGCTATCTAGTTGCCTTATCGCCACCCGACGCTCGTTGCCGGAGTCTTTCCCCGCAACTTGAACATGGACCCAGGAGGAATCCTGCTGCGCTTTTAGCTCCGATTAGCAGCACAACAACGGAGTAAGCTGCTGGTCTCTGACCCGTCTGACACGGCTATCTACTGGCTTTACCGCACAGTTCAATCTTCAAGCGGTTGATATTTTCCCCTTTCGGATATTTATTCATTCCCATCGTAACTTTTCTGGAACAGGGCTGTTGCTCGGTAGAGTGCTTTGAACAATTCGACTTGTTAATGCAACAAGTGTTGGCAAAACAGCCTAACCGACCGCTCTGGCCACCAGCTCCAGCGGCTTCCCACTTTTATCTGCTTAATGTCCCATTTCCAGTCGAAAAGCAAAAAAGTAATGAGTATGTGAATTCACAACACGAGGAGAGATCGCGGACCGACTTGTCGCGCGTTGTGTGTAACTGGAAACCACTCAAGTGTCACATGTCTGGAAATAATCTTCGTGAATGATTCCCCCAGAGCAATCACAGCAGCAGGGTTTTCTTCAGCCCCTCTTTGCCACGACAATTTGTAATTTCAAGTGTAGGCCAGAAGAAGACTGTGCAGCGTGTTGTCGGGCGGAGTGGGAGGGGGAGGGGGGGGGGGCTGCTGACTGAACAATGGGTTCAGCAGGCTGAGCGCCGAGGAGCCGACCTCGTTAATAACCCAAATAAAAACAAACGGCAGCAGTGAAACAACGGCAACACAACGGGCGAAGTTTCATCAGGGGCAGACACGGAAGATAATTACGGCTCCCCCCCCTCCCACTCCGCCTGTGCCTTCTTTAAACACCCTCCAATTCACCTCTTCCTCGTGTCTTCCCATCACTCCCTCCCCTCTCGGTCGGCTTTTCTTTCTCTCCGTCTCGCTTCAGTGAATACTTTTCTCTCCCTGTGTTTTTGTCTGTGTCATCCCTCCTTTGACGTCCCCGCTCTGCTTTTTAGCTCGGTGGTAATTAGATCAATTTGCTGTCAGAGAGAGAGAGAGAGAGAGGCAGGCAGGGGGTGGGGGGGGGGATTGCATAAGCTTAGTGATCAGTGTTAAGAAGCTGTAAGTTGAAAGAACAAGTTTTCCCCCCCCTCAGATCCTGACATTAACCCTCCACCCACACTCCCTCTGTGTGCTGCGTTGCATCACACACACACACACGCACGCGCGCGCGCACACACACACACTAGTTAATACGCAGAGCGCAGCGCAGCAGACCGGTCTCGGCCAGGTGAGGGTTTAATTGGAGGGAGTCTGTGAAGTGAGACATCGCGGACAAACCTGAGGTATTAGCTGTAGCCGACCACCACCAGGAGCCCTGTGTGGTGGATTAGGGGATTAGCATCCCGGAGTCCTCTGCACGCTGCTGTTGTTGTTGTTGTTTGATGGAAAAAAGGTTCGCAAAGAACAACTTTTGACTTGACGTGAACTCTTTTAATGTACATTGCCGAAACGGTACTTGCCTAACAAAGTAACCAACCGACCAACCAGGCATCTAGATGAAGCTACGAGTGCAGCGACAAGGACCAGAACACTTTCTTCTTTTCCAATTATCAAGGGTTGAGCGGGGGGGGGGGGGGGGTTTATCAAATTTTTGGATGGAAAATGAAAAACCTTTTCCCGATATCCCACAATTGCTGTCTCCCGTGTCCTTGTAAAGGTCTGTCAGCCCTTCATTGGAGAGTCTTCACTGGTGTTGGAAAGCTGAGGAATTGACAGGCTCCGGGGCTCCGGAGGTCTAATAACGCGGCCGGACCCTGTCAGAAACATTCAGTAGCCCTCCAACATGCCCCCTCGTTCTCATCGCTCAAGGTTTTCCTCCCACGCGAGGCTTCGGCCGAGAACCAAGAACCGCTGAAGCACTTGTTGGTGATCGAGGATGGACATGGGCGACAACCGATCAGGGCAATTCATCCTCCCCCCCCCCCCCCCCCCCCTCACCAGGGGGGGCCTCTCAAGTCGCTCGGACTGGACCGGCTGGGAAGTTGATGCTTTTCCCTCTTCTCCTTTTCTTTAAAATCTCTCGGCGCGTTCTTCCCTCTGACAGATTCAGTGCTTCTCTTTTCTACAATAGTTGATCGCCCCCCCCCCCCCCCCCCCCCCCCCCCTCCCTGAGATGGTAGTCTGTGTGTCTGCGTTACGTGATGGCCTTGCTTCCCTTTCACTTTGCCTCTCCGGACGGGGGGGGCCCAGGGATCTTCGAATTGCTTCACCTGGAGATTTGCAATCAATAACGGGGCTCGTCTTCTTCTGGGGACACGTTTCGTGCACCGACGTACACGCGCTGGTTTAAACACGATGTTCAGACAACAAAATGCAAATGTGACAGATGGAGATGGCAGAACACGGACAGCAAATGAGGTGAAACACCGGGCTGACATATATCATTTATTGAGAACACTCACAATGAACCAGACTAATAACAGTAGATTAATAATATTAGGTGGTTGAGAACCTAATGTTTTAGTACTGAATAGCGGGACCCAAAATGTGCATTAAAATAAATGTGTGGTTTGGAGTCGGTGTGTAACTTTGTTTTGAATTCTAGTACGGACCTCAAACCGTCCATAGATGCCAAATAGTACCATAATGTGTGCAAATGGGTCCTGAATTACCTTCATTTCAGGGAATAATGCTGCCATCACACAAATGGATCCCGGGTTGAATATTCCACTGATCTATCCTATATGTAGCTTCAGTGGAAAGCTGCAGTTTGCCACATGAATATACGAATGTCAGACCTTGTGGGAATACAAGTGTTTTTCCAACAAACAAAAAAAAAAAATCTACTCACCGGTAAATTAAAGAGTTGATTTTAACACCTACACTCATTAACACTAAAACTGAAATGTAGTTTTTAATCTAACAACAGATGGATTTAACGCTTGACTCCGTCTGTATGAGGGGCCGTTCAAGACATTATTCATTCTGGTACTCTCACATACATATATTCTCACTCTCACATACATATATTCTCACTCTCATATACATATATTCTCACTCTCACATACATATATTCTCACTCTCATATACATATATTCTCACTCTCACATACATATATTCTCACTCTCATATACATACATTCTCCTTTCACATACATATATTCTCACTCTCATATACATACATTCTCCTTTCACATACATATATTCTCACTCTCATATACATACATTCTCCTTTCACATACATATATTCTCACTCTCACAAACAAATGTATGTATGTGTAAAGAAAATATATGTCTGTAAGAGAAGAATGTATGTGTGTATGAGGAGAATGTATGTGTGTATGAGGAGAATGTATGTGTGTATGAGGAGAATGTATGTGTGTATGAGGAGTATGTATGTGTGTATGAGGAGAATGTATGTGTGTATGAGCGAAAGTATAGTGGAAACGGAAGGCGTATAGTGGAAACGGAAGGCAGAACATTTCTCGCGCTGTGATTGGCTGTCAACCTACCCTGTGATTGGCTGAGAAACTCGAGGCGGGTCATGTTCAGGTCGCGATCAGCATGGACGGAGATATGACCGCTTTGCAGCAAGCCATTGGAGTTTTGAGAACTATTTTAACATCCTCTGACACAATTTCTTCTATTGAGCAACAAAGGGCATGCTCATCTGCACCTAACGTTGTTCACAGCACGGCAGAAAGTGAAACGAGACAACCAGACCAAACCGGTGTTACGTGCCTAGTGGTTTTTGAAACTACTGGTTTGGCTACGCGTGCGTGTTTGTTTTGCCCCGACAGCGGCAGATGTTGTCTGCCTCGGTCACCTGATCCGTCACACATTCGCAAACATATTGCTGAAAATGTTCAAAATGCATCCCATATCCAATGCAGCGATTATGATTGTATAAGTGAGCACTACATCACTGCCACGTATAAAGAAAGAAATAAAAGAACATACGTTTATTAAAAGATCGCCGCAACCTGGATTCGAACCCGCAGTCGAGCAAAACAGCAACAATGTATAAGACGGCGGCGCTACGCCGTCGGCCAACCGAGGTGTAAAGAGCTGCTGCTGATTTCACTACTTGTCATAAAATTCCACATCGTCAGTGGCAAGAAAACCTTTTGGTTCAGGGTGAGCCAAGACAACTGGTTTTTGGTGGCTCTTATATCGTCCCTTTTACCGTAAAAAAACGATACCAATCACTCTAATTTTTTGTGGTTTTTCCCATAAAATGAAAATACGAAGCGTAGCCGCTAAACCGGAAGTACGTAGATTTTCACAGTAAGAATCGACGCAACCGTCTGTAATGACAGCGGTTACCAGGGTAACGAGAGGAGAAAAGTTTATTAACGGATATAAATAAATAATCCTGGTCCGACGGGATGTATTAGCAGCAGTAGGTTACTACACTCGCTGCTCTTGTCCACGTATTGTTTTTCTTCAGTGAGCAGAGCAGAAACAGTTTAAGGAGATCGCAGAGTAAACGGTCCGCCGCTGGAGCGCATACGTCCCGACGTCAGCGAACCATCAGCGGACCGCCAGCGGCATATTTTACATTGCGCGGTTCTTTTGTTGCCGTCTTGTTGAAAGGTTTTGTAACCAAAGATCACGACGAATAGCACAGCAGCGGCCGGTGTATTCGACATCTTTCTCGTGTGTGGCCGCGCGTGCGCAGCCATCAATATATGTCAATGTACGTGTTACGTAGGCAGGTAACGGAGGGAGCGGTATAGCGAGGTCCTCAGATGTTTCCTAAAATTAAACATTGTTCACGAGTCCCAAAGCTCGAGTCCGAGTCGAGTCTGAAGTCTTTCGAGGACGAGTCTCAAGTCGAGTCGGAAGTCACCGAGTCTGCGACTCGAGTCGCACTCGAGTCCGAGTCTCAAACTCGAGTCCCCATCTCTGAGAGGATGTTAAAATAGTTCTCAAAACTCCAATGGCTTGCTGCAAAGCGGTCTCATCTCCGTCCATGCTGATCGCGACCTGAACATGACCCGCCTCGAGTTTCTCAGCCAATCACAGGGTAGGTTGACAGCCAATCACAGCGCGAGAAATGTTCTGCCTTCCGTTTCCACTATACGCCTTCCGTTTCCACTATACTTTCGCTCATACACACATACATACTCCTCATACACACATACATACTCCTCATACACACATACATTCTCCTCATACACACATACATTCTCCTCATACACACATACATTCTTCTCTTACAGACATATATTTTCTTTACACATACATACATTTGTTTGTGAGAGTGAGAATATATGTATGTGAAAGGAGAATGTATGTATATGAGAGTGAGAATATATGTATGTGAAAGGAGAATGTATGTATATGAGAGTGAGAATATATGTATGTAAAAGGAGAATGTATGTATATAAGAGTGAGAATATATGTATGTGAAAGGAGAATGTATGTATATGAGAGTGAGAATATATGTATGTGAAAGGAGAATGTATGTATATAAGAGTGAGAATATATGTATGTGAGAGTACCAGAATGAATAATGTCTTGAACGGCCCCTCATACGTCTGCGTTGGCATGTGAGCAAACATGCCCGTGTTTTATTACCTGTGTTGTGTTAATTGGGCTCGCCATGCTCATTAACGCAGATTGTGTGTGTGTGTGTGTGTGTGTGTGTGTAAGCATGCTTCCGTGTGTGTGTATGCGCGGTCGTGTGTTCTGGTGCGTCATGTGGCTTTTGTCCTATTGTGTTTCTCTCTGCGTAGGGTGCGCTGCCTACCCCCTTGCTGTCCCCGTGGCAGGCCCAGCACCAGGGCTTGACCCGTACCGGCATGCCCCAGCGCAGACAGAGTGAGTCACTAACATCCTTTGCAGCCGTGTTTCCATCCTCTCACCACACAACGTATCCGTAGGTCTGAAAATAGTCTGACTTTGTCTCCAATTAAGAACCTCTGTACTGAAATATATGTATATTTTTTTTCCAGTGCCTAGAAACCTTTTTTCATTGCGCAATGACACTTTTTTTTTTTTATCCATTTGGATTAAGATTAGTAATGTGCAAAGTTTTCCTTGTTAGCTTTACTGAACACATTCTGACTTATTGGCCTTTTTAGAAATACATTTTTCCCAAACTGGGTGACTTTTTAAAACCCTCAGATACCTTCTTTTCAAACCCTCCCGTACGCCCATAAACTGTATAAATCTAATTTGCAGTAAGAGCAAACCAATACTGTCATTGTTTCCCTAACAGAGAATGGTTAATGACCAAATAAAAGGCGTCGCCATAACAGGGCTTTAGCTTTGAATGCTTTAAATGAACGTCATTTACGTGGACTAAATGGAGTTTGAGTGTATTGAGAAAGACGGAGCTCTCGGGGACAATGAAAGAACCGACACAAAAACAGCGAATCGCGCCGCAAAGCTTTTGTATTCCACCGTGGCGATGAGATGGCGAGTAGAGGAGGACAATGGGTAAACACGCCGCGGAAAGTACGCGCGTGTGCGAGAGCGGAGAGCAGGAGAATAAAGGAGTCAAAGAGAAGCACCCACGCTGCGTTCTTTTGATCTGCCCCCGCGGGACTCCGCTTCGGATCGAGGGGGAAGGTGATAAAAATGTTGCAAAGGTGTAATTTTCCTTTTTTTTTTTAGTACATCTCAGTTTATTTTGATCTCAAGACTGTTTTCGACAAAGCATCAGCGTTCAGTCAGAGGTTGATGGCATTGTCTGATTGAACAAAAGCATATCAAAAGATCATCTGTACAGGAGAAGCAACTGGGCTCTTTGTCCAGGTTATGAGGTCTGAATGGGAGGCCATAATTATGTTTTGCATTCAATTAGCCTGTATGTCTAACTAATGTGTGACCTTTATCTTTTTTTTTTAAAGCATTGGCTCATGAACTGTATTTAAAATGTCTTAACTCTGACAATTGTTCATCTTCCTTCCATCTCACGTTTTCCTCTCTCCGTTTATTTTTAACCTTTTTTATTTCTTTTTTTCCCCCTCTAATCTCGAATCTCACCCTCACTAAAATAATTGAAATTGAATCTTCCATGTTCTCTCTCTCTCTCTCTCTCTCTGTGTTCTGCCTTTGCCTCCTCACACGTAATGCCCCTGACAAGGAGTGGAGCACCTAGTGCAGTACTTCACTGACACGGCGTGGTACAGTAACGTTTCTTTGACATGCGCTTGACGCGCTGCCCTCGCCTCCTGCACGCTGGGCCGGGGGGTTTTCTCGCCAGCATGCCCCTCCACATCTGCGTGTGCATGCTTTGCGTTTGACTTTCAGTTGTTTTGGAGTTTGGGTTTTGTGTATCTGTACTTTGGAGTTTGATCTGCTCTTCCATCAGTTCATTTTTTTTTCCAATTCCTTTATCTGTTTCTTGTTTCTTTTTCTCTGTCCTATCAGATTTAGTTCATAAGAACTGTCATGCACGTATGGGTACATCTATCTGTGTGGTTTCGTTTTTCTTAATCTTATCATCAGCAAACATACTACATGCTCACGTGGAAGGACTTCAATGAAGTGCATTGAAAGTGAAAACCTTTAAGAAAACCCCCCCCCTGTGTTATGGCAAGCGAATGCATGTCACCGCTGCCCCGAGCAATCACTCCACCATCAAAGCATTTCAGCACAGCGAGCAAGAGGCAATCGAAGCTATTCACTATTCCCACGGCCTCCGACACGCAATCCAAAATCAACATTTTATACAACGGCCTATAATAAATCCCACTACAAAGCTATCGCTTTGAAAGGAAGTGGCACCATAATGCCGCTCCGATCTGCTTATGCGCCGCCGTCACATTGTCGAGAGAAGCAGCGAGAGAAGCGATGCGATGACGCGCTTATGTTCGGCCCATCGGACATCTTGCTGCTGCATCAAATTGGGCTTATTTCCTGGTTAGAGAGAAGATTTCCGTTGAAGCGATCGTCATCTTTAGCTGAGATATTCTTAGCAGTGCAGATTTTAAATGGTTCTTGGTAATTATTAATATCTATAGGAGACACCTGTAGATGGCAATCGTAATTTGAGTGTGAACTTTCAGAGGTTTCCTTCAGATAGGCCAGCTGTGCGCTCAAACCTTCAATTAAAAGTATTGAATGTTCTTCTGTTGGTATTTCTAGCATCACTCATAATGTTCAGACTATAAAAGAAAAAATGGTACAAGGGCAATGTGAGATTTATTGAGTTTAATACCTTGGTGACTCTATTCTTTGTGGACTGAAAGTCTAGTCTAAAAATCTAGTTTTTAACTTTTGAGACTCTGCCGGAAGGTGCTCACTCGCCGACTGAACCACAATAGCAGCTGTACTGTTTGTCAAGGGTGGATACCAAAAAAATAAAAAAAAGAATAACGCGACACGTCAGCCACGGAACGATCAGAGCTATTGTGAGCAGCATCACAATCCTCCATCGTTGGGTTCGTGTTGAATCTCAAATCCAAAAGCAGTATTGTCTTGCTACAAAAACACCGCAAACCAAACACTGAGAGGTTGGACGAGGGTTTGGTGAGAGCCTCGAGGACTCATTGAGGCGGGGGACCAGGAGATGGAGCTGTGGCCTCGGACATCCAAGCCCACTCAAAATAGAAAGGACTGTGGGTAGAATCGGGCGACGCATCTTGACCTGCGCCGCAATGTTTTGGCCGTCCTTTGAGGGTTAGGGTTGTGCTGAAACAGAGTTCATGCTTTTCAGGAGCCTCAGATGGTTTGGGGTGAAATTTCGATTCTTTCGATTCTGCTCGAAGGACACCGATGGAAAAAAGCCCAGTCGCTGAGTTTCTCATTTCTTGCAGAATCAAGTCTTCAACTAAGGAGTGTAACATGAGACACGTTTATTTTTTATAGATGCTGAGGTCTTAAGCTATTCAGAAAATGTACTAATATACTGTATGAAAAATTCATATATATATAGTTCAGTATTGACTTCAGTGAATTAGAGCATCGCTGCTCTTGCTGGTAGTTTCATGGACTAATAAACAACAATGGGCTTGGTTGTAAACACGGGTTACAGTGTCGTATGGATCTATACGCGATTCGGGTAAATATTGGTACGTCTGGTAAAAGCAAAAGAAATCTGTGGAACCTTCCATCCAAAACAAATGTGTGGAAACGAATGCTAACTCCGTTAAATCCTAATGGGATTTTGCTTGCGTCAGAGCACCGTTACCTCTGTAGAATTTGAGTTGTTTTGTTGTGCTGCATAATTAGCAAAATGGTCTACTGGAACACACTGTAGCTGCCAGTGAGCCGGTCAGAATCTGCCGCTATAGAATTACATTACTTTGTACCTGTGTTTGTGTTTTTTGTGTTTGTACCTTGTATGTCCCCTGATGGAGGACATCACCGTGGTTGGTCTAAATGTCACGTGGTTAACGACTCAGCAAGTTCTAACACAAGGCAGCGGGTATCGCAGCTCTCGGTTTGAAGGTTTTCAAAGCCCGTCTGCAATTCAGTACATCCTCTCCTGGTTGCTGAGTAGAGGCTTTGCCTCTTCTATTCGTAAAGATTAAATCAACTGTTTGCTTTTTAAATTCATAATTTTCTTCGCAGCAACAAATTATTCAAAAGACTGGATCCCACAGCCATCAGACAGATTTGTAGACCCCTTTTACTTTGACTAATATTTTTCGTACCCAAAATTAAAAAATATATCTTATTGATCTATCTCTCCTCTTTTCTACAGCCTCAAATACTACAGCCTTTCAACCCCCGCCTCAAAGAGCACATCCGCCAGGGAAGACCAGTAAAAACTCCGCCCACCGAGGGCCGCAGTGACGCCCGCCGTCCTCCTGAAGACCTCACGGCCGACGTGTCCCAGGAGCCGGCTCACCTGGGCTCCCGCCGGCGAGAACCGAAAGGCCCCGTCGCTCCCGCGGGCCCCCGCGCGCCGCAGCCCCAGCGCCTCCTCCCCCTCCAGCGCGGCTCCCTCCTCGCTTCCCCGAGACCTGCGGCCGACCGGGGCGAGCAGCTGCCCCCTCCGCCCGGGGGCCTCCTCTGCTCCAGCGCCGCGCCCCGGGTTCGGGCGCCGAGTCTGGCTCGCGCTTCGCCGCTCCGAGACCCCGGGTCGGCCAGTCAGATGCTGATCCCCGTGAGCCGCTCATGCCTCCCCAAGCCAAAGATTCCCTGAGGGGCCCAAACGCCATCCATCAAAACTCCACAGTGGAATCACAGTGGCGTTGACGTTCGTCCTCCTTCTCTCCCCTGCTTTGATATCAGAGTGACTGTTTTACCGTTGCAGGGTCACAGGAACCGACACTGAGCTCATTACCCCCAGTGGACCATTCGTGGCCCGCCGGGCTCGTTTCCATTGTTCTTTCAGCCCGTTTCTAAATCAGCATCCTCAGCTCCAACTTGCAGAAAACATATGTAGCCAGATCTAATCTTCACAAGCATTTACTGTATTATGACAGTTTACGGGCTGAGGGGAATTTACAGGAGAAGAAATGTCAAGTTCACAAGCCTTGCACATGAATGCTGCTAATGCACTGAAAGAGTCACCATTCACAAAAGTCGGCTTTTATCTTGAGGTAGCCACGGGCTGTTAGCAAATTTAAAAGTCACAGCCCTGTGCCCGCTGACACACGGGTGCGTTTGGTTTTTAAACATGGAGGTGATATGAATGTGACCTTTGTAGTGTAATAGAATAACCGGGGGAAATTGAGGCAAAAAGAAAGTAAGAAAAAAAAGAAAAAAGATTGAAAATGGCAGCAAAACAAAATGCATTGAAGTTCTTTGGAGCTGTCACTCTCACACTGAATAAAGGCATCTGTGTGGAAATGTAGGGTTCTAAAAAGTTCTTCCATGCGGGTGGTGGTGGTGATGAGAGGAGCAGTGTGCAAGTCAGGAAATCATTTTTATTCTATAGCTGAAAAGAGAAGCGGAATGAAGCACTCAGACACTTAAGTGGGGCTCACTCATACCCATGTGCAAACACACACACACACACACACACACACACATACAATTGTCTGTTATTTCATGGCTACTTTGTGTATTTTTAGATGAAAATATTAGAGCAACAGGAAGAATGTTATTTGATGAAAGAGAGGAGGCAACAAAGAGAGCTAATTTAGTGTCCTACAATCTTGAACATCTGCTAGTCATGCAAGGACACGCCACCTGTTTCTAGTGCCAATAAATCAGAAAACACACATAACGTCTCCTCGTTCATTCGATCTGAGACCGTTCGAGTCAAACTTCATTAAATAACTGGTTTTTTTACGATGCACACTGACTTCTTTCAACTGCCCCGCTGACCCCCGGAAAGAATCATCAGCTTACATGGACTCGTTAGACCGGTGGAGCTGCTCCCCTGTGTGTGTGTGTGTGTGTGTGTGTGTGTGTGTGTGTGTGTGTGTGTGTGTGTGTGTGTGTGTGTGTGTGTGTGTGTGTGTGTGTGTGTGTGTGTGTGTGTGTGTGTGTGTGTGTGTGTGTGTGTGTGTGTGTGTGTGTGTGTGTGTGTGTGTGTGTGTGTGTCCCTCCTCGCCTTGCTCTTGGGCACATCTCTTTGGGAACATCAAAGGCATTAGTGCGTTATTTTCAGGTAGAAAGCCTCTGGGTCTTCAGTGGTGGTTCTGCGGGAGCTTCGGAGAATTGTGTTTATCTCTCCTTTTTTTTTTTTTCTCGCGTGGCGCCTTTTTGCAGTCAAACTCCACCGAAAATGTCCCCCGAACGGAGAGCAGCAGTGTGTTAAAAAGGCCTTCTGACAGCGACTCTGCTCTCTCCTCTGTCACGCCGCGTGACCGCTTGGTGTACGCCTCGGGCGCTGTCCGGTCTACTGCGTCCAATAATGCACCCTGCATGGGAGGGAGGGAGGGAGGGAGTGAGATGGAGAGAGAGAGTGACACGCGGACACGTCACGCGCACACACATCCGGACACACGGGTCACGTAGACGCAACGTGCGCAGGAACTCTTTGACAAAACTCAAAGAGACACAAGGGAACGCACACACACACACACACACACACACAGTTTGAATTCTGTGTCAAAGTGCTTAGGAGTGTGGTTGTGTCTTGGCTGCTCTCACACAATGTGCTCTCCAGGTGCCCCCCCCCCTCCCCAAAAAAAAGTGGCCCGGGCCTCCGAGACCCTCCTGGCAGTAGCAGGAGGCTGGAAACGCGGCTGATAAAAACGCGTCTACTTGTCGGGGGGGGGCGTTCGACGCGGCGCCCGAGTGGACGCGCCGCCACGCCGAGCCAAGAAAAAAAAAAAAACCTCATTTCTTTTAATGAAAAACCGACGGAACGAAAAATCCACCAGACGCAAGGAACGAAGATGAAAATGGTGGAAAGGCTTTTTCTGGCAAACTTCTCAGCGGGGAGGGGAATGTTTGTCTGTATAATGATACGAGGGCGTGTGTGTGTGTGTAATTGTTTGTTTGCATTGTCCAGAGATTCGCCTCCTCTCTGCTTACCCCCCCCCCCCCCCCCTCCTCGCTTCGGTAATGCCAAACAGGAAATCAATGGTTGCCCCGCTGTATGTGCTCGTGCGTCTCCAGACACTTTCTGACTGCCAGCGTTTGTGTGTCCGTTGGAGAGGGCGGAGATGAGAGGCAGGGAGACATGGGGGGGGCGAGGGGGGGACCGAGTTCCCCCTCTCTCCATAATCCACGCGCAGCCGATCGGAACCACAAACGCAACCGGATCGATTGCAATTCAGGCTTCTCCAAACCACTTTGTGTTTGGTTAAGTCTCACGAGTTAATAACAGGAAACGGGGGCCCCGTTGTTCTGTATTGTCACTCTGTGTGGCTGCATTTGGTTCTGAGTGCACATCATCTATCCGTGCAGATGTTTCCATGTGTTACAGGGAAGATGGCTACTGATGCTTAATACTTGAATTCAACTGATTATTTGTGGTTTTAAGCTTTCAGCTTTACTTAAAAGCGGCTGTAATCTGTTCATTTGTAAGTTAACAGTTAAATCAACCCAACTGAGACTGGTCGGCGACTGCAACTCTGCAGCTTTAGTGCCTTTTTAGTGCCCTTTCGCTAAAGTAAAAACGTTAAATACAAAACGCCGCAGTGTAGATCATCATTTTTCTCCCCATCCTGTGCAAGTCACCGCATTCATCGCTGCGCGCTGTGCACTGGTGTTTGAAGCAAAAACAATACGTTGTGTTTCCGGCGACCTTTTTATGCAAATGACAGAAAAAAAAGGCAAGTGAATGTTTCTGAAATTTCTGATCTGAAGCCCTTTTAAAATGTCAAATGAGTTGTTGAAGCGGAATGAACATTAATCTGAATCTAGAAGCCGCTTGATTTCTTACATTTTCTTTCGTCGCCCACTCGACAGCCTCAGAGGCTGAACCGCAGCGTCTGACCGGGGCGTCGCAGCTAATAAAACGATGTCAGACCTACACATGTGTTTACTTCATGTAGGTCAATAGCCGAATGCTGAACACAAGATGCTGTGCTGTGACAGCAGTGGGGAGACACTGGTTGCTGTTCATTGTTCATTGATCGAGATCATAGACCCTCACCAACGCGAAGCTGCTGACCTCAGCACCTCATTCTCTGTTTCTTTGACTTGTTTTAACCGTCAACCTGTTGTACTTCTGTGGGAATAAAGTACAAAAAAAATAAAAAATCATGTATTTGTTCTGAAGATTATGTCTCAACCTTTTTTTTTTTTTCCTGTTTGCTTCTCCGCACTTCAAAGGCAGACACAAAACCACGGCAACGTAGGCAGCGTCCCGACCCCAAAGAGGCCGGCTTTTGTGACTCGAAGCCAAAGGCATCGCTCATCAAACAAATCTCATATATTTTCATTACAAACTATGCAGCCTCTGTACACCTTGCATACAGTCCACTTGCTAATGGGGGGGGTTACACGCTTCAGAGGCAATGGGTGGATAAAAGGCTGCCGAGCACATGGAGCACACCGTGACACCGCCATTAACTTGGGAAAGTGAGAGATGGAGTGCAAAGGGTTTTCTCTTGAAAGGAAGCTAGATTCTTTTTTTAAATTTTTTTTTATCACAAACTGTCAAATATATGCTGGTTGGATTCAGCAGGTTGCTACCAAGCGCATGTTGTGACCTAGTTCGTTTATAGTGGGTCCAAATTTTGGGGGCTCTTCAAAAAATGCCGATTCATACAGGGTGTAACATCAAGGCCGATGAAACCTCTCGCCTTGATGGCCTGTATTTCATCAGCTCCTCGATGAAGCTTCGTACTGTTTGAACGGGAGACTGCTGTTCTCTCTGGTAGGCCATCCAAATAGGTCGTAATCAAAATGAAAAGGACAAATTATTTTTGTAGCAAAACTGATTGAATCCACAACTTGAATCACTTAAATCCTATTTGATGAAATCGAGACCAGAGAACAGACTGAACCCAGTCGGCTGCGAAATGATTCCCGCTGGCGTCCGTCCGGCGATCCGCGGGAAAAAAATGCGTCATCAATGCATTCAGGCTTGGGATTGGCTGAGACCTGCGACTGGAAGCTCCTCCCCCCCCCCCCCCCCCGACTGGTTTCCTACACACTACGACCGTGATTATCATCTTCTCTGGCGTTTTAGCAGTGAGCTTCTAGTGCTCTCAACTATTGCGCAACACCCTTCAGTTTCTTCACAAAATTATCACAATTGAAATGATTTTTTTTGCAAAGCTGAAAACACCAGAATGTAAAGAGTCGGGACCATGTACCGTCAGG
Source organism: Pungitius pungitius (assembly GCF_949316345.1). Classification (NCBI taxonomy): domain Eukaryota; kingdom Metazoa; phylum Chordata; class Actinopteri; order Perciformes; family Gasterosteidae; genus Pungitius; species Pungitius pungitius. The sequence goes on along the minus strand of NC_084912.1, from coordinate 5,146,096 downwards.
TAGAGAAATAGTTTGCTGTCGGACCTGTTTCCCCGGAATCAAGCGCAGCTTTTCCAAAATGGCCGCCAATTAAAAACACAACAGCTCCCCCACCCCAAACTTTCAGAGCCCGCTGCTTTGCTTGTTAAGCTAACCGGGATGTTAACGTGTCTGCAGGCAGCTGCTGCTCCAAATTCATGAAGAAAAAAAAAAAAAAAGTGCGGTTCCCAGCAAACATGCTTTTAGGAGACCCCTGTGGACCAATTCTGACCTTCGATAGACTTTAATCAGCCCAGTTGGAGCCTTAAGTGAAACTAGAGTACTCCTCCCGATGATTTTGGCAGTTTGGGAACACGCAAAAAAACTAAATAACTGCATCACTTCTTTAAGGTAACTTGATTTCTTTATTGTTTTCATATTGCGGTGCGTTGTTGCTGTTGTGTTGCTCTGCTTTCTACTCGGTGCAATGCTTTGCTATTTGTTCATTGTCTGGTTTGAAATTTAGAAGAAAAAAAAGCTCATCGTGTGGTTTAATGTCACAGCTGGCTGTGCCGTTCTTCGTATCATAATTACATTTCTTCTATTAAGCTCCGGCTTATTTTGTACTGCTGCTCCACTCTTCTAAAGTATCTCTACGACATTAGTTTACTCATCACTGCTTTAAATGCCACCATCTGCTACCTTTTTAACCATTGCCTTTTTCTTAAATGTATTTTCCTACTTAAATATCACACATCCAAATAACTCCCAACCTGGTGATCGCTTCAACCTTCTGGGGTCTATGTCATAAGGTAAAACCATCTCCTCCAGATGTTGTTGTACCTGAAGACCATTTCAATTGGTGAGCAACATTGTAGAAAATCCATATAACTCATATTCATTGGATTTAATATTTAGTTAGAAGTAGTTTAGTTCATTCCTATTGGGTCAAGTAACTCAAATCCCAAGAAATGGGGTCACGTGATCTATTTGGTACTGTAGGATATTAAAAAAGAAATTGACGACCAGGTTCATAAATTAACTATAGATGCATTTAGTGTACACAAACACAACCATGATTCTGGGGATATGTATTCGATAAAATAATGGGAATGTTGTAAAATCACTGTAATTTTTAAACCGTAATCAATAGAATAATATCAATGTACAGTTATGATTGTATTCAATGTAATGTGATCTAGCGAAATGAATTCATGTAATACTTGATAACGCCACAACTGATGGCCTTCAAAATCCGAGCTACATTGAACTCACCAGGAGACCACTCCCGAGGGGCGTGGCCACAGACTTTCACACCTTTACTAATCGGTATAAATACTTGTAGGCAGCCCTTGTGCTCGAGTTCGCTGGTTGTAGACAGCAGACAGGGTCTAGTGACGGTCGTGAGACCTGTTGGTTGCGGAGACCAGCGGCTCCTCAGCTGAGATGCTCTTTTTAGCACAACACCCTTTCATTTATTAAATACCTTTGATTTTAACTGTTCACCCCAAGATGTCTCCCGTCCGTCTGATGTTTCTTCATTATTTGAACACAATAAACACACTCAAACACACTCATAAATATATCTTATATTGGCAGAGGTGAAACAACGGACGCTGCTGTATTTTGGGTGCTTTTAAAAAGGTATACAGGACACCAAATCTGCTCGTTTGTCTCTTTAAGTGTGTAATTTAATTGTCTATTGAATTCAACTTGATGATATTAACTCTCTATTGTTCCTTGAGCTCATAATTGGTGAAAAGAAGTTCCTCCATCATCCTCCCGTGAGTTGGATCGCTGTGCTCTGTCCCACAGCGATGGATCAGAAAACACCAGCTGGTCGTGGCAGCTGATCTTTTAATTGAGGACGTGTTTTCTTAAAGTTGAGCAGCGATGAAGTCAAAGAGGGGCTTTCCTCTTGAGTTGTGTTTTCAGGCCTGGACTTTCTGGCCCGGCCCTTGAGCTCACAGGAGGAATGGGAAGCTCGTACTCTTCCTCCGGCAATACTTTAAAATATTCACAAACGCTACAGGCGAGACGGCTTAACCTGGGTGTAGAGGGAAGGTTTAAGGGGGGGGGGGGGGAGTACACAGCATCGGGGTGAGCGCTGTATGATGGCACAGGAAACATCTCCGTAATTAGATCCCCTGACAGCGGTTTGACTTTTACCTCCTGAATGAACAAGGACCCTTCACTCAAAAAGGCTCATTGCTATGTGGGGCTGTCCCGGTCCTGTTGGCTTTGCATGATCACCTTCTGAACCGAACCGCACCGTCTACTGTTCACGAGGGCCCGGTGTCGGGGGGGGGGGGTATTTATCGGCTTCGCGCCATGTCAAATAAAACCAACGACGTCGTTGTGTCCGTTCGTGGGGTTCAGCTCTCGTGTGAAGGGAAGGTAACGGGTCGGGTTTGCATCTCCTTCTGGTTGATACTTTATTTTTAGAGATCTGTTTAGCAGCTGTTACATTGTTGTTGTTTTTCAAGCTTAAGTCAGTTAAGTATTAATCAGGTAAAATACATCAAAAAGCTGACACTAAATAAAGTGGAAAACATTATTGGGGGATGACATGCTATACTGTATATTTGTGCTTGGCTTGTATTATATACACTTAAATTTGGCCTATTTTGAGCTCCGTTTAATTGTCCACACAGAAATTTGAAAACATGCATAAAAAAGCTACTATTTGGTGTTCACACTTGCAGCAATGCCTGCGTCTGTGGTCATGTTTAATTACACGCAACAATTGATTGGTTTCGTATGCCAGTTGTTTTTGATGAGGCTTTACACTCTAACCCTGCTTTGCCTTAAATACGCTTAATAGACAGACTTTCTCTGCCACAGTGGAGTATGGAGTTGTATTAAAACGACAATTTAATTTTTATTACGTCAGACCGCACTAATGAATCAGGATGTCTACTTTAAATATTTGGCTTAATGCAAAGTAGGCATTTGAGTGTCTGGTACCTGGCGTTCTGATGGGTGATGATAAAGATGCCAAGTAAGGCTGCTTTGCAGAATCCGAGACTTTTCCTCTCAGGAAGGAGGAGGATTAGAGAAAAAACCAGATGGCTTGAGGACTTTCTCCACAAAACGAGGCCAGATGAAGCACTCAGGGACGCTCCGACAACATCCCTGTCTGCAACAGACAGAACAAAAGTCTTTAAAAGGGCATCGAGTTACCTCGAGTTTCCACAAGGTGCAGAACAAATCCAATTACAGCCCCAACCAATGACGAAACAAATATTTAATATAAAACTGACAAAAACCTTTTTGTTCAACAAAACCCCAGTTTGAACATTTTCTCCTCTTTTAAAAAATTATTTAAGAATTGAACAGGGTTGTTTCACCTCCATCAAATTGAATAAAGTAAGGCAGCTACGAGGAAAAGCTACAACATTTTTTTTTTGAGAATGCAAGCACAACTCTTGAGAGCTTGTGAGCGAGACGCGGCGGCGGATGTTGCAGAGAGCGCGTCACAAAGCGCATCGCAGCCATCGTAGGATTTGGGATGAAGTCCCACGTCCGGGGGGTTAAACTGGCACGACCCCGACGGCCCCCGACACGACAGAGCCGGGTTCCTCTCCTCTGCAGGTGGTGCCGGGTCTAAACCCTCGGCCTGGTTGTCCTGACGGATGTGTTATTGCAAATGTATCCACGCCGCCCCCTCTGACCTACACGGGACTTTCTTATCTTCTGTCATTTTCATTCCATTTCTTCTGTTTATTGTAACATCTCACTTTTCTCTTATCATAGCTGTCATGTATTCAAATCTTTGTGTTTTGAAATCCGCTTGGTTCCCCCGTTGAATGAAAGTAATGCTGTTTGAATCCAGTCACACTGTGCATTCAGTGCACGAGAGGCACTCAATAGAATTTATGCTCTTATGAAATTTTCTCTTTTTCTAGAAAAAGCGAGAAGATAAGAATTTTGATTCTCACATGAATATCCCTGTTTGAAAAAAAAACACGTGCAAGTTGTTGGCCCGCGACGCTTCAAACCCGCATTCGCGAACCAACAACTCGTCTTCTCTATTTTGAGGATAATGCAGCTAAACCCACCCACGCCGGCCTCCCACAGACGGTGAAGATCACACGGGCTCAGATTACAGACATCCAGACGCTAACATCACAACATGCCGAGGAGGAACACAAAAACAGAGACAATATCAACACATCTGTGAAGTCTAAAGCTTTAAAAGCAGCGCGGTTCACGCGATGGTGCCGAAGAACAGTCCGATATGAACACACACACACACACACACACAGGGGGGAGAAATGAAAGGAGTCATCGATCCACTGCATACTTCGATACAGCTGGAATGTTGTTTGCCAGAATTATTTTATTTTTGGGACATTTTGCATGCAGAGCACCGGCGGATGGCTTTCTAATGTCAAGTGCACGGTGCCTTGAATAATTGGTGTTTGGAAGAGATGAGTGTGCGACATCAGGAGGGAACAACCTTTTCTTTTCAAATTGTCTAAAACGAAAAAGTGTTTTAGTGACCTTGAATAATGGCAGATCCATCTTAGCCGCTAGTAGTATAAAGGTTTATCTTCTCGCCCAATAAGTGATTCGCTTGAGCATCAAGAGACCTATTGATTCAATTATTAACCGTTCTAACTAAATATGTGCAACGGACAAACATTGACAGTGAATTTACGGGCCAAATCTGTTTAATTTTCCATTATAAATTGCAGCATTTCCTCTAAATAATTTACTGCTAGGTTTAATTGCTACTTACATTATTTTGGCCCTAAGCTTATTTTCCAGCTGGCTCACAAAAAAAAAAATAAACATCAATTTGAAGCAATTTTCGGGTATTTTTAAACATTTTACTAAAACCCCCTTTTTTTTAAATGCCTCCATTGATCTTTTTTCGTCAATAAACTATATGTCAGCCTTGACAAAGGGGTGACGGCACACGGCATCGCTGGCAAAGATGAGGTGACACTGTCAAACGGAGTGTTTGCTTGTCTCATCTTGCACCTTGAAAAGAAAAATGCCCTCCTTTTATTGAGAGGTTGCTTTAAAACTGTGCGCATTGTGTAGATTGATCCATGCAATTAATCAAAAAGAAACATTCCTTTTCACAGAAGGCTCGGCGAGCTCCACTCCATCATTTAATGCTGACCCGGCCTTCCTCTACCTACACTGTGTGCTTATGTGTGCTGCTTGAACAAATATGAATTATTTTCTTTGATTTCATTAAGACATCCGTCCATCTGGGTGCACATATGATGATTGATCAGTTAAGCACACAGACATACAATGATTGCGCATTGACTCCAACCTGGAGATGCACCTTGTGATCGTAAAGAGGAGGATGGCAGAAGCATCTCACGTACTGTGTAGCTTATCTGTAAAGAAAACAATGTCATGTTTTTTTTGTCCATCTTACCCTCCTTTCTAATATCCCCGTGGAAGCCAAAACATCCCCCTGGATTAATGTTGTCCTCGCCGACGGTAAATCCAACCTTGAAACTATGGATGAAGGAGGACATTCAAACTCTTTCTTTTTTGCATGTTACATCCTTTTTTGGACGTCCCCTCTGTGTCTTTCTCTCTTTGTCTCCCTCCCACCCCCCGACTCTGCTGGAGCGATTGGGAGGAGATTCATGTCCCAGGGGAGGTATTTGTCAGTAACGGATACGCCGGTGCTGCTGCGGTGGCAGGTACCTCCATCACCTCTGTGGGGCCTTTCCTCCCCTGCATGGATCAACTCCCCGTGTCTGGCTGGGTGCGGCCTGGAAACGCATCTGTTGCCCGAGGGGGCCCTCGAACAACTGAGATCCATGGTTAAAGCTCTACGGAGACTTGGCCCGTGGCTCAGAACGTGTGTGGGTCGCCCCCCCTTCCCCCTCCCGGAGCCCCCACGGGGGACGGCGTCTACCCGAAATGGGGGAGGGCAGTGACAAGATGGCTCAGAATAATGGCCGAGTAGCCTTCTCAATACGCCAGCATTCATTGGTGTCCAAGGTGGCATGGTCAGACGTGTGATTACATTATACAGGTTACAAGGCGAGCAGGTGGGATATATATATATATGTATATACACCCTCCCTTGCTTCCTCTCTGCACATCACTCGACGCTATTTCGCCATCCTCCAATGATCTCAAAGCACACGATGGACCTGTCCGATACTTGGGACACATTAACGCGCTCCGGCGCCCCTTTCACGGCGCCCCCGTAGCCTCCCGAGTGACACCACAGAGCGAGGTGCCGCGTGATGGACGGACACAATCACGGTGTTTTCTTGCGAGTGCACATCTGTCAGGCGCCTGGCCGGTTTTTCCAAATGCATCGGTACGCTGTTGGACAAGACAGGATACAGATAGGGTTTTTTTAAATTATTTTTTATGGGAGACTAAATTCTCTTTTGTTCTTGTTGACAAAGGTTTGATGCGTTGAATACACACCTTTAAAGGTATCATTTACACTTCCTACTTTTATTCTTTTTCACTGAGTGAAATGTATTTAAAAAATCAACTCGTGCACAATGCACTCGGATGTCTAATGAGTCGCAGACATGGGGGAGGAGATCATCAAAAAAATAAATGAGAGCGACAAACCGACTGTAGAAAATCGAGATCAAAAGGTTTTCCACACAGAAGGCTCCCAAAAAGCTACGAGGTAAAGCTTCAAAACCTCAAAATGTGAGGATCGCACCGAATATTCCTTCCAATCAGGTACTATTGGGCCAAAGAAATGCTTTGACACTCAACAGTTTATTTTATTTATTTTTTGTTGCCGTTTTTGAAGATTGTGATCTGTTCAGGCCGGAAAAAACCAGCGACTATTTTCATTCGGGCTTTTCTGAGGCCAGGTTTCAATTGGAAGGCAACAAGAACTTGAGTCATAAGATACAAAAGGACAAACGTACCCGGGCCACCTGGGGTCCAAAAGCCAGAGAGAGCAGCCCGTCGTTGTCTGTTTTGTACTCCGGTCATCTCCTGTGGATTTGTTTTGAGAAAAGTAATACATCACAATCAAGTTTTTCAATTATTGTTCACAGCTTGAAGGAGGCCCAGCTTCTGGAGGACAGCGGGACGTCCTCTGCTTTGTCAGATGGGTGTAAATGTCACCTGTCACCTGAATGCATGTCTATATAAAAAAAAAAGAGTCCATCAAATCCCAGTTTTAGCATCAAGTTTCAATGAATGAAAACTATTTTGATCTCGATACTGACATTGGTTTTTTGGGGGGGGGGATGGCTCAAATTTGCGATTTTCGGTTGCTTTCGCTTGTCTGTTCACCCCCCCCAAATAGCCTATTTAGGATTTTAGGCAGGCTTTCTAAGCTAATACATTGGCCTTGGCCAACCACATGTTTTATCAATTACCCAGCAATGGTCTCGGACAGATTGGAAAGGTCGGGGTGATGCAGACTGACGCTCGGCGCAAAGTGCCCTCGCAGAAATAGCACCGCGGCGGGAAAGTGTCAACTCCATCAGGCCGCCGGAGGAAATCTTTATCAGGTCGGATTAAGAGGCCCCCCCCCCCCCCCCCCCCCGCATCTTTTTATTTATTTATTTTATTTGCCGGCGTGTTGAGTGGCTTGTCAGTCGCAGCGGCTCATTTATATGACCTTGACCGCACGGGTCAAAATGACCAGGCACCTGTGTGTGTGTGTGTGTGTGTGTGTGTGTGTGTGTCTCTCCCTTTCAACCTCTTTTTTTTTTTTTTATCTGCTGTTTTCTCCGTGTGTCCTGGTCGTTCCCCGGAGTGCAAACTCCGCAATGCAGTGGATGCTGTGACATTTGTGAGTGACTTTGGGGGGGTGGGGGGGGAGTAGAACAGCTTGAAATTATCTAAATGTCACCGGGTCACAAGCTGAGATGAATAGTTTACCTGCAACCATCATCTAAATAATTGATTAATCACTCAAGGCATTTTCCAAGTAGAGGTAGGAATTTTATTTAAATTAAATATTTATATTCATATATTTAATACATTTTGACTGTTTTGGGAGGGAAAAAATGTATTTTAGCACTTGACCTCGTCTGTCTGTGCAATTCTTTGTGAATTGATCAAGCAACCTTTGATGCGATTTCTATAATGTAAAGGCCTCTCTACATTTTTCTGACTTTTCTGACCATTCTTAAACGTAGAGCAAAACAAATCGGCGCCCCATCAAATCGTCACGTGACCTCTGTTTGGGGTGCTGATCACGCAAAACGTAACTTACCATGAACTCTGATGACGATGCACCACCTTTTCCGTGTCTTTTTGAGTTGTTTTCACACTTGGGCCGTAGCGCGGTGCTCTTTCTTCATCTTTCTTCATCATCATCGCCCAATGGAGGAATGTATTGGCCCTCCACTTTTCATCCAACTCTGCCTCACGTCCCCCCCCCCCCCCCCACCGCTGCCTGTGACTCTGCGAGTTCGCGGCGGCCCGGTGTAACCGCAGCGGACAGGAGGAGGGGGGGAAAAAAGGTCACGTGTGGAGCGCAGCTCCTTGATAGCTTGTCCCCGTGGCCCTTTGTGGCCGTTCGGTGCAGGTGCGCGGAGGTGCACTGATGCAGAGAGACAAGGCAAAGTTCTCTCCCTGAAATATTTATCAGCACGGGCCCCGGGAACGACTTCTCCCTAACTTTCACACTCATCCGCTCGCACAAAGGTCAAAGAGGGGGGAGGAGGCGGGGGGCGATGTAGCAGCCTCCTGTGCATTAAACGCTGTCTTCCGATCCAGCGACTCTGTGCTCCGTCGTCTCGGGAGAAGTTTTGTTGCGCGTCTCAACGGAGATAAATTGCGACTAAAAGGGAAGTGGCTCGTCGCTGCTCGTGCTCGAGCGTTAATTTGAAGCAAAGCGTTGCGACAGGTCTGGATTACCTCTCTGCAGACAATGAGTTGCCCTGAAGATTAACAGGGCAGCATTTATTATTTATTTTAACAGCGTTAAATTGACCTAAAAGGACAAAATGCATTTACTGCGATCAGGCCGCAGAACGGCTTAATTCACTAAATACCATCAGCAGGGCGAGACTCTGAGCAGCCGTCCTGCACTGAATGTGAAGGTTTTGTAGAAAAAGTTGCTTCTCTTCATCCAACTTCACGTCATGCACAACATTTTCACTTCCCCGGATATTTTTGTAATAAAGCAATCCGATGCAACCAAAGCGTTTCCGTTGGAAACGGTGCTGTGTCCCGTTGCCCTTTTGTGGTGGTGGTGTTTGAAAAGTGACTCGTGATAAATGTTTGCCATTCATACCACGGACTAAGAAAAACCCAGGTGACAGAAACTCAGAGGTTGCTGCTGCAGTTATAAATGCCAGAAGTGATTCATAAAAATTAATTTTCAATCCTGTAATAAAGGATTATAAAATGTTAATTAAATTGCTGAGTGAGTTAGATTAGATAAGCATCCTTACCTCAGGAAAGAGAAACATTCAAAAGAAACAAAAAGGTAGTGTAAGAAACTTTTTGTTAAAAGTCCTTCTGTAATTTTAAACGGATCCTTAAAAAAAAAAGAATATTTGTGAAAGGCAGACAGAGCAAATATCGCAACTAAGATCATCCGATATGTCACCAATCACATGATGCTGTTGACATTTCAAAGCAACAACAGTAATGAGATAATGAATGCATGTGAGTAAATTCATACATTTATTTCCTAATTGATAAAAGTGGAGCTCAAACTAGGGCTGTGCCAAAATATCAATATATCTTACCATGGCGATCATTGTCTAAACCATAGTCTATCAATATATCTGCAGAAACCGTAGACAGGTCGCATCACAACGTGGCGCCTCACAAGCAACGTTGTACTGTAGAGCGACGGAAAGGTGAAGAAAGGTGTCACAACTGTGTGTGTGTGTGTGTGTGTGTGTGCGCGCTAAATCCGCACTAAGGAAACGCCACAGTCCAATGGCTGGAGCTGGACCTGGCCTGTGTGTGAGCAGGTTCCTCAGTGACTGTGCATTCTGTGTTTTAATGAAACCGTTAACATCACATGACAGGCCCCTGCTTTAATTACCGCTCAGCGAAACTCTGCTAATGCCAATTCTCTCTCGTTGATAATTTAATGCTTTGCCAGTTAACTCTGCTTGCCTTGTGCTTTTACCTTTTTTTTTATTTTCCTTCTTCTAATCAGTGGATTACGGGTGGAGGGGGGGGGGGCAGAAGTGGGACACTAGTGTAGCATGAGCCACTTTGCACCCGGCTCAGCCTCGGCCTCGGGGGGGGGGGAGCGCCAACGCGGCTGATGTCGGCCACCCGAATTCAAGCGGCGGGACAGATGGGGAACAGATCCCAGGCGAGCCGTAATTCTAACATAATGATCTGTGAAGAGAGGGAGCGGGGGGGAAAAAAAGGGGGGGGGAGAAGACAATAAGAGCTGGAGACGGAGCGGGGTATCGTCAGGGGAGGCGGAGGGCAACAGCTTCACGATCCACTTCAAAAGAATAATTCGGGAGTCACGCAGCTCCCCCCGACAAATTATTGATGCCCAGGGAAGACGGCTTCGCTCGAGACCTCGGAGGCCGCGTGCCGCCGCCGTCGCCGCCGTGTCGCTCCACCGAGGGGGCTCCACTTTTTGGGGGGTTTTGGACCATCTGAAATGGGCTCTGGATAACGAACGTTGCTAATTGGTGCCAAACTGTTGCCTTTTAAATTAGCAGCGAGGGAGTGGGGGGGGGGTCGTAGGGAGCAGTACTTTGTTTCAGAGGGATTCTCCCAATGCAGAGTGAGCTTTGTTTTTGGGGGGGGGGGGGGGCACTTTAGCCGCTGAATATACTTGTTTTTGTGGTCTTTCACATGGTTCAGTTTGCAGTGTTGCTGTTTTTTCTTTTTGGCAGATCGTTTTCTCCCTTGTGCTTAGGGGGACTGGGCTGCATTTCAGCTGGAGACGCGTAGTTCATCATCACCTTCCACTGAGACGCCGCGGCTTCTCCCCCCCCGAGAGCAAATGGTGGGACATGAGGTCCGCTAACTAGCTCAGCTCGCTGGCGATCACTCAAATTCAGCCAGCGTGACCCCTGCCACCTCCGGCCTTCCAGAGCTGCCGTCTTGCCTTCTCCCAGCTGTGGTCCCGTAGCCACGGCCAGCGGGCCAGCAGGATGACACCATGGCACAGGCTAGCTGATGCTAGCTGCATAACTAGCCAGCCGCTAAAGGAGCTCTGTCATCTTTGCAATGCCAGACATCGGTCAGTAGATTAGCGCCAAAAGGTCGATCTCAGGATTGCCCTTGCAAGATGGGGGCTGATTTTAAAAGGTAACTGGCTTCCTTTGCCATTTCAAGCCGTGAAATGACTATTTTGTTATCTTTGGAACATACTATTGATGCGTTGCATGAATGTACAGTTGTATCATTTAGTTCATGACTCAAAGAGGTGTTTGAATGTACTGTTACTCTTTAACAAAGCAGGTTGCGTTTAAGAAGCACTGTGCACTATTTCCTCACTGTGTGAACTGCATTTAAGATTTTATAGCTTTGTCCTACTCTTTATTGGACTTTTATTTGCAGTGCTGCTCTTGTAAGTGAAAACAAATCACAAATGCTTATGATACAAAAAAATAATTGCACATCTTCACTTCCCCGTCTTCCTCATAGATCATCAGCTTACCAGAATGACAACGTTTCCTCTTGAATTTGCAGCATTTTGGCTGAGTCATTTGCACAAAATCCCGTAAACATTAGCGAGAGACACCGTTTTCAACCAACTCGTGCAGCTCAAGTAAGAAAGTAAAAGCTTGATTAGAAAGCATTCTCCAGTGACAGGTGTCATTCCCTTTTAAATGGGATAAATGTTTGCTGGAACCAGGAAAATAGTGAAACGTGCTCATTATTACATCGCCGGCTGTTCAGCCTTCAGTTAAACCCATGAAGCGTCAGGCCTGCAAGATAAGTGCAGGCTTTTTCACTCCACTGCAGAAAACTGGAAACTTAGGCTGTTAATTTCTGTTCTTACTATGACTGCTGGCAAGAATATATCTTGTTTCTAAATGGGACCTTCCTGGTTAAATAAAAAAAATAATAATAACAGATGACAGCTATATCTTAGTCTAGATTTTCTTTGCAAACTGAGGCCCTCCTCAGTTCCCTTCAGCACCGCGCGGCGACTCCTTGAAACAAGCGTGGTCACTGCCACGCCAGTATCAAGGAAAATGCTGCAGGGGGTGGGTTTGGGGGGGAGGGCGCCACAGTTCAAGTTCAAAAACTGGCAGGATCCCTTACACCTAGCTTTCATCACCAGCCAACGATACAGTGAGCCCTCGGTGTCTTGTGCCCCCACGGGAATCTGACAGGTGGCTGGTGTAACAAAGCGGGGCCTTGCAGAGCGCGGGGTCGCGGGGTCGCGCCGTCACTGCGGCGTTCCGTGTGTCCTCTGTGAAACGCAGGAGGAGCCCGTTGAAGGTGTCCGACCATCTGGTTGTGCGCTTGACGAGGAGAGACCACATACTTCCTGCATCTTTTACTTTAAAAAAACATCCTTGCTTGTTGGTTATTCCCATATCCAGCTGTCTCCTCACATTGGTCTCCTCCTGCACGACGCTTGCAACTGGCTGGAGCGCTGATTCCTCTCTCTTCGTTTCGGGCCATCTACAATATGTTAATCTGAAGCTGATGTGTCGGCCGGCTTTTGGCCAGGGAGCCTGGACCTACGAGCTGCAGCATTCAGCATGGGCTCTCTCTGAGGATTTGGCTGCGATGAATTTGACAGAATGATACAGCTCAAACATCAGAGTGCAAGTGTCTGTGAGTCATTGGGGTTGTTATCATCATTTTCATCATCTGTTACTGTGAAGAGAATGAGTTTTAGTTATTTTATATTTTAAAAAACAGCTGCTCACAATATTTTCACATGTGAGAAAAATATGTTTCAGTAGATAGAAGTGATGATGGTTAAACGCCAGTATGGCGAAACGTTGTGCAATGCATGTGAAATGAATGTAAAACGTCTCATTGCTTTTGGCCAGAGAGCCGAGCGTCATCTACCTACAAACTGCAGGCTGCCACGGCAAATTATTGTAAAATAACAACGTGGAGAACAAGATCACAACGCTGCTAAAAGAGAGCACTCACTTACAACGTCGGATCAGAGAGCTGTGAGGATCTGCAGCACAGATCAAGCAATGACCTATAGGGAGAGACTGCACACATGCATCACACATTTAAATCCTCACCAATGGAGAAGAGACAAGAGCCGCTGAGGGGAGAAAGCGGTTGACGGAGACTGAAGAAGACGAGGGCTAAAGGCCACTGCGAAAGCCTCTGTAAGTTTTCAGCAAACTTTTAGGTACTCGAGCTGTGATGATTATCGGTGCCTTTGATAAGTTACACCTTGACATGCTGCGAGAAAATTAGCTGCTTGAAAGCAATCTGTTTGAAAGATGTCAGTTGCCATGGCACCGAAAGCAACACTCCGGGCAACACGAGCCGATCCTCCGGCATTAAGGGGATCCCACCAATAGACGGATGAAGAGAAATAACAATAATAAAAACCTGGCTGGGTTCAAAGGTGACACCATCCAGCAACCAGCGTTTCTAACGCGTAATGATGAACTAGTTCTGTCTCATTTGTTGGAAGGAAAATGAACTGGTAATTTCTTGTGATGATGTCTTCAACCTGATCGCTGAGATGAGCTCAATGAAGATTGAAAAATAGAAGGGTCGATGTAAAAAAACTGAAATTGAAGGACATTTGCATTCCATCCACTTGCAGTGTGCCCACTTTTACAGATATTGTGTATCCAGTATTTCGTTGTCCCACAATCCCATTGGCTGCTTGTTTCATGAAGGAAAAGAAGAGTTGTTATTATAAGGATTTAATGATGGCTGGGCTTAGACATCAGGCTTTAGATGTATGTTTTTTTTCTCCTGACAAGTTTCAATGAACCACAGTGAAATATACAGTCCAGTCCAGGTTAAGTTAAACATTCACTTCAAACGGGTATTTCTGTCATTTGATTATATTGTTGAAAAATATTCTTTGTGGTTATTACTGGAACGCCTATGAGTGTTATTGTGGGATCCGTTCTGTTGCTGATGAATGTTGCATCAAGTCTAATTTTATTTTTTGCAAAAGTTGAAACAGCTCTGGCTATGTAAAGTTTCAAATATTGGATTTTCTCATTTGAATTCACGTCAAATCAAATATGGACAACCACACGCTTTCACAGTCTCGACGAAGCAGAGTTTAGTAAAGTTCTCTGGTCTCCTTATTAACAGAAAAACACTTAAGTGGCATAAACTTCGGTCACAAACAAAGAGGTCACTGCATAATGGCCTCAAACAAGAGGGCGCACCGAGAGGGAACACCATGTGAATGTTGAATTTATCGAACATAATGGAAACTCAATTAATAGCATCCACAAGCCAAACAAGGTTAAACCACAAGCTCAGGCATACAAATCAGAAGGCCTTCGGTTTACTGAACTTGCCCAGTGAATATGCAGATATGCACCTTTTCGACATTGGCTTGCACAAATTCTGAAAGCGTACAGTTTTCGGCATTTCTGCCCAGCATAATAAGACCAGTGACATGACTGGTGTCCTCTTCACAGAGAGCTTTTTTTTTCTTCACATCCCTGCTGTGTAACATGACATTTCTGATATTCCCTGGAAAACTGAACTCCAAATAGTGTAACAAGGCATCAATCACAGCGACCAGTTTTACCCGGAGATTCAAAGGCCAACCTCATCAAAATGACAATCTTCATGTGCTGTATGTGTACGGATGATTTTGAAAAGGGGAAATGTGGAAAATTTAATCCTGGTAATTGCAAATTGCACGGTGGCAAATAGCAAAAGTGGTTTTTGCAGACTTGTTTGCCGCGTTTCACGCCTTCACACAGTGTTCCCACTGAATGTCCCTTCAGATGCCGGTTTGACCAGCTGTTTCATGTCTAACATCCATGTAAATCATGTCACTAATGAGGGGTCTGTCCTGCTTGTGTCCCCAAAGGGATTGTTAGTTTTTACACACTCTTGCACTTCTCTCTGGCAGGTTGGTGTTTGATAGATTGGCCAACGGTAATTAGCAATAACAGCTAATCTTAAATTACCATTGCTCCATGCGTCCAATTACATGACAGTATATTCGATTTAAAAAAAAAAAAAAAAGATGTCAGAACAAGTAACAAATCACAGTCCCGTTTCTCCCCCCGATTGTTAATATTAATTATTTAGATAATTCTTCAACCCGACACAGCCACTCAATTCAGGCACATCAATCAATAAGCCTTTATTTTTTCTTTATCTCATTGATCTGAAAACCCGAAAAGTAATTCCTCCCGGTGTTTTTATCATCAAAGGCACAGGATGGAGACTGCCGCAGCCCTGCAACCAGTAGGCTACTCACAATATCCTTGGCATCAGACGCTGATTAGCAAAGATCAAAGTTCCCTTTCTTTCGTCTGCCTCGACTTTTGTTCTCTACTCGTCACCTGCGACGCTCATTTCGCTTTTTGCCGCAGAAGAGGCCTCATCCATTTCCCACCGGACAAACTGACGACCAGACACCTGCAAACGCAAACAAATCCTTTTATTTCGCTGGCGGTTTTTCTGCCTGACACATCTCTGAATGGAAGGGGGGGGGGGGAATGCCACATGACTGCAGCGGTTAACGCCGCAGCATCTGCACTGAAAGAACCGCGTTCTTTTAGTAATCTTCTGCCATCTCGGGGGCCAATGAGGTGCGCCGCAGACGGGTGTCGCCCACGCAGCGGGCCGGGCCGGGGGGGGGGGGGACCCGGGGCATGTTTGCCAAGGGAAATTACTGTGTACCTGTGGGCTCTTGACTGGCAATGGCCTCTACCCGACCAGGTCTCCCATCAGGCCGCTGCAGCTTTCGGAGCCGGGATGTTTTCGACTGAGGTTTCAAAGTGTCCAACTTGTTTTGTTGTTGTTAACTTGTTGCATTTTTAAACCATCTTGTTCAATTTTGACTCCCACGGTTCCCACGATTCAACAGGGTTCCTCATTATACCATCTAAAGCTGCAAATGACTTGTGCAGTGTTTTCCCGTCTGAGGAGCCTTAGCGCTCATAAATGTGGAACTCACACAGATTACCTACACCCCCCCCCCCCGGCCCCCGTTTGCTAACTCGCTGTTACAGATTTCCGCTGGACGCCGCGTAGTAACTTTTTATTTGATGCTTCACACGAAAGAAAGCTACTTGCAGCACTTTTTTAGACCCCCTGAGATGGTGGATATTTTCCATTAATCAACATAAAACGGCAGCCACATTTTCCCTCTCTTTGATGCTGTAACAAATCCATTTGAGGGTACTTGTTTTCGTGTTGAAGACTTCTGTGCACTGTGATGCATTACTGCTGCTGGTTCATTATACAGACAAATGAAGCTCACTTCCTGAATAAACACTTTACCTATTAAGTGATAATGAGAAACTAGGGGTATGCATTACACCTGGATATCAGCAACCATTGCTTTCTTTTTCTCCTCTAGTCTGTCAATGATCTGTATTCTTTTGTTTCTGCAGAGTCTCAGAAGACTGTTTTGTGTCATTTGTTTTAGATCAGCTGCACTTTCACTATATCGGACCAAGGTTACCAACATCAAGCTTTTTATGGATCTGAACTTGTAAGAGATCTTTCTTGACTGCTCGGGGGACTCAAAGGGGGATGATTATACTTTATGAAAGGTTTCATTGAGCAGATGCTCCTGTAAACTAGCATTTAACAATTTAATCTGAGCATTTCTAAAGTAGTTGGATGGATTCTAGTAGTGTTACTTCCTCGTATGCACATTGCATGTTGCAGGGATAACATGCATTCAGCTTTATTTGAATTGTCGCTGTGTTCGTCATCTTAAGCGTTTAACTAAGCATTTTGCATTGACCGCACTGCGCTGCTACCAGCTGGCTGTTACTGTGGGTGTATTTTACAACGGAGACAAAAACAAATCAAAGCCGTGAGCAACAAACAAATCAAGTGAAAAGGGGATTTATTTGAAGCTGCAATTAAAATGTTTCTATAATGGGAAAGAAACAATAATTACAAAACCGTGTTAATGAAAATGGTTTCTGAAAAGATTGGAGAAAAAAGGAGAAAATGGGAGAGAAGACTGTGTTGCCATGGCGATGCTTGGCAGTTAATGGAGAGCGTGTGTGTGCCCCCCCCCCCGCCCTTTTGAAAGCTGATTGAGTTGACCGTCGAGTCGCTGAGTAGAATGCTACACACAGACTATCCATTCCCCTGATTAATCCTCCATGCTGTCCCAGTTTTCCTTCGTTGTAATCATTGATGCTACGGTTGCCGTGCTTTTATCAGTCGGAGAGAGTTGTCAGGGATCCTTCTTAGAATGTCTTTTGGTGTCGAGAAAATATCAGAATATTGAATTTTAGCAAAATTGGCCAAATCAGTGCTTGAAAGGACAAATTGTTAAAAAGTCTGTATAAATAGTGCTGAACATGAATTATTCTAATATTATATTTGATTAATTTTCAATCCAAAACATCAACAGTCAACAATTGGGCAATTGGGGGGGATTTGCAGATTTTACCTGTTGTTAGAATTTAATTTTAAAAAGTGATTCAATAATATATATATATATATATATATATATATATATATATATATATATACTGTATATCTCTCACTATATATAGATATAACCTCTGTATTTTGCGATTGCCTTCATGGATTTAAGCCTTAGCCGTCATATTTATTTTGAGGGATACTTTCAACTATCTTTTGATGAATTGCATTGTTCAAAAATGGATTTTAGTAGATTAATAATCAAGGTCTTTTTTTTTTACAGCCCTATGAAGTATAAAACTAATGCCCCATGGAGTTCAGTTTGAGGGAATCACAAAGTTTCCATAAAAATGACCACACAAGCTACAGCGTTTTTCATGACAATATAATTCCAGTTTGAGATGACATTTATACAATTAACATTATACATGGTTCAGTGCAGCTAATCCAAAGCTACGGTATCCGTGGAAACCTAATGCTGTGACACGGCGTATTAAATGGAATTTTAAAATGGTTAATGTAGTTACAGTTGATCTAGATAATGACCAAGCTTTGTTTGTGCTGGTCCTTCGTGACAATTTAGCACTTTTGGCAACTGGGAGACTGAGGTTAATTGAATGATCCCGAAAGAAGATTCTCATTGTTTGACTCCATTGGACATCAGACAACAAGTCAGCCAGTGTTTAAACTTAAGAGAAAGCTCTCTGATGAATGGAGATTGATGTAATGAATTAATGTGGAGTGAATTTTAGTGTTTTGGCATCGGCACTATACATACTTTCCAGCAATGCATTTTTACATATTCACAAGTTTACTGCCAGTTGCAGTACAGTAACAGTAAAATTCTACAACAGTGCAACGACTACTGGACGGACATCCGAGTGTAGGTTTGGATCAACAAGGTGACTCGTATACCACGCTGGCTCCTTCCTGACAGTTATTAGCTATTAGCTACAGCTGAAAGTTGTCAAAATGTACACTCAAAACGTCATGTGACCAACTGGCTTGTTGAGACAAAATGTAAGCGAAACAATGTGAATGCTCAATCCCCTTTTGAATCTTATAATAACCTTACATGCCCTGTCATGTGGCGTCCTTGTGGGTATTTGTGACGTAATTATGAAAAGGGTTTTTTTTGTTTGTAATGCAGCCTATTTGACCGATGTCTTACAATATGTGAAGCGTCACTGTAGGAGCAGCATGCTTGTGTGTCACGTGGTTCATCACTTGAGAGGACACAGTGTCCACAAACACACAGTCACGTTGACTCCTGTTGAATTTGACAAAAAGCCAAGAAGACTGAGCGTGATGTCATCCTGTGACGCTGCGGTTTGACCTCAAGCGCAAAATGTGTTAAAGTGCTTTAGAGTATTTTTGATGGACTTCAAGGTTGATGGGATCACTGGGATAAAATACAGCAGATTCAAGAATGCAGGAAATACGCACGCAGAGTTTGGGACATTTTGTTTGATTGTTTAATTAAAGATACCAACTGTAGGCATGTACAGAGGAAATTGATAGATTCAATGTGATTCAGGCGAATAGATAACAGGGTTCCTCCATTAATATATTTAGTCCCAACAATTATATGAAAGATTAAAAGATATACATAATGTTAATGGTGCAGATGACCGTATTTGATCTGAGATCTGTACAGATCCCTTGATTAACACACACACACAACGCTTCTTTTTTATTCAGCAAGAGCCTTTGCTAATATTGTTGTGTTTGCGCGAGTGTGTTGAATTCATTCACACTAAAATTCTCAAATATCTGATTCAGCTGGTCAGAAAACAGATGAATTTACTGCGGCCAGATTGCCACCGCCCACATCGTTAGTCACTCGCCCACGACGTGGTTCAATCTATTCACTTCGGGGGAGAAGTTTGAGGCGTGCGATACAGAGTGCAGGAGCTCCTTGTGATGAAAGGCAGAGATTACTGCAGAGGCCCCAGCGGGAACACAGTCCCGTGTTGTCCCGTGATGTATCGATGGCACCAAACGTAATCTAGATCTCAATAATCGGCTCTACGTTGGCTGGACGTGACCTCGCTACCTTCATCTACTCATCCGAGGGCACCGTAAGGGGTTTGGCGACTTCCGATGTTAGAAAAGCAGAGTCTTTATTTAAGTAGTGCGCTAAGGAAGTGGTGCAAAGTTTTAATCTGAAGTCAATCGGTTCGTCTCCCCATTCTTCAAATTTAATTGTGTCACTACCAAAATCTCGTCCAGGATGCTGTTCAATACGGATGCAGGAAAAAATAAAAAAAAATACAAACAAACAAACGTGGGCAATTTGGCAGAAGAAGCTGGTTGGGCAACGAAATACATGGTGATGAAATCTCAGTCGAAATAGATGAAATTCACAAGTGAGTGTGTGTGGACTGTTTGGAGGTGGGGGGGGGGGGTGGATAGATGGTTCAGGGGACACATTGCATGTTTACACAATGTATTTAGAGTCGGTTCTGCCGTTAGTTGGGCTTTTTGAGTGTTCACCAAATTAATTTTTAAAGATTGTGTTTGTTCTCAGGGGGGAGAAATGTTTCCGTGTATTTCAGCCGTGTATTTGGACAAGTACAAGATGAAGAGCACCTTATCCGCACGCTTGATTCAATTTCTTTTCGCTAATTAAAGATATTAGTTATAGCGGCTGGATGCCTGGAACCAACATTTCTTTAAAGTCAGAACTAATACGATCTGTTTGAAAACACTGACTCTTGAGTGTATCAAAAAGCAATTATACTGTAATTACACTTTCCACGATGAGAACCCTCTTGTTTCCATTTGACTTACAATTTTCATACAACGTAATAATGTTAACGTATAAAACACCACAAAAGGATTCAGACTAAACCGTAAATCAACGAGGAAAAACCTCAAATATTGTAAAATGATTTTTACGGGAACAGTTCCACTGAAGTACATTTACAGTTTATATTTAGCTGCTGTTAATGCTGGGCTTTTTCTGTACATTCATGTTTCGGAGCTACAAAGCAGCCTGCACCCCGAAGGACGCCATCGTGTCACTGACGAGTAACGATATTAATAATGATTGCATTCACTTAGACACGTAACATCTGTTATTTTTTCCATGTCGTCATCGTGAAGTCCGTCAGTAAATCCCTTTTACATACGGTGGGTTTGTTATTTTGGTTTTAATGAAATAAAACGTGATTATTGAGGGTGCATGAACTACAGAGTTATTTCTGGTCTGAACACAAGTATGCTCCAATTATTTTTGTAGTCGGAACCTACAATATGCATTTTGAAATTTGATCTACAACTAAATAGCTCTGTTATTGCAGGGAGGTCGTTTTGAGATACTTTTTTTTGTTGTCTTTATCAACTTTTGCATGAACAGAATAAACCTATAGGGAAACTCCAGCATTTTAACATATCAAAGTCTGTTTACAGCTGTGGCAGAGTACGGCTGCATTGAATAAAACATTAAAATCGTTTGTTGTTCTCCAGGAGACCTCCGTAACCTCTGCTTGAGACGAGCACCTAGAGGCAGCACCGCCTCCTACAGCACAACACACTCAGATCTCAAACCAAACTGCGGGTTGTCAAGTTGCATCATGGGTAATGTAGGCACTGGGGTTTCACTATGATGAGCAGCAAAAAGAGAATACTAAACAACCTCTTGGTTCTGCTACATCAATTTGGATCTTTTTGAAAAAAAGTGTGTGTGGAGCTCTCCTCCGGGATTCCAACCAAACGCACAATTTGAAATGTATTTCACCTGCAAAATGTCAGTGAAAATAGATGCATAATAACCGTAAGGAATGAAAAGGAAACCGTTTCCTCGCACACTGACAGCTGTTGTCAACGTGTCGGTTTTGCCCGGATGAATGAAGGCACACAGCGTCGTGACCTCCAGAGAGGTCGCACACCCACCGGTCCACGGCGAAGTCGTGAATGGGGACCGTTTTCCTCTTTTTAAACATTGTTTGACAGCGTGAGGCAAGTAAGATTTTCTTGCCAGATTGGTTTGGTTTGAACGGACAATTACAGCAGGAATCAATGTTGAGCTTTAATTGGACACCGAAGATAAACACCTCACATGGATCCGTTTCCCTTTGGGACTCCGCAAGGGGGGTGAATGTCGGTATGTTATTCGTTTGTTTTTTTGTCCACAAAGCCTCACACCAGTGTCGGGGGAAAAAAAAAGAGCTCGGATTTTCTCTAAAAAGACAGAAGCAGCAAAAAAAGCAATTAGCCGTAAATGGTGACAAACCTTCTGTAGAAAACTGGACTGAAATCGTTAAAGAAATCCACAGCATGGAAAGATTGACTTTCCTTCCGAGATTAAGAGGAGGTCGCATTGACAGATTGAATATATGGCGGAACAAGGGACTGGGCAGACGACCTGCCCCCTACCTCGTCCCCTGGGTTTTTGTTTTTTTCCAATGCACATAATCCGAGACCAAAGACTAAGGAATGTTCTCACCATAACAGATATTTTTTTTTTTTTTTTGGTGGACTAATCGTTGATTATTTCCTGTCGTTTTTGACACTGAAATGAATGACAAGTTAAGAGACGCTTCTTCGGGAACAACTCCTGTCTCTCAAGGGGGCTTCTCAGTTTCTCCACTAAAGGATAAAACCATGAAAATGAACTTAACTGGTGGCTAAATGGATCTAATTCTAAAGCATACTTTGTTGACCCGCACCCCGCCTCTTGTGCATGTTCAATGACCTGCTTCATCCTCGAGCGTTAGGTTTGATTTGCATCCTTGATGAGTCATTTGGATCCCGTTATGTAGATGTCTGACGTGCACAGAGAGCTGTAAATTACCTGGTAGATTGGGTCTGGCTGTTGGATGGAAATATGCGGAGCTTCATGTTCCACTCGTTGTTGTTTTCATAGATATTTTTTCCGAGAAGTGTTTCCCTTTAATGCACTAACTTGAGTGTTCTGTTTGCTGTTGACACTTTGCAGCCAGAACATGAACATGAATACAAACTCTGATTCAATTTGGTGTTTTTTTAAGCTTGTTTTGATGTCGTGTTGACGGGGAGTTTCTTTGTGCTGAGCTTTTAAGGTACATCTGTTCTGATATTAATTATTGGGGGAAGCTGCATTGGGGTAAAAAAAAAGACTTGTCTCACCAGAAATGCAACACTGTTTTCTGTGAATCATTTTACATTCACATTCAGAACAGCGCTCCCCGAGTGTATGCAAACGTGTATTTATAGTCTATTATTCCACAAAATAATTTGTTTTGTAGCCGCAATGGACTCTTGAACTCAGTCAACATGCGTCTTAAAGGCCAAATAGCGGTAATTTTGTTTAGCACACACCAATGCCCTACAGATTTTTGCATTAAGAACGGCATCAAGAATTAATGAGTGAAGCTCATCAAACGTATGGTTTGTAGTCTGGTGTCGAGGCCCAGACCGAAGCAACTGGTGTCGGTTGCTCAAAATGTGCGAACTGAGAGCAGAACGTGCACAAAAAGAGGCTGAAAACGCACCCCGTCGCGATGAGGGATGGAACTTTTCAGTGTGCGTGCCTGAAAGGGCCTGTCGCTTGGACTCAGACTCACGTCCCGCTTTCTTTTTCTCTTCAGAGAAGCATCAGGACAAAAGGTTCTTGAACGAGGATGAAGGCTGTGGACGGGGAGTGGGAGGAAGAGCCCCAGGCTGCTCCGCGGTGTGGATGCTGATGAACTGATGTAGTAATTTGTTAATGAGATCTAAGCTGTCTCCTCTCTGTTTTTTTTTTGTCCATATGAAGGGACATCTGCCCTGCCCTGGGCGCTGTGGCAGCAGTTTCACCGTGGACAAACCGGTCTGAAGGTGTGTGTGTGTGTGTGTTTGTCAGAGACAACGTGAGGGGGACGACACACACCTCCGTCGTTCTCACCTGACATCCTGAGCTGGAGGAGACGGAACTCGAGAGAGAGGAGGTCCAGGCTCTCAAAGATGCTGAGGTGTTCGAAGCCGTTCCCACATACGCAGTTTATAAATAGGCCGCGGCAGACATTAGTTTGGCAGGTCGCCCTCTGCAGCGCGCTGTGACTTGACTCTCTGCAGGCTTTTTGTGAACTGTGTGCAATTACTTAATTAATTTATTCATGAAGTGGAGCAAGATACTGTGCTAAATCCTTTTTTGGGGGGGGGGGGGGGGGGTCAGAGATAATGAAAATGTCAGGTTGAAACTGATAGGACTCAACAATTCGATTTACCAATCGTGAATTTATGTGCAACTTTAAAGGTGTCACAAAATGAGTGAATATCCCAAATATTCCAATAATTTAGAAGAAAAAAAAATTGTCATCTCCACGGAGTTTGACCCCCGGTGAAACTGACGGCCCTTGGGATTGGGGCCCGACACCCTTTGCCCACGTCCTCCACCCTGCACACACACACACAAACACACACACACACTCTGCAGACTTTGACGGCTTTAGGGTGGACAGGCTGACTCACCCAAACTGTCAGTACGAACCTAAAATACAGACAACCTGAGCTTGGGACAGTAACAGTGAAGGACATCATGTGAAAGTTGTGGAGTCTATTTTGTGTGTGTGTGATTACATATGTCTTTGTCTGTTTATACAGGCGCGGGGGGCGTTTCTGTGTCTTTTGTGTTTTGTCATTTGACTCACCTCTGGAACTGCTTTCCTCTTCTGTCCTCCTGACGGCCTCTGGGATAAATATTCAAGCTGCGCGTTTGTCTGCCTTCCTCCATCACTCCCGTAGCGCCTGAGTTCTGCTGTTTGCACCACGAAGGCCAAGAAGCGCTTCCCACCGCGGACCAATTATTTCTAGCACTTCTCCCCCCCCCCCCCACCCCCAAACACAAATTCGTCAGATGGGATACAGTCTATATAACAGTGATAAATGATTAATTAATGTCATAAATATTTAGAATTATCCCTGAATTAAGAAAAAATACAGTAAAATGATTTATCTGAATTGTCCTGTGGCTTTAAATTCTGTAAATTCAGGTGTGAAGTAGTTTTAGTCAAAAAGAGCTGCTGTACTTTTCTCATCTTCCAAGACGAGACTTTCTGTGGAATCCAATTGTTTCAGCTCTCCTTTGTGTCTACAGCATTAAATGAATGTGTGGATCGATCATATTGGGCTCATTCTCTCTTCGTCTGGTCCTTGCAAGGCTTCTGCTGCATCAACAACAATAGAAGGGTTTCATGGAAATGAAAAGAATCAGGTGCTTTTTTTTTTTTTTTTTACCCTCCCAAATCGTTGTTAGTTTGAAACTTGTCAGCCTTCAATTTTGTTGAGCTTTGGATTCGATTATTTTGGACACAAGGACGTGCCACTGCTCGTAGTAATATTTCCTCCATATTACCTGCTGCTGCCACAGCCGTCGCTTCCCAAGGTCTGTCAGGCTGAATTACAGTTTCTCGTTGTAAAGACGTTGTTTTTCTACAGAAAATCGGACAAAAACCTAAAACGCTTCAATACCGTGGTGAATATTCATGACGGGGAAATAGATGTCACTGTCATGCAAAAGCGGGAAGGCGAATGCACCGGGTTCCATTGGCATTAGATAACTCATAGTTCTTTCCTTATGCATTCAATTTTACTCCATTTTAATCAGACAGGGGACACCCTCGCTTTACCCTTTGTGTTAATTACTACACAACTAAAAACGCTAAATTGTATACGCATTACACCTTATTTAATACACATTTCATTGAAATAAGATCTAAAATCCAGGGACATTATTTCAAAACCAGTGCAGTCGTTTTAATCATTCCTCCCTAAACTCTCCCATGGGGGAAAGTGCTGAGGGGAAAGAAAACTCTGACCAATTTGAAGCTAATTGGACAACTGCAACATGCTGCTGTGAAGACTGGTCGGCGGTTTGCGTCTCTTTCTGCTGTCTGACGGTGTTTACTCTTGGCTGGAAAGCCGCTGGTTCGTAAACCTCGGGGACTTCTCTCCGGGTCCGGAGGTTCTCTGGGTCCGAGGCAGCGAGCCGGGGGTCAAACGCAAACAAATGTGTGCAATATTTTGACGGCCAACTGTGATGACGGTTGCCGCGTAATAATAATAATAATAATAAAGAGGTAGTTGAGCTTCAATTTATCCACACTTGTGGTGTGTGTGTGTGCGTGTGTGTGTGTGTGTCACGTTTAAAAATGTCTTTTTTTTACCACCAACTCTGTACTGACCTCACAGAATGTTGCCTATGAGAACATTGAATGTTGAATAATACCTCACTAATTTACAAAAGAAATGAGCGTGGGAATTACTGTAATCCTGTTTTAAATGAAACAAAGACGTTTCCCGAATAAGTTAGTGATGGACGCAAGCAACATAGTAATTATAACAGTTTTGTCAGGGGAGTTTATATATTTATAAAATCCCAAAGTTCTGCCGTAAGAATCGTGATGAATGCAATAATAACATAAAAACCCCTCTCCTTATTGTCTTAATTTACAATGTTGGTTTTGATTCAGTAAATAGTTTACAGTCTCCCCAATGAATGTTCAAAGATGGCTGTGTTTAAAGGAAAATCACAAACCTTGCCAGTGAGTTAATTCCTTTTTTTATAAAACAAAGAAGAATACCAGAAGCCTAGAAACTTACTTTGAGGTTTTCTGGGAGAGTTCAGCCACAGCTGAATTTGCTCCGAGCGGTTTATCTGGCTTTTCTTTTGCGGTGGCAACGGAACAAAAAGAGCCTAAACGATGCCGAAGAGGTCATTTTTAGAAGGAAATTGAAGTCGAACCAAATGAAGCGTCGCACCACACGAGCTCTCACCACCCCCCTCCGCCCCCTCCCCCCCTTCCCCATCTGTAACCAGCTGACAGCTGGCCCATCAAATCACCGCTTCCAAGCCCATCACGGCCCACTCTCACTTCAAGGAAGGTCCATTTTAAACGTCTCGTCAGAGATCCCCGTCCACACTGGGCCTTGGAGCTGCTTGGCTGATCCACAGAGACAACAACGTCGGGGTTTTTTGTTTTTTTTTGTCAAATGGAAGAATCCCGATGGAGAACATGCACGGTTCTGTCTGGGTTCTATGAACTATGAAATTGTTGTCCGTACTGCAAATCGTAACTTTAAAGTTTAAAAATGACTTCAATTATGACGACACAAAGGTCCTACTTTCCACATCCGTGTGAATGGAGCTAAAGTCGTCCAGTAGATCCATGACACTTATCAATAAACAGTCCAAGTTCAGTACACTCTTTTATTCTCTATAGTTCTATTTCTCTTATTTTAACCAGATGGTTAAACACAAATTAAAGCTCCTCCCTCCAAAGAAAATCCATAAACAAGCAACATGTGGTTCCTTATTTTTCTTGTTAGATATCTTCCAAATCAAAAATTAAAAAAAAACCATATGTGTCTGCGACCATACTGAGCTATTCTCTGCACACGGGTTCACAAATAGAATCTTAATTAACTGAAGCGAGAAGAAGCTAAACAACCTGTTGGAAAAGCAGAGAAGTTTAGAGGGGGAAGATCTCGCAATACAAACGTTCCACACAAAGCTAACAAGAGAGGACGTGGCCTTTTTTTTTATTCCCTTTTTTTTTGGGAAACATTTGAAGAGACATAGTGAGGAGAAATAGAGAAATATTGGGATTCAGCCCGATCCCCGAGTTACGTCTGGTATTCAGCGAGAGGAAGAGCATCCGCGGGCACAGGGCATAAAACTTTCATGGGTCTGTCTGTGTTCCGCTTGGATTATTCATCACATGGTGCAGGAGTTGTTTATCGCGCAGCCAATACTTGCTCCGCTCAGGTAGGAGCCTGCGACTCCCTGCATGTATATATATATATATTCTGCCTCGCAATAAATATTGATACGTCTTTCAGCGACATGAAGAGAGGGAGAGAAAAATGAATGCGCCACGTTCACTTGACCTCGAGGATGAATGGGGAGGATGGCGCCCGGCTCAACGAGCCCCCTCCCTCCCCCCCTTGATGCCGTCTGGAAGGAACACGTGTGACATGAATGATTTAATGAGGATGTCGGCGAGGCACGGATACAGCGCGGCGGCGTTGTTGTGATTCGGCGCAGCTTTTTAAAAGGCGAGCGGAACACACCTCAAGTTCGCAGGTCGGGGCCTCCGTCGACCCCGCCCGACCCCGGGAGGCCGTGAACGGGGGGGGGGGGGGGATCATTATCCTAATTGATCCCTTTGTAATCCATGTGCAGATCGTTGAGGGCTTTGAGCTGTAGAGGAGGCGAAGCATCGGAGCTCAAAACAAAACATGCATCCCCCTTTTTTTTTTGCTGCAGTTGACAGAATGCAGTCACAGAAGACACTTATGCTCCCGTTTCACTCAAAGGTTTCTTGTGACCGTAGTTTTCTGTTTGCATTACTCACCAAAACACAATGTGTGTGCGTGCGTGCGTGTGTGTGTGTGTGTGTGTCTTAATGGTCGAATAAATCCACCTAATGTTTCTGCCTTGAATGGCATTGTTACATCCATTTCCACGTTTACTTGCTTGCAGTCTTCCTCCCTGAAATGATTGCAGCTCATTTGGAAACCGATGGGATAGTTTGTTGAAAGATTTTAACCTGAACTTGTTTTTATTGTTGTAACTAGTGAAATAGTGTTGTTTCGTTTTACACGTATACGAGCCACGTTTGAGAAAGAAAAACTTTGGATCAGTAGGTTTCAAGAAATGTCCACTGTTGGTGGATCACCGAATAGTAACAGAAAATACATTTTTAGCGGAAAAGCACTTACGCAGCTTTACCAATAAGAAATAACCCTGAGAAACACCTGAGCTCTCACAGCTCCCAGCTTTTCCTTCATGAAAAATTCAATATTTGTTAAGCAACTGCTTTTCTTATTATAATTCCAGGAATGAAAAACGCGCTTCTTTCAGTCCCAAAGGTGCACAGCATACAAATCTACAGTGAAGTTGTATTCCATTCCATCAGTGCATTGTGGTTTATTTTTGTCTTTCTTGAGGGCACTTGTGTGTGTTCCAGGATTTCTTCAGTCCAGGCAAAAACTAACTCAATTCAATTCAGTGAAGACATCCCCGGTCCTCCGGAGCACCATCATCAGATTAAAACTGTCATTTTCACAGTACTTTGTTTAGTTGAATAGGTACCTGCAATCTGCTGACATTCACAGCGGCTGCAATTCATCTAATTAGTGCAAACTATGCAGACTTGACCTTGGGAAAGGATGGCTGTCAGAAGTGGGTGATGGTAGAAGAACTGTATTTCCTAAACACCATCTCATTGGTTTTTCTCATGATCAGCATCACAGAGCTGCTACCAAAGCACGGCTGTAAAGAATAATTAACAATTAATTAATTAACAAGTATTCATGTTATGGAAAATTCTCACATTTATGAGTCCGAAGGTGTTTTTGCACCTTGTGTGGAAAGTGCGTGTGTGTTTATGAAATACTGATTTAACTTAATATTTTAGGAGAATCGGCTTACACCGACTTTCTGTTGTTTCAAGTATTTCAACAATACAAGTTGAATGTTATGTTTATTAGGTGCCTTTCTTTCCAGTCTTAATCCTTATCTAAATTAGTTTGCTTTTGGCTGTAGCTTCAAACATCAATCCTCACTAGAGAGTCTAACCAAAAGTGCCACTTTTAAGATATGTATCTTAATTGAAGCTCCCCATCTGCTACCTGTGAGTACATTTGAAATGACTTGAATAGTATAAATGACCAGTGTACATTGTTGGTAATCTTGACCTGTGTCCTGTAAACCGTGTTGGTGTGTTTTTCGTGGTGAGTCGGTTCTTATTCAAAGTGCAACAGTTTAGAAACCAACTCAATATCATCACGATTAAAAGTTTTGGGGGGGGGGGGCAGAGGGCAAAAAAAAAAAAGCTTTTCCCTGCGACAAGAAAGCGCTGCATAGTTTTAGGTGAGATGGCCCGATGAATGGATAACAAATGCTGCAGAGGCGTCCGGACAGACGGTCAGTGATCTTCCCGCGGGGAAAATAGAAGATATTTTGGAGCAGATTGCCTCACACTGCCCACGCCGAGCTAATTATGCAAACTATCCATGTGAGTCATGTACAGCAGAAATGTATTATTGCAAGGACCGACTGTGATGATGTGCTGTGTAATTTTTTTTTAAAAAAAACGAAAGAAAGAAGAAAGAAATGTAAGTAATGAGAACCTTTTCCACCATCGACATACATTTAAGTATTAAAGACATTATTCTGCGTTTCTCAATGTTTCAACACATCTCAAATAATCCCTGCTGATGAAAGTAGTCTCACCATCTCCTTTGGGATTATGCAGTGTCACAGCGCAGTCGAGTGAACCTTTTTATTATTACTTGAAAACGCAAACAAGCCCTTTTGGCGGCTGATGTGGTCCGAACCTCTCGAGGAGCTTTCTTTTTGTTCTCTTTGACTTGAGGTTAAAATGAGCAGGGCAGGACTCAGAGGAGTCACTCGTTGGTCTGTCACTCCTTCGTCCCACAGGGCTACAGAAGGTTCTGGTCGGATGCCCCTTTCATCTTCGGGGGTTAGTTAGTTAGTCACATGGGGTCCGTTGCACGCTGTAATCGGAGCACTGTACGCTTGGTAAACAATATCCAACCTAAAGTCTGTGTTTTTTCGGTCTGATAAACACACCCAAACACACCGTTGCACTGACCAGAACGAGGGGGCGACCCGGCTGAGGCTGCCTGGCGGACGCTTGCTTTCCCCACTCCCGCGTCCCTACGGAGGCCTCGCGCTGCCACTGTGGGCCTCGCTTTGTGCTGCTACTGCTGTCGAAACAACAGTTCTGACGAATCCCTTCTATGCAAAAATATGTGTTTTTGCGGGGCAATTTATTTTTTTTGCAGTTCCGTTTTGTAAGAAAATGCCCCGGCAGACTCAGCTTTGGACCGACAAGATCTCCGCGAGTGCAAATCTAAAGTGTCACGCAAAGGACTTCGCTGCAGTTTTGTGATGCGTTAACATTTTTAACGTTTTCAGCATTTCCTTGTTGCTTATTTACCGTGTGTGTGTGTGTGTGTGTGTGTGTGTGTGTTGAGGCCTAAAAGCCACGTCCAAAGGCAGTGAAAAGAACGCTCTTGTAATATGCTCGGAGCTTGTGATGAGACAAAACCGAATATTTAAAATATCAACTCATCATATGAAGATCTTTTCTCTCCTCGTCTCTCCTGCCCTATTTCAGTCTTTCATTTTCCTCATAAAACTGAATTTGTCACCGGTGGACACTGACAGCATGGCACTGATATTCTAAATATGTTTTCAAGCACACGGCTCAAGTTTTTTTTCAGTATACTTTTTATTTTTTTCATATGAAACAAATAAATGTCTTTTGAAGTGTGAAATGTCTTTTTTAAAATGAATTATCATAGTACATTCAGTTTATCTGAAAGAAAACATCTTTGAACTTGGCACTTAGAAAATAACCACAAAGAATTGTCACCTTTATTGATTTAGAACAAAATTTACAAAGCCATTCAAACAGTCATATTTTTTATACTTTTATATTTTTTAAACTCAACTGTTGAAAATTCAAAATACTCTTCTTTTTTTAAGTTTGCCTCTCTCTCTCTCTCTCTCTCTCTCTCTCTTTGTACTTACAAATATGTACATTTAAAGACGGTGTCTTGTCACATGTCGTCCCGCTGACTCATCACTGGTAATAAAAAGCCTTTTTAAAGGTGTGTTATTTATATCTCGTCCCTTTTAGCTCCACTATCGGGGTTCTGAGCTCGAGTTCCTGTGGGCGCTCGGCGTGCTCAGATGGACGTCCCGTGGCTGGGCTCACTGGCTTCTGGGATTGGTCCTCTTGGCACTGGTTGGTAGGACATTGGCATGGGCGTTTTGACCGGGCTCTGCCGGAAGAGCCCCCCATTGGGTGCCCTGTGTTTGCAGCGGATAGAGGGCATGGTGGCACTGCTGAGCGGCAGGGGCAAGGTCCTGCCAGAGCCTGCGCCGAGTGTCCTTCCTGCCCTGTGGCCCTCCTGGAGGAAGGTGGTCACGGAGAGCCGCGGCGGCCCCCGGTGGGCTTGGTAGTCCCGGGCGGACAGGGCCTCCAGGGACTGGCTGGGCTGCATGCTGCCAATGTCCAGGGCAGAGATCTCGATGGATTGTCCCGGCAGCTGTTTGTGGGTCAAGTCCTCGTCCAGGAGGCTGTTCATACGATGGTGGACCTGTTCCAGGTTCACCTCTTTGTCCTAAAAGACAGACGGAAAAAGAGAGGCAGAGCCACAGAGCGTGTGTGGAATAAAAGAGGCCAGAAGAAAGGAGGTTTTAATTGAAGGGAGAGCATGAATGTAATTAAAGAGTGTGATAAAGAATGAAAGTGAAAATGAATGTGCAGTGAATGGGATTCCGAGGTTGTAGGAAAGAATGGGTCGGGGACAGAGTGTGAAAGGAGACAGAAAAATACAGGTTACAATGGTTCTCTCGTAGTCACCAGTTTACAGGCAATGCAGTCTATTCATTTTCATGTGAGTTTCAAGGGGGGCTAAAATAACACTTAACTTTATCGAGGAATATTATTTAATGAGATACTGAAATGCTTTAAGCAGCCCACATTAACAGAGACTTTATCTTAAAACACTAAATCTTTTAAAACGGGGTCGTAAAAAGTAATCATCTCCACTAAACTGAATTTAAATGAAGATGTCTGTTCATGCAGAAGCCTTTGAATTTTCTCCACAATTAGGTGAACACATCTGAGTTGGGCAACTCTTGCATGAAGAGCATCTGCTGTTAACAAGACAGGCTCCAATGGACAAACCGAACCAATGACTCACACTTAAATCTAATGGAAGACAAAGTTAATGTCACTGAAATAATCCAAATGATGTTGAATCTTTGAAGCTATTTCTAGATTTTTTCTAGAACACAAATAAACAAAAGACAAATTATTGTTTGTCAGAAATATATATCGGGTCCACACAGCAGTTTGTTCTTCCATCATCATGCATCCGTTTAAGCCACACTGAACACAGACAGAACAAAAAAAAACAAAACAAGCCAAATATCAGGAGAGACCATGGGGTGAGATGACAGATGAAGCAACAACGATCTACCCCTCTGCGGACCCCATGCCCCGCCCCCTTTAGCCCTGGCACAGCCAATGACCATCCGGTACAGTATGTCAGGCCTCTCCTGACCTGTGTCAAGAGCCTCGGCCTCCTCCCAGTGTCCCTCTCTGTCAGTCCATATGTGCCGCCTCCCTTCTGGTGAAGCGCTTATGTCATTATATGTCAATGGGCCGGAAACCCTTTCCGGGCCGTAATCCTTAGTCACCTGCCAAAGATCATAGAAACAGTACATAACCAAAACGGTCCCCACCGTGAATCCGGACATTGACATATAATTGCTATTTAACGACATTTTGAGGAATGCTGTCATTGGTCGGCCTCTTGAGGAGTAAATGAGGAGGGATTTCAACTTTGGACTCTGGTTCAGGTTTGATTGTTCGATTCGGAGAGAGTGTTGGGCGGCTCCTCACTCTGACTGATGGATAGAGGGGTTTGAAATAAGGGTTTTTTTGCCAGTTTTATTTTTTCTGACTTGTAAAAAGTTCCAAAGATTGAAAAGGTATTTTTTAATCTTTTAATTTTGACATCGAGGCATACTTTCCTTACTGAAGAATTGTTTCAAGTCAGTGTAAACCTTCAAAAATGATCAAAAATAGCTCTGTTATTGTCATCTATAGTGGATATTTAAATGTAAATCATATGGAAATAAATGGTTCACCTTGCTGTTGGTAAAGAAACTAAAAAAACATTCCCCAAAACCTCAAACTATTCCTCTCTACAGCTGACGTGTGCAGCTTTGAAGTATGGTTATTTTAGTTTAAATATGTCCACATACTTTGTGTTTGTGCTGTCGTGGTGCGAGCAAAGCACATTCAAAAAAGGTTCATGGTGAGAAACTGTATCATCCTAAAATATATTGCTTTGTCCAAAATAAACTGTTCATACAAACTACACTCACCGGCCACTTTATTAGGTACCCCCTGCTAGTAACGGGTTGGACCCCCTTTTGCCTTCAGAACTGCCTCAATTCTTCGTGGCATAGATTCAACAAGGTGCTGGAAGCATTCCTCAGGGAGTTTGGTCCATATTGACATGATGGCATCACACAGTTGCCGCAGATTTGTCGGCTGCACATCCATGATGCGAATCTCCCGTTCCACCACATCCCAAAGATGCTCTATTGGATTGAGATCTGGTGATTGTGGAGGCCATTTGAGTACAGCGAACTCATTGTCATGTTCAAGAAACCAGTCTGAGATGATTCCAGCTTTATGACATGGCGCATTATCCTGCTGAAAGTAGCCATCAGAAGTTGGGTACATTGTGGTCATAAAGGGATGGACATGGTCAGCAACAATACTCAGGTAGGCTGTGGCGTTGCAACGATGCTCAATTGGTACCAAGGGGCCCAAAGAGTGCCAAGAAAATATTCCCCACACCATGACACCACCACCACCAGCCTGAACCGTTGATACAAGGCAGGATGGATCCATGCTTTCATGTTGTAGACGCCAAATTCTGACCCTACCATCCGAATGTCGCAGCAGAAATCGAGACTCATCAGACCAGGCAACGTTTTTCCAATCTTCTATTGTCCAATTTCGATGATCTTGTGCAAATTGTAGCCTCAGTTTCCTGTTCTTAGCTGAAAGGAGTGGCACCCGGTGTGGTCTTCTGCTGCTGTAGCCCATCTGCCTCAAAGTTGGACGTACTGTGCGTTCAGAGATGCTCTTATGCCCACCTTGGTTGTAACGGGTGGTTATTTGAGTCACTGTTGCCCTTCTATCAGCTCGAACCAGTCTGGCCATTCTCCTCTGACCTCTGGCATCAACAAGGCATTTCCGCCCACAGAACTGCCGCTCACTGGATGTTTTTTCTTTTTCGGACCATTCTCTGTAAACCCTAGAGATGGTTGTGCGTGAAAATCCCAGTAGATTAGCAGTTTCTGAAATACTCAGACCAGCCCTTCTGGCACCAACAATCATGCCACGTTCAAAGTCACTCAAATCACCTTTCTTCCCCATACTGATGCTCGGTTTGAACTGCAGGAGATTGTCTTGACAATGTCTACATGCCTAAATGCACTGAGTTGCCGCCATGTGATTGGCTGCTTAGAAATTAAGTGTTAACAAGCAGTTGGACAGGTGTACCTAATAAAGTGGCCGGTGAGTGTATATAAAACTGATAAAAGCTGTGTTTTAACATGTTGACGCTTGATTGATTCATTTAACACTTCAATTATTATTCCATATTAAGGTTGGCAACTAATGATATTTAAACTGACAACTACGTAGTTGATGGATTTTGCCTTTCAATTTTTTTTTTATTTTTATCTATGTCTGGGAGTATCATAGAAAGAATTTACTGATCATCTTTTGTCGCTCGAGTTGTCAGTTGTTTCTGATCTAATCTACTTAAACATGTATTTAGCTGCTAATATTCAATATTACAGCAAAACCTACATTTTACCCTCACATTTCAAGCCCATAACGAGAGGATGTGCATTTAACGCGGGATGAGGATTAAATTTGGGGGCAGCTTTGCTCGAAAACACGTCTCCAAACGCAGCCAGTAAAAAAAAAAACGGGGTTTGTCTCCCGTGAATCTCGTTTGACAGCCGTATGTGATTATCAATCCAACAGCTGCACACAACGACCAAAAACAGGAATCAACAGCAGTAGATGAAGCTCTACGTGTCACAAAAACAGCACGGCTTGAGTTTGATTTACTGCGTGTCTTTTTTTTTTTCTTTTCGGGGACGGGCCTGAAACTTTTAACGTGTGTCCTAAAAGCCAGCGATTGGACCACATTCAGGTTGAAGCAGGTCGAGGCTCAGATTCTGTGCATTCTGCTTCTGCTCACACTTTAGTTTACGGATCCACGTCGAGCCTTCGTGGTCTGGACGCCTCGCGCCGAGGGGGGAGGGGGGCGGTCTACCCGGGCGACGTCAGAGCTCTGAAGCTCATCAAGACTTGAATGGATTAGCTAAAGAGAGCTAATGTACACCAGAAGCACCTTATTGACCCGGAAGTACACTTTCCGTGTTCACATTCTGTGCCGCCGTCACCTCCGCTGCGGTTTTCTCACACGAGCAACGGACGCTGCGGTGGTCAGGTTTTTTTTTTTTTTTTGGCCCAAGTTCAGGCAGTTCACATTTGTTTGTGTCAGTATGAGAGAATCACAGAGAGAGAGGAGAGGAGCCTCCGGAGTCCCTAACAAAGCACCACCACCTCTCCCCCCAACATGAGAAGGAATGAGTAGATTGATCACATGATGTCTGGACTATCATCAGGGGGCACACCTATTATAACTGGGTGTACTGCAGCTCTACTAAATCGGGGCTGGTGTCAGCGCCTGCTGGATCCATAAAGTAGAGTGTGGCAGTGGCATCTCTGGGCAGGACCGGGGGCCCCGGGGGTCTGGGTCTCGACCAGGGTCTCGGTGGGGCAGGCGGACCCGTGGTGGCCACCATGGACCGGGTCTGGGTTAGCAGGCCGGGGACTGGGCCCTGGCCCGACGAGATGTCGGTGGTCACCTCTTTGGGCTGCTCTCTGCGGCAGTGGTTGCTGTTCCACCAGGTCTCCAGCGCCGCCACCAGGAGGGCGAGCAGCAGCCCGGCGGCCAGGATGCAGAAGACGCCGGCGAAGCTGTGCAGGTGCAGCGCCCGTCCCTCCGGCTGGGCGTCCGCGTGGCTCTGCAGGTCGCAGCGGCCTTTCCTCGGCCACCATTTCTGCTTTAGGATGTCGAGGTCACCTTTTTCCTGAAGCTCCAGTATCCTGGGGGAGAGCAAGCGTTAGAATCACGTTGCTATAATTGTGTTATTATGGCATTGATTCGGACATGTTAAATGCTGGCTAATCTAATTAGCGAGATTTAATCATTTCTGTTAAAACAAACATGAGGGCAAATCAATATACTGCGTTTCTGTAATTACTTAATTATACAGTGTTAATACACTTTAATAACGTTGACCGTTGACTAAAGACCAATTGTTGCAATTCTATTAGAAGCTGCAATTTGCAGTAAGTGATCTGATGCATTATCAAAGATGTTTACACTCGCTAACAAGAACTCAATGATCAGTTTCATGTAAACAGGGCGAATAAACATCAATTGGCTTCAACATTAATTGGTTTTGACGTGACGTTGTCTACAGGAAAGATGCTGAAATATTAATTAGCTCACTAGTTCTATTGTGCGGAGGGGAATGGGTGTTCGTTGTGGAGGAAGGAGGATGACGGCTGAGTTTAGACACGAAAAAAGCCGTCCCTTTGTAGTCATTCTTCAACTTATTCTAAAGCGTCTGGTACATTCATTCCAAGCCAAAAGAAGACAATGACTCAGAGCTTTTGACATTTACAGTCGCAAAACCTTCCTTGCGGTAAGTCATGCATTTTAGATCTTCCACCGAGTCTTCGGGGATAATCTCGGGGCCATCTTCACACCTTGGACCACGAGTTTATATTTCGGGTGCGGCGCCTTTTTATTTAAAACTTCTGTCGCTCTAATAAAGCTGAGATGAAATTGTCGAAACGCATTTTTAACTTCTGTCCGAGGGGGGGGAAAAAAAACAAAAACAAGAACAATGTGAAATATGTCCTCCTCGGTCTGCGTCTTCCTCGGTCTGCGTCTTCAAGAGAAACCGCGATGACAATGGCGTCCCACAGCGAATTCAGACAAATCACCGTTACCGTCTTGTAGCACACGTACTTCTGAGAGAAGAGGTCTCTGTAGGGACTGCCGTGCTGCAGGGCCATGCCGTAGCCTCTGGTGCTCATGCTGTTGCCCGCTACGGTCAGCGTGCAGTCATCATCCGTCAGGGCGGCGTACTCCAGCACCGCCATGTCCCACAGGAAGGCGTACGGTTCCTGCTTTGCCTGGACGGGTCGACAAAAAGACGCACAAAGGGGGGATGAAAAACGGCTGAGAAGCCTCTCTCTACGCGGCACACATACAAAAAGAAAGCCTCCTTTCTATGTCCCGACGGAATCTAGCTTGAAAAATGTAATTTCACTGTTTATTTATACAAGGTGTGATTTTTTCCATCGACAAAGCAGCTCTCTAGTAACAGTCCCCCTTCATTGTCCTGTGCCCCAATGTACAGTGAAACTATCGCACTGATGAGCACAACGGTAACTTTCTTTACTCGTTTTCTCATCACAAAATAATTGCATTTGTTTCCCTTTTGCATAAGTCTGCGTGTGCCATATTTTCCTGAGCCATAATGAGAGGAACACAGTTTGCCTCGGGGCGCACGCCGTGGAGAACGTGTGGAGGAACCACGGCTGCCAACCCTCCTGAATCCTTTTCTGTTTACTCTGCATGCGCTTCTCTTCTCCCTTTCTTCCCCGAGGTGTCCCTCCATCTTCCACAGCAAGGCTCCGCTCTTCCGAAAATACAGCTGAGCAGAATTTTCAACTCCTCACAAAAAAAAAAAAAAAAAAACGATGAATGACAAAATGAAAATTCACCTTCTTGATTCCCTCCGACGGGCTGGAGACAGAGTTCTCAAAGGCGTTGTTCTGGTTGATGGTCTTCCAGAGCTCGGCAAATGTGCTGTCTTGCTCCAGAGGGTTTGTCCCTTTGGCCTGGAAGTAGTCGTACACAGCAGAGTCCCTGACGGTCCCGTAGACAAGGTCCGCCTGCTTGGACAGGTCCTGGAACGACCTAGAGTTGGGGTGAAAATTAGCAAGTTTAAATAAATTGAGGAAATACATTTGCAAAACTGGAAATTATTCTTTAAACGTTGGTATTCAATTTGGGAAAACACAGTTTGCATAGTTTCGCTTAGTTGCACTTCCTTGATATCCACTGCTATTATTTGTCATCATTTGGGCAACAAGTATCATTATCATTCTAATATATACACTACTTATTTTCGTCATTCTTATCATCACTGTTGTTGCCGTGCGTCTTTGTGTCGTTCCTTTCATCAGCACCTGCTAAAATCGGCGTTCCTGCCATGTAATTCTCCTAAATACCTGCTAATGGCCGTGTCTTTTCTTTCTTCGGTGTAGCACTTATACAAGAGAGCGCTGATGTGGAGAAGCATAGACTGTAGGAAATATTTAAATGACCAGTGGTTAGATTAACATATAAGTATTTGGGCCCTTCTTGAAATAATGAGTCAGAACTTTCAGATACAGCCGTCTCCTTCTATGCCAAATAGTCCTCTGTGACCTTATCCGATTGAATGAGAAGACATTCTCATTTCTGCTGCAACATAATCTCAGCTGTTCCACAGCGGCCGTCTAGTTTCCTCCAAGGAACAAACTGTGTCCCACTTGGATCAACACGTTCCACTGCAAAAAGAGGGATTGTTCCACCATGCAACAGAAACCCGTCTGGATCCATCTTCCTCCTCATCGCTTACAGAGCCTCACAACGTTGCATGCATACGTCTCAGTATAACGTGTCAGAGTATAATAGCTCCTAAAATTGTCAACAATAGTCACGGTGTGGATGTGATTAAAAACTCAACGGGATCGTAAATGCAGTGAAGAAGTCACTGTCGTATTTCATAGAAAACTAAATCTTTTTACAATCCCCACTTGAAATGAGAAAATCACTTGACAGTGACACGGTAGTCGTTTGCATCTGCTTAGAAAGTCACAGCGTTGTGTTCCATGCATTTGTCAGAGTGGAGTATGCCATGAAGAAGAATACTAAAAGTGGGTCATGAAGTCATAGAAGAGTAAGTCACGAAGATTGCATAGGAGTAAAATCATAGTAAAGTGTACAATAAACAAGTTGGCAATAAATGTACTAGTTCGTGATAGAAAATGACATTAAATAAAATGTATTTTGGGCCCCACTAGTGGAAGAATCACTCTGCTAGACGGTGATTCCCACCAACAAGTCTCCTCCTTTATCGTTTAAAGCCTTGTTACTTGTCTTCTTCCATATAATGAATTTCCTCGCTATCTAAAATTAAAGTTTAGAATTCCTCCTGGTACACTCAATCCAATTAGTGAGCCTAAAGTGACCACCTCCCTTTCTCATTATTATTCTTTCATCTAACCAAACGAGCCCCACCTGAAGCATTCTGCTCTCTATTCTGATGCCAGTGCTTTCCAAAGCAAAAACCAAGACCACAACCCCGAACAAATCAGAGTAATTAGGATCCTGTTGGGATTTTCAACTGCCAAATAATGATGGGGTTCATCCCAAGGATTGGATACGATGCACTAAAAGAGTGAAACCTACTTCAAAATCTATGCTCATGATGCAGGTGCATAGGTGTGATTCATCCAATATAAATAAACTGCTGCAAGGACCCTGATTTCACATGTAGAAATGATTAGAACAGGGTGCTATTCGCTAAATGACAATGCTGTGATGCATTATGAACGAGGATCTGCCCAAACGCTCCTTGACTGGTATTCAGTTGCTGTATTTGACGTGATGCTTTGTGCATGTTGCTCCATGTTCTTAAACAAAGAAGTGAGTAAGGCCAGAATGTTTCTCTAACCAAGACTGTCTTCTCACGAATGGCTGACAAAATAAGGGAAGGGAAAAGCTTACATTGACAAAATGATATTGAACAGCGAGAGAAACAAATCATTAGATGTGGCGTTGTTTTCATCTGATTCTGTCAGAATAAAATGCCGTCTTTAACGACTAATACAATACAACAGCTGCTGTTCAAGCAACTGGACGAGCACATGCACGTGTGGAACTATACATTTAAGATAAAAGAATTTAGAGGAGTAACTCGGGATTCTTAAGGAGAATATCAAGAACAATAGATTAAAGTCAGTAAAATTACAGTGACTTAGATATAGATACTGTATGGACACCTAGAACATCAATCAACCATTTCCCTTGTTTGCCATTTTTTCTCAAAGCAATGCAAAATACACTTACATTTGCAATCAATACAGAGGGGTCCAACCTGGTCCATTAGCTATAATGGCTGAACAAGGATGGAAATAAGCCAAACCAACCCCACACAACAGCCATATTATTTCCCCCTCTCTGATGAACACAGAGACACAGGCGTTGTGCGCAGTCCACTCATTATAAAGGTGTTTTTGTTGGAATCAAAGGCCCTCAATGCCCCCACAGTTGGTCAAGGTTATATTTTGCTTAAATAAATGCAAAATGCCCACTGAAGTAACAATGCAAAATGGGAAAAATAGGGCTTTGGAAAGAGCTTAATTAATTAGCAGTAATCCATGTGATATCCTTGAGGACAAATGCAAAAACTAATCTGACTCTCCTGCTCCCTCTTAGACGTATAATAGTTCCATTATGCAGCAAGCAAGGCCAGAAAAACACTGTTTACCTCCGATTCCCAAGGCGTAGGAGTTATGTCAAAGCTTGTGTACGAAAAGAACAAACAAAATGTGGGGGGGGGGGGGGGGGGGGGTTAAGCCAAGCAGTGTTTTAAGAAAATGTTTCATATGCAAATAATCATTTGAGTAACCATACTGTTTTCTGACCGAGTTGTTTAATGGTTTGTCCCAGTGCACCCACTTGATGTCTAATGCACGCTTTGAAACGGGGAGGGAGGGGGGGGGAAAGCTAATCATTCACCGCGGCGCTTTAGAACACGCCGTCGGCGGTGAACCGGTATCTGTAGAGTGACAGACTTATGGAATAAAGAGAAGAAAGTTCGTTACACGAATGAAGAAAAAAAAACCTTTTGATTGTTTTTTTTCAAACTGTTTTTTTTTTACTTCAAGGCATATATTTCCAAGGTTTTCACATTGAATGAGAGGGAAGAAATTCCCCATATTCCACATTCTGAGGTGTAAGAATTACTTTTGAAATGATTCGTATTTCCAGACGAGGTGGCGAATGACGGTTGCTGTAACCGGTCAGTCAATCCACACTCATTAAATTAAATATATATATTTCCCCCAAAAAACCTCCCACTAGAATACAGCCATCCTCATTCTCTTTGTTACTTAGCTGTCTTAACCACATGACTCCAAGGATGCCAGGACCTGGTTTTGGGGGCATGCTGTGACCATTTCGGGAGGCAGCTTTGCTTTTCCAAACTCAGCCTGCAGTTTGCTCATTAAAATGCAATTAAGTAACCAGTTCACAGTCTGTTTTTCGCCGCTAAACAGGGGACTGGGGATTGTGGAAATCTGATTTCCCCCAGGTAGATATCCCCCTGAGAAGGCTGGTTTCCCCGGCCATGCATATGGGGAACCGTTTTTGCAAAACTACACCACGTGCACGGTAGAGGACAGCAGCAGGGAAGGTAACAGGTGAGCAGCTGGATGGAAGGAGAGATAATTACAAAGTGATGCATCCTGGTATTTAAAGGGATCTCTCCCAATGTTGGACCAGAACTGAAACTAACATGAAGTTGACTATTTATGCACACACACACACACACACACACACACCAACACACCGGAAATACTCCCCCACCTCCAGAAGTCAAAAAAAGAATTTCATTTTGATGATTTCTGAGCTTTGCGGCTAATCCGGAGTTTTTGGTAAACTGGGTTTGGTTGTTTAACTAAAATTAGATCAATGATAGAAAAAACGATCTTCGATGGGGATGTTTCAGGTAGCGAACCACAAGCGGCTACAAAAAGAGAGGCCAATTTCCCCATTAGGTCAAAGAACTCCCGTTCGTGAGGTTAGGCCTGAAGGGATGGGTCCCGTCTCCGTAATGAAATGAAGAAATCGGTTTCCTGAACTTTTCGGCTCGGATGTGACCCCAGGCACACTTTTTTTTTCTTTTTTCGGAGAGGAATAAATGTTAATCAAGCTGTTTTTGTGTTGTTGTTTTTTACTCAACCTATTGGAAATAGTGAATATTCAGAATTCACAGATGAACTAAGTAGAGCGTTGGATATATCGTTGTTTCTGCTCAGTAAGACGGTCCTGTGCAAGTCAGGAAAGGAAAAGAGTACAAGAACAAGTCTTCCCTTACCTTAACTAGCATTTTAGAATTGCAAAGACGTGTTTACTTCTAGCAACAACGACCATTTTCAAGTGGATGCAAACGGCCATCCACCTCGGATGGAACCCCGTTTAGATCAGGGGAGAGTTCTCCCCTCACAGGTGAGCCGGGAGCTGATCAGCATTCGGCCCCACCTCGCATGTCCGCATTTGTCTATTTGTTCAGAACAGGAGACGGACCCAATGCAATCAGAGGCCTCTCTGCCCCATTCTTCGGGGAGAGACACCACAACAAATTGGATGCACTGACAAATAGCATTTGGACAGAGGACAGGTTGGTTGTTAGTCAGCGGGGCAAAAATGACAGACGGAGGAAACACCAAATGCAGCAGATGAGGGATGCACTCGTGTGGACATACAAGAGCTAGGCCTGTTGTAAAAATATATTAACAAAAGACCTCACTATAACATGAATAGATATTTATATTATAAAAAATGCATTTGACATTTAAGGTAAAATACCAAAGAGTAATGGGACACGCAGCATGGATAAATCTGTTCCCTTTCTGCCATTATTTAAATCTGTTCGAGGTTCCACGATGAGAGCAGGCGCTGCTGTTTGACGCGGTTCAAAGCGGGCGAGCAGTTGAGGGACGGGGTGGCGCCTCACCTGACAGCATTGTCCATGCGTGACACTGTGAGGTAGGCGGCCAGGTTCGCCGTGTAGGACGAACACACGATGAGAGTGAATAGCCACCAGCTGCCCATGACGATGCGCAGAGCCACCGATCCCAGGATGGAGTCACTGCCTGCGGAGGAACAGTTTTTAAACACTTTGGTTTGGGGAGGAAAAAAAACCTGTGTAGGCATGTTTGATCCATATCTGGGTGTCGTCGTTTCCGTTAATTTTGTATATTTGTACGTTATGAGTCATGGGGCAAGAAAAGAGAGCCTTTTTATTCCCAATACTTTGTGGTTTGAGTCACTGGGACCATTTTTTTCACGCTTTTGAGAGATCGGTCAACTCCATCAACAACCATTTTGTCTGGTTCTGGCAAATATTGTTGTTCTGGTACAATATAGTCACATGTTTATCATCAAAAAGGTATTTTACAGCGTCTTTTAAGCATTTACCTGATTTACTGACACGATTCAATAAACCCTTCCTCTTTATCTGTATTTGAAAAATGTTGTTCAGTGATTATTGTGCAATCCTCTACTAAAATGCACATTTTACATGACCTTTTAAAGAACCCCACATTTTGGATTACATCTGCTGTATATTGCACATTTTTATCAATTGAGAAAATATTTGGAGCTTGGGACCAGAATCGAAAAAACAGCGCTTGTTTGACCCACTTATTACCAACACTGAAGTGCAAGGCCTGGATTAATAATGCTGGGAAAAACACGCATCAATGATTTTAGTTTCCATCATTTATTTCCAAACCATCTAGTCTGCAACGTTCCTCGTACACTTGATATATTATTTTA
Organism: Pungitius pungitius; assembly: GCF_949316345.1. Classification (NCBI taxonomy): domain Eukaryota; kingdom Metazoa; phylum Chordata; class Actinopteri; order Perciformes; family Gasterosteidae; genus Pungitius; species Pungitius pungitius. The sequence goes on along the minus strand of NC_084912.1, from coordinate 5,102,389 downwards.
CACATCCAATCCACAGTGAGTGCAGTTCTGTTATATTTATTTTACTTCCTGTCCTCTTAATGTTCTCTCCTTGGTGTCTTTAATCCTTTTTTACCCCCTTGTTTTTGTTGAGGAGAAAAGACTGGTTAGTCACTTCAGCGTTTCCATCCTCTCTCTCTTTCGCTGTCATAGCAACTCTATCTCTCCAGATATCCAACAGCATTTGAGGTGCATGAGAAAAATGTCAGCACCCATTTTAATTTTGAAGAGTAAAGCCACAGAAATGTCATCGGAGAGTATCAGGAGTGTGAAATGTAATGAAAACATATTTGCCTGAAAGTGTCACAATCACCACAGCCTCGCCCTTAGGACACCGGGGGGGAAACTGAAGGCCCTGTCAGATGCGTAGCACTCCGGCATCAGTCACTTTTATTACACATGGCTTTGACTGATTTAGTGAGGTCATCGAGTGTGAAATGTGAATCTTGAAACTTCACTGTGATGCAGACTCATTCAACTTTCAAAACAAATACTTTTAACTCTCTAAACACACCAACAAAGTTTTGGGGTTTCATCAGTTCTGGTGCACAAATTCAGATTATTTTCCTTCATCTGACCAACCTCCTCGTTGGAAGGGTACTTCCCCTTCTGAAAAAAACAAGGCAGTGAGGAAATTGGGTGGAGAGTTTAATCTGCATGTACATGGAACAAAACCCAGCCAAGTGTTGGCACATTATTATGAAATCATTGGAGTGTTGCGGTTGCCAAGTTTATGCAATCTGAAAACGGTGCACAATGCATCACAAGTCAGATCCATATCAAAGCGGCCTATACGTAACGTCGCCCCCGGGAACAAAACCCAATCTATCGGGACTGGAACGGAAAGAGGCGGCGTTGGAACGAGAGCCAGAGATGAGGAGAAAAAAAAAGAGAGGCCGGAATTTAGCTTCTCTTGAAATCTGGTCGGCGCTGGGATATAAACCCCCCCCCCCCCCCCCCCCAAAAAAAAGGCTTGATAAGCAGTGTGCCCGACTTTGATAGATGCTGCTCAGGCTACAACATCAGCTGCCGAAGAAGTCGTTTATCCAAAACGGACATACCTGGATCACCACCAGGCCTAAAGACGGGACGTTCCCCTCGACAAGGGCACCTCTAGAAAATGCCACGGTCGGCATTGTGCCTCAAACTGACTCCCTACTGAATCAGCATTGTTGTTCACTGACATCCGCGTGTGCCGTTTCTATTGAGTGGACCCCCCCCCTTCTGAAGGAACCTTCTCGTTGGACTCGAGCCTCTTTTTTTTTTGGCCTCTGCTCTGAAAACGGCACACCCGTGATAAAAAGTGTAATAAGAGGGGAGCCCTATAATGTGTAGCAATCAGTTATCAAAATATATCAATATTAAGACCTGGTTCTGGCTTGTTCTGGCCCAATATGGGGTCCTCTCGTTGTACTTTTTATTCTTGCATAATTTCAAAGTTGAACATGTGAATAGTCCCCAAAGATGCATCAACTGAGTATGTTTTCATTTACTAACAATGACATTTTCTTTCCTGCAGAACACAGAAAGTTTAACTAGCAAGAGGTCGGTGTGTGATTTGTGTAGAATGAAGAAACTCTCCTCAAAACTCTCCGACCCACCTTGTTGGACGAACGCGCCGTAGACAATCCAGATGGCGCTCTGAAGCGACGTGGAGACGGAGGGTGGCGGGTGGCCCCCCGCGTTGCTCTGGCAGCGCGCCGCCTGGATGCGCCTGAGCAGGAAGATCATGACGCCCACCACGGGGACGGCCGCGGCGATGCAGGCCCACACGGCCAAATCGAACGGCGCCAGCAGGGAGAAGATGTTGATCTTCTCCTCCGACTTGCTCATCAGGATCCCCACCGAATAGTCCAGGTAGCGTTTGCTGAAATCCACCACGCTCTCGCGCTCCGGCGTGATGGTGATGGCCGATATGGCCAGGTCGGCTCGCTGTGGAGGGACAGAGTCGCGTTTGAGTAACTGAAACCCTGGGATTTCTGCTCATGTGTCTGCGTCATGCTGAAGTCCCGGATTTCAAATGACCTTCTTCATCAGGCCCATAAAAGTAGGAGCCGGTGCACATTTTTTTGGATTTTGGAACGCTCTCGACAGGAAGAATTGTTATTCAAGGGTGTTTTTCTGCTTAACAGTCAAGTCCACGGAAAGTAAACTTCTCCAACCAGGGCAGTTTACATCATTCCATCGTTATGACCCGGGTCTCAAGCTCTCTGTCAGTCGTTCAGAAAATCAGAAGCGGTTCAATAAATCTCTGATGTCACCCGCTGGAGAAAACCGATGTGAAGATACAGGCTCTTAGCTGATGCAATAGGTTTTTTTTTTGTTGTTTTTTTTTGTGCTAATCTTTTCTACTTTACTGAGCTCTACAATTTGATCCCATTTTTAAATTCAACCGTGTGGCCTAAGTCCCGGGGGAAAAAAAAAAAAGAGAGAAAGATTTGGACTGAAATCTAGACGTTGATTGACTGAGATGAAAAATGAAAACACACCAACCTTGCCAATTAGCTCTCCTATCATTCCATTCCAGGAGCCGTTGTGAAGGGCCGAGCCGTACTTCCCGTCTGCCACTTGGTAAATGTCGTACTTGAAGCCCAGGATCTTGGCCAAGGCATCCAGGACATCGATGGAGAAACCCTTGTATCTCTTGGGTTGGCCCAGAATATTCTCTGCCACCATCACAAAAGGCTCTTCCTGTTTTGAATAGAACATTGAAAGTTTTTTTTATTTTTTTTTGGATAACACACCACTGACGATGCTAATGCAGAGGAACGGGAACGTTTGTGAGCTCTAGTTCTATCCTCCCAAGTTTGGAGAAGAGTAGAGTGCGTGCACTTAATTAAAGGGACATCATTCATCAAGGTGCACCGTAACCTCCTCGCGGGGCCCGAGTGGCGAGCGAAACGAGGAACCCGTGTTCAGTCATCTAAAGAACTTTGGTGTGACATCTCTTTTTTTTTTCATAGTTAAAAACCTCAGCGTAATGAAATAGTTTTTCCCTGCGACTGTTGACCTGTAACACGTGGCGCCCAGCGGCAACGGCTACGGTTAATCAACGTGAAAATTGCCGCTTTAAATTTTTACTGCGCCCACTTCTTCTTCTTTTTTTCGCGGGGTTGGGCGAGGTGTCAGGGCGGAATTAAATAAGGCAACAGAGGAGCGAAGAGACCTGGAGAGGACACGGAGGGCACAGGCGAGAGGAGCTGCTAGAGTGGGCCGGGGCAAATTGCTTGATTAAGTGACTCTGCCAGGGGAGAGCTGAGGAGAACTTATGTGGATAAATATGGTGCAGGTAAATCATGTGTGAAGAAGAAAGAAAATGAAGAGCTGAAAGGCGGGAGGGAAGTGAGTCTTGCTGCTAGAATGCATGACAGTAGTGGAAGGAAAAAAAAAATGCGACTTGTTTTCAACAGCCGTCCGTTGCCCTAGATTCACGGGACAGGATAGAAGAAGAAGAAGAAGAAGAAGAAGAAGCAGATTGTAAGATATCCACTTCTTCAGTTCTTCTCAGATTTTTGGTCCTCCATTCATCTGTGATTCCAGCTCACTAAACCCACTCCAAAGTAGAAACGATTGTTCTTTTTTTTTTTTTTTTTAACCAAGCCTATATTTCACTCAATTGAGGCAGGAATTCATTTATTAAGTACTCATGATACTTCCTCTACTTTCTGGCTTTTAATGCTAAGTCATTCTTCCATTGTGAAACACCAGCAGGGAATGTTAAGTGTCTTTCACGGGGGATGAACATGGCAAAGAGCAAGACTAGTAGTAGGTAAAAGTCATGCTAATTCATCACATATTATCTAGGAGTGTATTTCAGAGAAAACTGTTGCTTATTCTGTGGGTGTGTAGAAGAAGTTATTGAGTGTTATCTTACTCACATAATTGCCCACACGGGTCAAACGTTAAAGAGATTCATTGCACTCCCACAACTTACCGGTAACGTTACAATCTTCAGCATCACTCCCTGCATACCGCTCTCGATCCGATTCTCCTTCAGGCTGCCATTCAGACCCCGAGTAGAGTCCCAAGACGCCAGCTGGTCGGGAGACGGAAGAGAAATCCGAGGGATGGGAAAAACATATCAAAACGGAGTAATTTATAAATAATGAGTTGCAGGATAACAAAGGATGATTATCCAATCTGCCATTTTTCTTTGTCGTTTGTTGTGACATTCAACACTGAGGGGCCGATGTCTCTGTTCAAATCTGAGCTGGTTACCAAGACAACAAGCGCCAGCCATTAGTATGCTGTTTGGACCCTCTCTTCGAGCCCCGCCAATAGATGCTGCGATGTATTGTCCCACTTTGTAAGCAATACAGAGTACCATTATTCAGTCAGATGGAGGTGGGTGTGATGATTATGATGATGATGACGACAACAACGATGGAAGGAGGGTGGGGTGGGGGAGCGCAATGTTAAATAATGAGGACTTTAAAGTAGACTTCATTCTTCTCATCGTGTACAAACAGCCCAACGGACGAAATTTGCGCATCAGTTTTAAGTTCTTTTGGCGCATCTAAAGTATCCCTCACCTTTTCAAATCCCTCATTCCACGCTGTCAGCATTTTGAGCTGTGTCTCCAGTTGTGAAGGCGGTGTTTGTTTAATTCTTAATCAGTGCTGCGAGCGGGACACGGGTCGCGAGGGATCCGACAAATCCTTTGGGCCGGTCAATGAGATTTGAGCTGACAGGACAAGAACTGTGCCTCGGGGCCAAACAACAGGCCGCTTTGGGGCCCCCCCCCCGGCGCGTCTCAGCCTGCAAGACATCAGCCCCACTGGCAGAACCCTCGGCCTCCCCCCCCCCCCCCACGTCCACGGCGACCAGAGACACTCCATTAATACGAAAATAAGCTTTTTTTCGTGTTTGTTTTAATTATTTAAATGCAATTCAATTCAATTCATCCATGCATTTATTGAAAAGATGCACTGCTGTGGATCTGGATATTTCATTCAGTATGAGTAGAATAGTAATACGCTGTTAACAGGAGTAGAGATATTTTTAACTATCGCTTGCTCAAATGTTGAGGCCAAGTTGCGCTTTTATTTTTTCTTACATTGGCACTTTGTTTTGAGCTTGGCGCTGTCAGAAAAGAAATCTGCATATTGTCGTGATGTTAACCTTTTGAAAAGGAAATTCATAATACTACGAAGAAGAAGCCGTAATTACTACAGATACACAAGGCAGCAACACAGGCTCAATGGTGAAGGCAAAATATTTGTGTTTTTCCACAAACCACAGTATGAAATCCCTAATGGTGAATCATGCTCACAGCCTCTCAGCTCGTGTGGGCCTGAGCTATTTTCTCCTCATTCATGATGCGCTCACCAAACGGGCCTTCCTCCGGCTTCACCCGATCACCGTGTCAACGACCTGGAGAGGAGTTGGTTATGGTACTGATCGTTGTAAACAAGGTCATGCAATCATGCACGTATTGATTTGATAATGACCACAATACTGCGATATTTAATTAGCTTGTTAACTTGTTCATCAGTGTATGCAGATGCAGCCGAGTGTGCCCAGCCTTGGTGTGTGTGTGTGTGTGTGTGTGTGTGGGTGCGTGATGACTCGGTCTGCGTTGCCTGCTTCACAGGGGGCTATTTTCTCCATGAGCAACTTTGTCCACCGTGAAAAGCGGCCAAGCAATCTCTGCTCTGTAAAACTGAAGAACACTAAAGAGGAACACTTCTACTTCACAGAGCTTTGAGCACCGGCACGCCACCGGGAAGGTCGCACACGGCAGCGCATACAAACCGCCCAGCAGCAACACAACACTACACACACACAGCGCCGTCTCCGACTGCAAAGAAAGTGTCTCAAGGACACCCTTTTGACCTTACTTAGAAGGTGAGAATTATTCTGTCTATGAAACACATGACCAGACCAGCAATCATTTGAGTGCTTGATAGCAAACAAAAAAAAAAAGAAGCTTTTCTATCTATTTTATAGTTTGTGTCAACTCAAGTTTTGGGAAAAAGTCTTCCCTTTAAATATGCAAAGCTATCAGTCACTAAGAGCATTCTCCACCTCATGGAAGTGCGACCAGAACACTAAGTGGCTCCCTCCTATGACTTTATTGTTTTGTACTACAGTGGGAACCGAGAATATCGACCCGAACCGCTTCAGAAAAGAATAAGCGATAACGGGGCCGCTATCTAGGTAATGGTTACAATGCTCAATACCATAAAATAATGATGTGTAATTGGGATGAGCGAATGTCAATGTCCATTTGAAAACGACAATGGGACAGAAGTCAAGTGACCGCTCATTCATAGCGCCGCCATTGTCTGGATCGCAGTACCAAAGAGCCTACAGAAAGGAACCATTCAAACTGGATCATTATCAACACTGGGCCGCAATTTGCTGATAGCGTGCTTCTTCTCTTGCTCTTCTAGCTCAGTTGGTCATGCTAACAGTCTTCTTATGGACCCACAATGCTTTGTGTGAAAGCACCCGCTGGATTGACGATGCTGTGAACATGCGCTATAATTACTACCAGTAATGGCATTGATAATGATAGCAATGATAATACAACATTAATAATGAATGTCTAGTTGTTGTTCCTTGTCTATTTAAAGACATTTAAAGACGCCGCCCAATGAGGCAGGATTTACTTCATACCACTGAGTCAGAAAAAGAGAGCAAGGAAATAAACATTAACACTTTGAAGAGGGACACGAGGGAGTAGAAACGGTGATGTTTAGATCGTATCGTTGAACATGAATGTTGACATTATGGTGATGTTGCCAATCACATTTCGCATATTGTTTCCTGCTTTCTAGCCACGACTGAAAGAAATCAGAGGCAGTAAATTAGATCAAGTGAGCTGATTAAGGAAATCACTCAGAGAAACGCACAATATGAAAACCACTAGTCAGTACTTTAATTAGAAAAGGGCCGTAAAAGCAAGTAGAGTTTCCCTTTGCCAACCTCTATACTCCAATAAAGTGCTGCAATCTAAAAAGGCGTTCAGATGACATGAGAATGATGCAAAACAGTGACTTCCTGGCCCAGGTGATTAGGTGATGCTCTGCATTTAAAGTCAATTGAATACAGCTGGAAACATTTTATTCCATGATGAATTGGAAAAACATGCGATGCAACAAATTGATATGTGGAGCAGTGTCATCCACTTTGCAAGTCCATGGCAACGACCTACAAACGGTGTGTGGTGCCACTTCAGCGATTTCCTTTAAATACAGACTGTGAAAAAAAAGGCAATTGGCACACAATTACACTTCAGCATATTACAGCATTACCGTGTTTCACAATACTGCCTTCATTTAACCGTTTGTGGCAAAAATAACTTGACCGATCTTATACGGTTTTTGATCCCGTTTAGTTTGATATGGAAGCATGTTTTTTCCATTTAACCGTTTCAAATCTGTAAAATGGGGTAATGAGAACATTTTGGCTCGTGCGACGTTACCCCTCCGCCTCAGTGCTGTCCTTTGTCTCCCTGCAGGTGAAAATCCAGGCAGCTGGGGGGGGAGTTGAAAAAAAACTGTAGGTGCCAGAGAATAAGTTGCCAAAAGCTCAAAAATCTCTGTGCCTGGCAAATTAATCACTGGATGAACAGCCCTCTCAACCCCCTGCAGATCTACGTTTGGCAAGAGGGAGTCTTCAGAGACCTTAATGCCATTCCAGCCTCTTTAGCCCGACGAGAGAAGGTCGAGCGACAAGCGTAGGGGACACATGGGGCCAATCTGCCCCCCCCCCCCCCCCAAAAAAACCTCACATCCACATACGTCACCGATCCCCGGTTGATGATGGTCTAATAAGAACAATCTGTCCTGTCATCCAAACCTGCCTGGTCGATCGCAATCAAGGAACGGCCCGATTGCCTCGATTAGGTGTCTGTTGTGCGCGCTGCTCCAAAGGCATCGGCGGGGTTGTGAGTTACGCCTCTAAAGACGCATTTGCGCAGCCCGTTCCAGACGGGGGGGGGGGGGGGGGGGTTGTCTGTTCCCCCCCCCCCCACTGTTCTGTAGAACGTTGTTGCTCTGCTGCTAAGCATTCAGCGGAGGACGTCTCTGCAGGCGAGACAGCCGGCGTGTTTTTGTGTCACGCGTTCTGTTTGGTTTGGTGCAACAAAAAAAATGAAAAAGTGCAATAAGGGGACTTCTTTAGCGGTTTTGCATGATGTCTGTACCAAAAGGGGGTTATGAGAGAAAGGGTTAAGAGTGAGTGATATTTGACACACGGTGCCAAGGTATAAATAATTAGTTGACTTCATTGTTTTTACATACGGTACCAGGCAAAAGTTTGGACACACTTTCTTTTTCAATTCAAAGAGAAAGTATGTCCAAACCTTTGCCCGGTACTGAAAAAATAATATATATATATATTTATAGATGGCCATTTTAGAGGCAATGTTCTTCATCAAGAAGACAAACGTCATCACGAGGATAGTATTTTATAGAATAGCGCGAATGTCACTATGAATGCAATTTGGATTATTCATGCAATAATGCCAGCACTGCACACACAACCGAGGCATGAATACTGCATGATGCATGCAAGTCGCCTGGCTAGGAGGAACAATTACATACAAGTGGATTGACTTTTCTCCACGGAAGAGCTTTGTGTGAGCTGGAAGTCGTTAGCAATATCTGCTTAGGGACGAGCTGACACATCAATAAAAGCAAACTGGGAAACCAAAACAACAACAACAACGGCATCGATCACTCTGCTGCGGCACTGGATGGTGGAGAAAACTCACAGTGGCCATTCAGGAAATAGTATTTCAGTCTTCATTACAGTGTCTAACCAGAAAGACGCCTCATCTAAGAGCCATCAGGCTGGGGAGAAAATGGACTGAATGCAGATAAACGATGATGGAGAGGGACCCGAAGCAGGGCTGAAAAATGAGGGGAAAGGGAAGAGGACAAGAAGGGAGCAAAGAGGACAGGATGGGAGATGAGATGAGAGGGGAGAGATAAAAGAGGGGACGGGAGAGGGGCAAAATGAGCTTGGCTCTGAGAGGTGGATGTCGGTCGTGGGGGCGTGAGGGGGGGGGGCACACCATTCAATCACTGTTACACTTCACTCCCAAAAATGCATAGACCTGACAGCATGATATTATTGTTGTTGGAGATCCATGAAATGGTGCGATGGGCTTGTATAACCTACACGTAAGCATATCTATTTAGAGAGACAGACACAGAGTACATTTCATCTATATATATATATATATATACACATGCTACGGAACAAACAACTGCACTGGGTGTATTTTTAATCCCATTATTGGGCCTCGCTGTCCTCTTCTCCCTGTAATGATTTTGAGATCCAAGCGCCCACGTGCTAGCGGGCTCCGTGGCCCCTGCTCCTGTTTGCCGGGCTCCGTGCTCTTAGTGACTGAGATCCAGAGCAATACATGTCGGTGCGCTAATGCGCTCATTGCTTGTGTGTTGCTGAATGTGTGACCCTGCAAGTCTTCCTCGTGTGTGTGTGTGTTTAAATACATGGCACCGCACGCGGCGCGTATCCTCCCAGCTTATCCTAATGGCCACGTTATGATGAATTGGCTCCGTGATATCAGTTGGGCTGAGTGGTGATTAAATCTTCATTACCGCTTCTGGTCAGTCCTGCTCTACATAGATTGCAGAGAAACTCCATTCTTCTTCATTCCGCAAGAAGCCCCTGACTGAATCGGGACATCGAGAGCCACAAACAAATTACAGCTAAGGGAAGAGTGCACAAATAATGGTCTCAGTCCTTCACTGCAGCACTCAACAAACCAGGACCGGCTTCTCAATAAAGACTCTGTGATCAGCTCGTACGGCTCATAAGCTCAGCATCTAGACCAGATGTGCTCTGACAAAAGTCAAAGTAGAATTGCTAGGTTCTATTTTTTTTTTGCGAAAAACAAACACACTTGTTTTGTGAGTGAAGTTCATTCCCTCCTAAATCCCTAAAGCCGGGGTGGATGGCTGTCGTGGTGAAATGGAAAAAAAGGAAACGGCAGTTGAGGATGTCCAGTAGAGGGCGACCTGATACCTGCCCCCCTGCCAGATGTTAAGCCAAGCAACCGAGGGCTCTTAGAGATCACAGTTAAGCTGATTCCACTTTTTTTCTGTAAACATTAATTCATTCATTGCCTTCACCTGAAATCCAAAAAAAGAAAGAAATGCAGGATCTTGAAATATTAGGCTTAGAAGGGATCAATGAAAAACATCACACTCAAAAACAACGGGCAGTTAGATAGCTTTCAGAATTTTCTTTTGCTAACACTTGAATGGACCCCTATGATTTCTACTGGAAGTGGTCCTCGATTCTGATGCTCGAGGACAAAGTGTCTTGCAGGTCTTTTTACCGTCCTTGTAGTATATCAGCTGCAGCTGGCATAATGAACTATTAGAGAAGACGTAAACCCTGCAAGACAACAGTTTCTGAAGTGCTGGTATTGAGAACCTCAACGTAAGGTTTTCAAGGGGGGGTGGACTACAGAAAATAAGAAAAGGCTTAATTGCGCTGTTATTTCCCCACTTACACAGTAAGTGGTCACATTGAAAGAATGTCTTGGAAAAGCTATTTTCATAAGTGGTTTCATAGTTCCTGCTGTTTCCTTTAACACACACAGAATGGACAGCTATGCGAGTCAGACAATTGCCTCCACCAGGAGAAAGCTTCTGATATGAAGTTCTGTTGAGAAGCTCTTCTAAAGCATTGACTACACAGTATAACTGGGACAGTTGCTTCATTTTGCATATATAAAAAAAAACAAAAAAAAACATGTGTATTATGGTATAAATCATGTTTTAGACTGACCCGTTTCACATCTTTCCCAAATGTCTCACTGTAGCTGGTTCCGAGAATCTCAAACTGCACATGGGAATTGGAACCCTCGGCGCGAAAGTCCATCACTCCTGTCAGGCCACTGATGCGTCCCTGTAGCAACGACACGCAGAAAGTACTTACTGCGGGAGACGTCACAAAAAACAAACAAAAATAAATAAAAACGCAGCCGCGTTTAGTGGCGTTTGTGCGCTTGCCTCCCGCAGGTGTGAGTAAACACGGCCTGCAATTGTGAATTAGTACATGCACCAAAACCCCATTATCGCATTCTAGTATAATTACATGTTGGGATTAATGGAATTAACTTACTTCCCTACAGAGTGTGATGCTTAGAGCATGGACATACAATAATGAGAATATTATCAACCGGAGGAAGTTTTTTACTCGCTCACACCACTGGATTCGGGCTAATGGTGTTTCGGTGTAATTCTTGTAGATTCTTTACTTCGGTTTGAACTGTGCGCACATCGGAAAAAGGAAAATGGAGTTTGTGTTTGGTTTGAACGACATCAACGCACATGACGTCCCTTCTTGGCCCTGCTCGGCCATCTCGCTGCACGTCGCCCTCCAGATTCAACCCGGCGTGACTCTTTGCATCAATGGAAAATCCCGTGGTACTTTCCGGTGTGCAGCATTATTTTAATGAAAGAAACTGAGATTCTTTTTGCAATTCCAATCCCGAGGCCAAACCTAGAGATCCTGTTCAATCATTAACCTCTTTTTGGGTATGTTTAAAACAAGGGAAATTCAATCTGAGGAAAGTTCCAAGCAGCGTAGCAGCTCTTCAGAGTGCTCGACTGATTGAATCTTTAAACATAAAAACTCAAACCTTTTTGCAGAAAAATAATTCATTACTTCTTACAAAACAGCAATTATAAAGAAACGGTTTTGTTGAGCAGGAAATGGTTCCCACTGGAATACCTTTTGGATGGTGTCCAACATAGACCATCCTCCATTCCAAGGCTTGGTGGACTTCCTCATGCAGTTGAGGCTGGCCATACTGTGCCACTTCCTGTCCTCCAGTTTTCTGTAGAAGGCGTTGGCCAGCATCAAAACACTGTCATACAAGTAGAGATTGGACACCTGTTGGAAATAAAATAAAAACATTTTTTTAACATTTAAAAAAAAATCATTTTTCTTCTTATTTACATTATTTAACGGCAGCAACGTGAAGCCATCGGCCGCCTCCCTCCTGCTGTCCGCATGTTTAAACTCAAACGTGATCTGAAGTCGAGAGACTTGAAACGGCTTCTGCTTCAATTGAACCCCATCGAAGGAATGCAATTCAGTTGCCGTCAGTCCAACTGTCTCCCTCGGACTTCAATGCAGCCTGTCAGGACGCATGTCCACGCCTCCCGTCCCACTGTGTGACAGTGGATTTGATATTTCCTCTGGGTCAAGTCAAGTCAAATTCCCCCCCACGACAGAAGATCCAACCCACGCAGCTCGGGGGGGCCCTGGGTTCACGAAGCCCCTTCGGGAGTGGGGCCGAGCCTCCGAGTGGTGGGACGTCACAAGAGTCAAGTGCACTTGGCCCGAGGTTGCTAAGTCGAGGGGGGGGGAGCGGTCTAGATGCAGTGCAGCGCAGTGGCTCTGGGCAGCTGAGGTCACGCCGCAGTGGAAAAGGGAAAGTGCAGGGAAGGCGTTGCGATCTTGAATGGAACTGAACTGCCTTCACCCGATGTTTGACCCTCCTTCAGGTGGAATATTGAGGAGTGTGGGTGCACACGCCACATGGTTTTAGCCATCTGTTTGGAGTGTGGTAAGGAAAGGAAAATGAACATTTCAAAAGAGCTACAGGGAACTCTGCTGTTGCACTCTGCTATTTATTGGGGGGGGGGGGGGCGGAGGAGGCACTCTCGTGTTATGCTTCAGTTGGGATGGATTTTCATGTTGATGGAAAAAGCTTTTACTTACTTTATATAAACAACATATTAACCGATTCACCAGTTATTTCCCATGTCCCACTGACCCAGTCCTTTTATACGCATGGTCACGTCCCTTGTAATTTCCTGATATTGGGATTTCAATCTATTTTAAGTACCATAAATAATCAGTAAATATTTCTGGTACTCGGCAGAGGCTTCTCTACACCGCCGTGGCTGCAGGCTGTCTAGAAAAACATCAAATTCAAGTCTTTTTCTTGAAATAGTCACTCGTGGGATTAAATGTAACAGATTGGCTTCAAACTGACCGCAGACATTAGAAACCTTTTACAGCAACTCAAATGCTGGAATCACTAAATCACTCAAAATATACTTTTTTGAGATTATTTTGTTGTTTAGCAGGATGTTTTTTCAACAGTTCTCGGTTTTATTTGGCAGAGCTTTCGGCCAGGGTATATTGTACAAAGATTGTACAATATTTATTTTGCCCTCCATCCATATTTAAACATCGATGAGGTCAAATAATATCATGGGAAAAGTAGTCCAAAAATATTGAATCAAAAGTCCAAATATCTAAGGTGGAAATATTTCCTGGAAAGAAAAAAATATCTTAGTTTGATCTACGTGAACTAACTGACACTGCGCATCAGTAGCCAAACATCTCTGAGGGCTCTTTCACCTCCAGGGACTGCAGATAGCCTTCCTGCGGGTCACAGAGCAGGGAGGAGATGCGGTGATTGTTCCTCATACAGCGAACGTTGGTGTCTCTCCACAGTGGGAAGATCTGCCGGATGATGGTCATCCTCCCCAGAGAGCTGTGAACCAGCTCCATGATGTCTGCGTCACTCACCTCCTGAATATGAAGACAGCAGGAAAAAAATCTTTCCATTTCTTCTAAATTAGATTTTTCGTCACAACACAAAGAGAGAATTTATCATGAGGTGAAAATTAGGGGTTTGTTTGCCTTGGTTGCTCCTGCTCCTTTAAAATATCACATGACATCATCGTGGGCTACAGAGCAATTAGACAAGAGATCAAGTCACGTAGTTCAAACAAGTAAAATGGCAACAAAGGAACAAAAATGTCAACTCAATTTTGAATGTTTGAATACTTTTATTTGTAGCTGTTCGAGGGACATAAATCCAGTAAATACTGTATTAAAAAACGATCATTTCAAACCTGGCTTTATTCTGCAGTTGACCCTATTCAATAACCACGCGGTAGAAAAACATTTAAATCCAATGCTATCGTCACGTGTCATCTTAGTATTCACCATCGTCATCGTCTACAAAAAAAAACGCACTTGTTTTTGTTATTCACGTCCGATTGACCAATCGGCGAACATTTCGAGCATGTCCTCGACGGCGTGGTCCCTGCTCCGAGTGGTTGGAGATCTACGCCTAGATACGAGCAGGGTCAGATCAATATTCATGAGACATTGAGCGACCTCCTCGTCTCCGGAGTCGGGACAGCGGTCAATGCAGAGGCAGACAGTCGGCCTCGCGGGACACGTCGTCGCCCTCGTGCAATATCGGACGTAAAAGCCGCCGGGGGGGGGTTACTGTCGGGTCGAGACTTGGAGCCGCTCCGGGGGTTGATGCGGCCCTTAATGACACAGCCGGAATCTCGCCTTCCGGGCCAGTTTTTTCCTAATCAGATGTTTGGATCTCTCCCTTCTGCGTCGACCTTCTGTTGTTCCTTCTGATCTCTGGCCTCCCACCCGGTTGATTTTTCTTCTGGCTTCTGGCTTATTATGTTTATTTCAGCTGTCAATCTGGAGATTTCTTCACATCATTTGCACAAAATAAGGGTTAGACTGTTAAACCGACTTCTTTTTTTCTCCCTTTTTTATCATGTCATTTCCATATTTACATTTCCAATGCAAAACCGCCTAATGGCAAGCAAACCCAATTGATTATATGGATTCTATCAACCAGAGCCAATGTTCCCTGAGCTTTCATTTGTGTAAAGTAAAACACTCCTCAGGTGATTCTAGCTCATTTGGTTTAATCCTCTGAATATTTTTTCTGACTCAGTCAGGTGGAAATTCTGAATATTCACGAGGTGCCGTGACTCATAAACCGCTTTAAATATACAACCAGATTTAGGTTTTTGCACATTGGAGGTAACCTGCTTCCGTTTCTGAGTAAACACGATAAAGCGCCGACAACCAAAAAAACTGTTGATCCACAAATGAAATTCAGATAACAGATCATCCTCTTTGTGCTGTTCAGTCAGTGTTGTTAATCATTCACAAGAATGAATTGAAAAGAATTGCGCCAATCATGACAATGATTTAATTTGGAGGTTGAACTGCTTTTTAAATCTGAAGTAAGGGGAAGACGATGCAAACCACACTGAGTATTATCGGTCGCTGGAACCAGATAATTGGTGTCCTCTTGTTTGCAAATATAAAACTCATGGAACAACCATGTGTCTCCGCTGATTTAACTGATCTGATCTGAGTTGCAATATTTCAATGCATTTATCAAAATGAAGCTTTTCCTCTTCAATATTCATCGAAGAGAGGACAAATGAAACATGTCGTTCATGTGAGAAACCACAAAATAGACATTGTATAAGACATTTTAGAGCTTTTGTGACCAGGATGTCGAATGTAAAGATATTGGAGAGGGATGAAAATATTTCAATTAGGAGTTTGAGTTCTGTATGCATTGGTTGTTTTGTTTAAAACAAAAGTTGTGTTTCTGTCACTACTACTGGTTTTCTTTTAATTCATCAATGAATTAATCATGTGTATGTGCATCTTCTATTAAGTAACAACCACAAAAAAAAAAGACAGTAGCCTTCGAGGGAAGGACTTTAAATCAAACTTAAAAAAGGAAGCACCATTTGCAAACGCCACGAGGGCTCGGGCAAGCGGAAATGTAACGCAATTTCATGCTAAATTGCGCAGCACCATCTGATCTGAATCAACACAGCATCAGCTCCACCGACCAGCTCGGCCCCCGGCCGCTTCATTTGGGACGCGTGATTCATCAATCCAGCAAAAAAAAAACCACCGCTTTCACCTGCGTGGATGACGCGTGGTGGTTTTGGGACTTGACATCCGACTGGTGCTCAGTCGTAATGACACGTAAAATAAATGTGTGACATGCAAATAAACGACGTGGATTGATAGAGGAACGTGCTGTGCAGACTCCCCCATCACACCGCTCATTGTTGTGTGGGTTCTGAGGGGCTTCTGGGGGCTGCAGTGAGTCATATTCGACACGAGATGACTGTAGACACGGTGGTTAGTGGAGGGGAGTCGCCTGGTCCGGGGTCCTTTTTTTTTAGATTTATGACCATGAGGCGGGATGTCTCCTGTGGTCACCGTTTGTGGGTAAGTCCTTGATTTTGAAGTCAGAAAAATTGGGTTTCTGCCATGGATTTCCATTGTGGTTGATGGTACAAAGAATCTGAGCAGCAGATCCAGGGTTTTGATGAATGCGATGCTATTCAGTACTTTGAGTAATCAACAAGTTAATTGGAAAATTGGAACATTTTTTTGTTTTCTTCTCACATAAGCAATTCACTTTCTTCTCCCACAGCCAAGTGTGCCGGAGATTGCGTCAGAGAAAGAAAAAAAAAGAGAGAGAGGGGGGTTTCCATCTCAGCTCCGTGACGGGCAGTTTCCTCAAGACATCAGTCACAGAATGACCGTCTCTCCTCGACTCTGTCTGTCTGTCACAGCGGACACGGGCCACCTAATCCGTCAAAACGTTCGGAGGTGTCACCGTCTCGCCTTCAAAACGAAGGAAAAAAACAAAAAAAAAGACAAAAAAAACAAATTTTCCCAGAATGTGCAATCCATCTGAGTCCAGCAGACAGTCCCGGAGGCAGACGACCTTCCCGCGTGTTCGGTGGGACGCAGTAAATCCTCGTGGCCTCCTGCTCACATCGAGCTGCACTTCTTACATCACATTTAAATGCTATTTTTCTCTTTTCTTCTCCTGTGTTACGAACAAGTGTTGCGCCCCCTGGAGGCTGGTGAACAAACCCACTGCTTGGGTTTCACACGGCAGCTAAGGGAAACTTTTTGGAGAGAAAAGTTCATCTTTTTGAATTTTAAAGAAAATAGATTTTAGATATTTCTATTGTTTGTGTATTGTCTTCCCTGGATGGAGCTTTTGTCAAACTGCACATGGGATGCAAAACGGGAGAAAAAAAAATCCTTTCCTTTTGGATTTTGACATCTATACAACAAAGCTGAGGATACCTCGGCCTCTGCTGCTTTATGCTTGTGGATTTTAAATTGTGTACTAAACTGAGTACATCCACCTGTATTCAAAAGCCTTCAAGTTTTGTTTATCCGTCAGACTGTTCCACGTGACCCTTCTCCGACGTGCGCTCATGCTCACTCATCACCACCATCGCCATCTTTTTCTTGCCGCCCGTCTCCATCCATCTCGCTCTGTGCTCCTATCGCGTAGTTAGCTCGGGCGGCTACATCCATCGCGCCACGCGTTGCCCGCTGGTGGCAGATTAGCATAAACGCTTTGTCGTGAGAGTTGAATGAAAAGTGAGACCCGGCCGACTACCGCGGGAGGGGTAGGGGGGGGTGGAGGGCACACAGTCAATCACAGGTGCATCGAGGGGTCGAGAGTCAAGTTGTTCCTGCTAAACACGAAGCCCTTTGTAGCTGTGCAGTGAGGTGGAAGTTCAGAATTCACCAACAGTCGCTACGAAAAGCCAATGATTGTTGTCTGATGAGAAATACAAATACACTAATGGTCGGTCTGAGGATGTGTCTGATTATGTGTTTGTCCGTCCTTCCACGCGATCGAATGAGTGCGTTTTTGCTGTGAGGCATCTGAGATCACACCAGAGGCTCATGGAAACAAATTCATTTCAATTTCACTTCGAAATAAATTGTGGACATATTATTTGCTGTTATTTACACGACTGGATTCAATTTACACGATGAATCGTGTTGTTGATGAATGAACTACAAATTGAAAGGTTCTGATAGAGGAGGTTGATCTAGTAAGGTCAGCTCTGAGTTCATCTCTTATCCTTGTTCTGTGGATGAGAGGAGCTCTGGAGGCCAATGCAGTTGAGGAAAATAGTTTGAATGGTAATACAATTTTGTCATTGGCCTTTTCAAGAGGGTTATGGGTTTTTTTATTTTGTTTTAAGGTGATTGAGTTTGACAGCAAGGGAAAAAAAATCATTAAAAATTACAGGAAGAAGAAAAGAAAACCAAAGAATAAGTATCTATAGTTTCACTGTGGTTAGAGATCCGTAAAGGAAAGAGAATGGGGGGATGTTTATGACAGATACAACCAGGAATATTCCTACTTTTAAATAGCTCCAACCATTGAACGAATGCCGTGGATATTAATATGCCATTAGTCCATATTTTATAGCTAGTTGTCTCAGTGGTTGGCTCCACTAATTGATTAAAAGCCATGAATGGATTTGTATGTGAATGCTGTTTAAGATGAAGAATTAACATCCTAACTTGATACTTCAGTTTTGCGTATGCTGCAATGCACAGTTAAGTTATTTGAAACACATAAAAGGTAGTTAATCTTTAAAGGTTCATTATAGTCCAAAATGAGATCATTCAGGCTTTCACACACACACACAAGTTTTTTTGCACTTTGAGCCTCATTAGCTCTCGTAAATCAATATCTAAGCTACTGAACAACACTGTAATTCTGTAACGAGTTTATTTGCCACACCGAACTACTACAGTGAATAGTGCCTGGGATACACACGTACATTAATCATGCTACATGGATTTTGGATCAATACGTGTCATGTTTTGAATGTGGAATGTTTAAGTGAAAGTGTGACATTCAATTTAAACACATGGCTATTGTCTGTGTGTGTGTGTCTGTGTGTGTGTGTGTGTGTGTGTGTGTGTGTGTTAGTCAGACAGCTCCACTGCTCCTATATCATGTATATCTAGTTGGAGAAAACTTTTGTCTATCCATTCCGATCCCGACTCTCCAAATCAGGGAGATGCGGCGCTGCAGCTGATGGCCGAGCCCACTGTTCTGTATTCACAAAGTGTACCTGAATTTTTCTGTTGTTGCAGCCACTTTAGGAGACCATTTAAGTCAATGTCAGACACACAAAGCCCTGCTTTAACAGAGGGGGGGGGGGGGGGGGCACACCAACAGGTAAACGGAAGGCAATTATAGAATATCAAATAAAGGTTCAGCCTGTGTTCAAATAAAACCAATTCAAACCAATATGAAAGTGACAGTGTTTAAATGTGTTTGTGCAAACGAGACCACGTGGACAGAAGCAAACTGTCACTAAGGTTCAAACTCACTCAAGGTTCAAACCAGTACGTGTGTGTTCGGCCTCACCTCGTTGGCGTAGACCCAGTGACTGTCCTTGGACGCCAGGTTGGTTTCCACAGCCTGCAGTGATGGATAAAATGACAAAGACAGAGGACATTTTTAGGAACCTTGTGTGCAAATCATTGGGATCTTACAACGGTCAACGTCCAAATCCCCCTTTGAACTTACTCAATTATATCAATTATAATTTCATATCTCTGAGATTATAGAAATTCATCAAAATTCATAGGCATTTTCTTTCCTTCTAAATCAGTCCCCCCTCAACTCTGAGGAGTGTAAGGATCGGCTGAGACGTCTTAAAGGTTCTGACGAGGAACGAGACCCGTAACGCCGACTTCTACAGAGCACAGCGGCTCGGAACCTGGTTTCACTGGACACCTTTTCAAGGGGAGGATGCGAGGAGGATTGCTCCCAGATAATCCACCCACTGGACAAAACCTTTTTTTTTTCCAGTTAAGCATTGAGGTGTCAGGGATCAGACGGACCCGTTTGTGATTGGCCAACTCTAATGAAACGCTTTTTACTCGCTACTTGCTGCTTTTTGGGTTTCGGTTGAGTTTTGGGTTTCGGTGCAGCATTTTCACTCCACAAACAAGGCGCTCATGAATAATGGCTACCTGGCGCACAGCACGCAAACCCAAAAGCTGCCAATTGACTATTTAACCTTGGAGGCGTCGTGATTTGGTTTTAATGCTCCTCTCATTCCCAGATTGGTCTCATGAAACGGCAACAGACCGGCACGGATGCAAGAGCGATGTTTACATCCGAGGGTGAAATGCAGCGTCTCTCGAAACTAAAACATAATAATGGTGACTGAGCTGAATAAAGTTATGCATGTAGGTGTGGGTGTGTGTGTGTGTGTCTCTCTGTGGGTTTTCTTGTCTCTGGTGCAATTATTTGCAGGCGTGGAAGATTACGAGAAGAATGACTGGCTGACATGTGGAAAGACCAGATTTTTTGCAAAAAGTGAACCAAAAAAAAAAGCAGAAGCAGATAGAAGGGAAGGAACTTTGGTGCTGAGTTACATAATAAATATCTTTATTTAGAAACATCAGCACTTAAACCATCCCTGAATAAAATTTGATTGTTCGCTTTGATGAGAGTCGTAACTTGAAACATACTTTTACCAGCAAAACACAGAAGACTTTCAGGTTAAAAGAACACTCTGGGTCTCTTTGATTAAGTACGATGGGGAAATATCTGCAGAAGCCTTTTTCACGTGTGAGTAACCCATTGTTTAAAATCATAATAATGAATGGCCTGTCCTGAGAGAAAAAAAATCTAGAAGAATAACTCTGAGTCACGAGCGACGGTTCATTGTCCCAGACTAAATCTGTCACCTGTCATAATGGCAACCCCCCCCCCCCCCCCCCCAAAAAAAAACCAACAACAGTGAAATACAGTCGTGTGGGTTATCTAATGTGCATTAGCTGGGATTCAATGTTTTGTCCCGGCCACGACGAGACTCGACTGATCACTCGACGATCAAAGACACCATATAAATAAAGCCTTGTTAAGCTAAATGGTGTTTGCGAGCTGCCGTATAAATTTGACAAACGCGGCACGCCGAAGTGTCTGAGAGCTGCTAAGGCAGAATGAGTGCCGCGCTGAATTCAAACCTAATCACTTGGAGGTAGTTAAGTATGTAATTTTCCTCCGACATCAATCTAAGAAAGCAAAAGGGGAGAATAAATAACATTTTGAACCTCACAGGAATTAAAACACACTGATTGCAGAGTCATTATGAAAAAGGACGTCTCGGGATTCAAGGCTGCTTTTTGTCTGAGCGATTACTACAGTTAAGATCTTGTCCTAATTGAAAAGCGCCTGGATGCCGATATCTCAGAAACATCGCAAAAGATTCTGTGCTCACAGTAGTTCGGGGAGTTCTTCATTAAGAGACTTGCAGCTCTCAAATAAAAAAAAATATCCTCATCTCTTAGTACAATTTCCAAATTATGTTTGCATAATAAGCCACTTCCTAATCATACATAGTACTATTTCAGTTGATCCAAGCAATTTTTTTTTGCTTTCTTCCCTTCGCTTAAAATGAATCACACCAAAGCCGAGAAATCCATTTGAGACCTTAAATGTTATCGACATCCAGGCAGGGAGTAATTTCAGCCTTGTGTGTTTTCTTTCTTTCCATTCAGCAGATGATGTAACAGTGAAACTCTGGAGAGCAACAGGGATTTTTAAGAGAAGACGGCTCAGACGAGAGCCTAGAGGTACATCTGAGGAATATTCTATAGTGTTGATACAGCCGAAGCCTGGCAACAGCCAGATCTCTAATCAGAGAGGCAAAGCACCCCAGGCGTGTACTTATACAGTAGCAACGCCACAAAGGCAGAGAACGCCGACCTGAAACCGTGACAGCCGGAGAGGGATTGAGAGGAATCGCGGCTCGGAGGATGTGAAAGTAGGGGGCGGGAGGTTCGGACAAGGTTCAAATAAAAGATGATCGTGCCTTTTGTAGACTTGTGCTTAATATGAACTACAGGAGATCAACATAAAAAACAACTACAGCCAACTTTTTAGATATTAGTAAAGGAGCTTTTAAGTAAAACAAATCCCCACCCTGCAGCCTGCAGTTAAGGTAATGATCCAAATTCAATGCCTCTGAAAAAAAAATACAAGTGTTTGCACAATCACCTCGTGGAAGGAACATAAACATTTGTTCACTCCCTGCATTGGCTGCTCACTGGATTTGGTTGCACCACAAAAGGATATGTTGGCAAGATTTGCTCATTTAAAAAGGTAAAACTAGTTTCAGGTCTACCGATGTTAATCATTGAATGTATTCATCTGAAACTGCATTCACCAACCTATCTATCTACCCACCTGTCTGACTCCCCCAGGCTATAGGATCTAAATCAATATCTACAAGAGGGGGTCAAGATTAATCTACCTCTCCAATCACACACCTGCTTAAGGGCTCCCCCCCCCCCGCTCAGACAAATGTCCGAATGTCATGTACAGACCCCTCTGGGGCCTCCATCCATCCATCTATCTATCTATCTATCTATCTATCTATCTATCTATCTATCTATCTATCTATCTATCTATCTATCTATCTATCTATCTATCTATCTATCTATCTATCTATCTATGTGAGGACACTTTTAAACTTTCTTGTCACTCAAATGCACTGAAAATTTGGCAGTGCCTCTCTTTTCCCCCCCCGCACACCTACTCAGTGATTTCAGCAATTAACCCCCCTGGCAATGTGCCGTATAGCTTTAAGGTCACCTCCGGGTGCATGGTAACCAAAGGGTTCGTTTGAAGTGGATGGCTTTCACCGAGTCTTTGTATTGGGCCATCGTTTTAAGGGGGGGGCGGATTCTGAAGTGATTTTTGGAAGCCGTCCCACCTGCCTGTCTGTTCTTTTGGTGTCAGGATCTCAGGAAGATGCCAGGAAGGAGTAATGAGGTCTGTCATAAAATATTCACAGCAGTCCCTCTGAACAAGCCTTGTGACCGTTGCTGGGGAAACAAACCTTAAGACCACTCGATCCGAGCCATTGAAGCAGCATTCGACGGAAAATGTGTGTGTGGGGGGGGGGGGAACCGATCTATTTTACATAGCAAATGAAACCATGGCGATTGAAATATTAATGCAGGGGTTGGTTTAGAGCCTCTGTTGATCGCCGCCATCTCACCAACAAACTGCTAACTGATGCTCACAACAAAAGAGAGCAGTGGGCTGGGATACTGATGTGCAGTGCTTGATAATCCAACACCTAAACAAAGCTCCTCTGACCTTCCACAGTCATTATTCAACAGCAGGTGCCCCCCCCCAACCCTTCCCCCCCGGCCCCCTCCCTCCCTCCCAAGAAGACGGCACACGTGTATCACATTAAAAACAAATCACGACTCCCATCTGCCACGGAACCGAAGTCGCTGGCTGCTCTCTCTGCGTGTAGGAGCCTTCCCACAGGCTCACGCTACAGCCATGAGTGGAATAACTAATGCCCCCACTCGGTGACCCACCAGGCACTTTAGCCTTATTATATATAGACCCAATTAGAGGAACCTTAGCACCGTGCCCACCTTTCCATACGCTACTATGGCTACTCTTCAACCGCCGCTGTGACATGTTCCCTCAGTGGACAGCCGGACATTTTGAAGAGATGTAATGGTGTGCAAAGGGATTTATGAACAGGATCAGAACTAAGTGTAACATTTTGTGAACACCATAGCTGGCTGAAGAGAACAGGCACAGGAAGTGTCGGGGCGAGGGGTTCTGGACGCCGTTAACCCTTTAACCCACCACATCTACTAAGTACTTTCAGACAACACTGTAAGTAGAAGGTATGTTAATGAATACAATCGACAGTCACATCCCTCTGCCATTGAATGTGGTTTGGGATTCAAGGCATATTTGCCTATATTTTATTAGCCGAGTGCGCATTTTATTAGTACTCTTTGCATTATGCAGCCAAAATAGTCGCTCCTATATATATTACTTATTTAATACTTATTATGCTATTACAGTTATAGAAAGTACAAAAGGACAACTTAAAATAAACTCTTTGAATAGTGCCTATAGAGTCAAATAGACTGAATGATGGATTTGTGTTCAACCCAGATTTTACACTCTTTTGTAGACAGGAAGCCATGGGCTCATTTGCATACGTTACATTTACAAAATACCCAACTTTCTCACAATCGGTTATTTTTAGCTGTGTTCCCATCATCACATGATGGCACATTTTTTAATATTTAAAAATACAAAGGAACTCAGTAGCCCTGTGGGCAGGGTTTTGAATGAGAATATTTAATAGGACAATAGTCAGCACTTCAACAAGACGACAAAGAACATTTTACAATACATCTTGGTAAAATACAAGTGACTTTGCCATTTTTGCAGGGTGTCCTTGGGGAAGCACCAGGCATAAACTAAAACCTTCCACCTGGGCTAAATTTTATGTTGTGGATCTTTGATGATATTTGAAATTGGATTTTTATTGCACAGCTGATGAATGTAATAAAACACAATAATTAACTCAGAAGAAACTGATTACCTTATGAAAAGTTCTTCTTGTTCATCTGTGACTTGAGTTTCCAACGCAAGGACAAGCAGACATAAAGTCAACGTACCGTAAAAAGCAACACGGCGTTAATGACAGGTTTACTTTGTTCCTGCATGACACATGTGTGCTAAACCTTTTTTACACACCGTTAAATGACAGGTAAATATTTCAGTTCATGTTCAAGGGAACAATCAATACTTGTATTACGCAATAACTGTGCGCTGGATGAGATTTGTATTTAAAAAAAACATGCAAATGTGGGCGAGATATTTCCCTACAGTTTCTTTTATACATTTCCAAACATATCTGCGGGACTGGAGCAGCTCTTTGATGCTCTTTGGTGTTATTAGTCAGGACTGATCAAAGCTGAAGACACTAGGGGACAAAAAGGCAGACAGGCCTGGACAAGGACGCCTGGGCGAGACTCGTTAGTTTGCGACACCCAAAATGAAGTCGACAGGCAAAACCCTTTAAACATTAAAATATTGAATGCATGAGGCTGTATGCAAGCCAAGACAATAGAAAAGAAAAATAATTATATTTAAATGCAAGTGAATAATGCATGAAGGACATTACGTAACAGTAGTCAAGTGATTTAAAGTAAGTGAAATACAATACCCGTTTTCCATTTAAGCACTTTGTACCATTCTGAGGCCATTAGCATTGAATAATGGATCACGGAAGTTTCTTTTTACTCAATAAGTCCACACCTGAAAACTAAGTTAAGTAATTTTCATTTGAAAACATATACATAATTTATCTGTCCCATGAGTCAATGTTGCAGTAGGGGCGTCTTGCCATAAGAAAAAGAAAACCCTCACCATTTTAATAAAACTTCTGTTTTTTAGGGTTATTAGAAAAACCAGTCGTTTTGTGCCACATTAAATCTGACATAGTAAGACGTAAGACCTCATTTCTGCTCTTTGTTGCCAAATATAAATGAATGTGAGAGCATGTTAAGACACAAGTCTCACAAGGGTCCTCTAAAAAACAATGACAGTGAAGACACCTCACTGCAGTAGTTGCATTGCATCCGTTTGGTGTGCTGGAAAGACACTTTCGGGCCTCCCGAACCTCTCAGGCTCCTGATGAGCCAGGTGAGATCACCGCAGAAGATCTCAGACACACTTCTGCAATCTTTCTTTGATTGTTTACGATCGCTCTCCGGCACACGCATGAAGCAGCAGCCTCAAAGGCAACGCTCGTAGGTCAGAAACTTGAAATAATGATGTTGATTCTTGCAGAAAGAGATCAAACCGTACACTGAGCAGGCTCCTCGTTGCTTGTTCACAATAAACGTTTCTTTTCTGTTTTTTTCCGCGCTGAGGGCTCCATCTAATTGCGGTGACCTGCCTCCGGGAAACGGAGTTCGAAAGAACTACTCTGATTTCCACAAGCACGCGTCTTCAAGGTCCAAGCTGGTGTGCAAATATTTACAAAGCCGTGTGTAGCATTAACGTTAATTATTGAATCCATGTATTCTCACTAGCTTCGGCACTAGAGCTCGGTTACTGACATATAACATTCTCATTCTCTGCCTCTTTCAAGGCCATAGTTATACCTGTTATTAGTTTTGATTTTCATTAAGCTATAAACAAACATTAACATCAC
Source organism: Pungitius pungitius (assembly GCF_949316345.1). Lineage (NCBI taxonomy): Eukaryota > Metazoa > Chordata > Actinopteri > Perciformes > Gasterosteidae > Pungitius > Pungitius pungitius. The sequence goes on along the minus strand of NC_084912.1, from coordinate 5,076,722 downwards.
CCTTCATCTTGTGGTGGAAAATGGCTCGACTCACCGCTATAAAAAGGAGCCCCAATCACCCAGGCAAATTCTGCGATGGAGTTCGTGACTAATATGTGTTATAAAATCAAGAATATCAACGCCCTGCAATCAGACTCCCATCCTCACTGCTCACCACCTGGCTTTATTTTTTTAAGTTAACACTTCATTACAATCACAGACAGTTCTCTCCTTTCGGGTGGACTGGAAATTAAGCTCAGCATATCACTTAATCTGGCAAATCAGTGCTAATGACTGATTGTCTGCAGATAGCAATGCGCCTCGCTGCTGTGACTAGAGCGTATGCATGAAGCATTTCGTTGGTATGTGTTTATTATTCAGAATCTGGCTGGTTAGTTATCTTATGTAAGCTTGCCAATTCATCATCGTACTGGTAACATTTATTGCATTTTATTGCAGTTAAAATGAGCTGTAATTGTAATTTTCCAGTTTGCATTCAGTTTGCATTCGTAAAGACAACACAGAACAAACCTTTTGACTTTTATTACTTATCCAAACACCATGTGCGTGCTCTCTGAGGGATGAAAATTAGGTACAAAGGTTAAGTATTACCCTCTTGGAAATTCTATGAAAGAGACGCAGCCCTTAACCCGCATTGAAAGGAACAGATGGTTCAACTCAACATATCTTTGCCTGATTGTAGAAGTTTGTCTTTGATGAATTGTGCTTTACATGATAAATAAAAGTGTTTGTACTTTCCTTGATCTTCGAACCGTATCCTGCACAGGGTGCATCATCATTTGAAGCCTGTAGTCCCCCCCCCAAATCAACACATCCACTATGTCTTTTTCTCTCCCCTCGTCACACGTGGCTAAGGAGACCGCAGGTGAAGAAGCCCCTATCATCTTCACCTGTCCGAGAGGGGGGGGGGAGGCTGGGATGTGCCAATTGAGGGATACAATTTTTGAGAATTTCTGCTTTCCGGCAACATCGACATCGGAAAATAAGGCAGGTGGTGTCCACCCGGGCCCTTAAGCACCTTACTGCGACGGGTAAAAAAAAAAAGCAACAGGTGTAGCTGTCCAATGTTGTCATTTGCTCTGGACTTTAACACATTATCCTTTTTAAATAGCCGTGCTTTAGGTAATTGAGGCGTTTACAATAGTGTTAAGTGGCTGTTGGTATGAGACTGCAGGTGTGCTGATTTCTGCTGTACAGTAAGTGCAAATGATTAGCAGGGGAGCTTCTGAAAAGGACAGTTCATGCTCAGAAACCTTCTTTTTGCCTATGAAGTTCTTTTGTACAAATTAACATTAACACTGGACTTCAGAGGGAGAAACGGCAATATTTTAACACACGTTGACACTGAAAAGTAGGTACGAGGAGGATGCCAGTTTCCCCAGTCCTGATCCATCGATGACTCCTTCGCTGTACCAAACCCGTCCTAATTGGACACAAGTGGGCAGGCGAAAAAACAAAGACGTATGAAAAGAGGGTGCGAGAGAGAGAGAGAGAGAGAGAGAGCGAGAGAGCCCACTGTGGGAGGTTAGCTGGGCCGAAGACGAGCGTGCATCTCATCCTAATTATTCCCGGCACAGGATTAGACGTGTCCTTTCACAACACCGCGGGAAAGAAGAGGTGTTGAGGAGAGTGGGAGTTTGACAGTTTAAGTTTTGACATGATGCTAATTTCAAACGGCACCCACAGCCAGGAAGGCTCCGAGAGAAAAGGAGGAGGAGGAGGAGAGGAGAAGGAGGAGGAGGTGATGCCGTCTCCTGTTAACAGATATATTGTTTAAAGCAATGCTTTTAGTTTAATTAAATACTGTTTGGTAAAGTTTGCGTGATGCGCATTGTGTTTACAACAAGCCGAGGAACGTATGCATTCTTGCATGTGTGTTGCTTGTTTTGGGGTATTGGATGTTTTTGTATAGGCTTCAGGTACAATGATTCCAAGCAAATAAACACTTGAGGCCAGTTAGACCAAAGTGTGGATTGGGTTCTTAGAGTGAATGAATCCAATATGCTGTAATTAAAGCATTTTTGTTTTGTTTTTGTTTATTTTTGTATCCCCACTACACCCCTGCGGTTGTATCAAAGAAGCAAAGATTTCCGTGGTTTGGAAGGTGTCTAATTTGACGGCGTGCTCTGGTTGTAAAGTAATGCTTTTAGTTGCTTTAGAGCATGCACAAGCTTTCAATACACCTGAGGAGCACTTTCATTTAATCTGTCTTGTCAAAATCAATAGGTGTGTCTGTGAATCTTTCCTTTTCTTTTTCGACACACGACCTGTTAATGGGTTTCAATGGCTTCAGAGTGACCATTTCCCCCCGAACTCTGACAAGCAGTTTGGTTTTCAACTGGACATTGACTGTCATCAAGCCAAAGAGACAAAAACAAAGCTCTTAGTGACAACCAACAGAACACCACAAATGTAGGACCTTTCCGAGTAAGACGCACAATGTGGGCTGTGCAAAAAGAAGGCTACTAGGTGGTGGGAGAAGAGGTTTCCAAAGCTCTACCAAAGAAGGCAGAGTTGTGTGGGAGAGGAGAAAGGGAGCATGATCATAGCCTATATTTTGAAATCACTTACTTCTCCATTAGTTTGATTAATGGGACCAGGCCCACAGTCAGACAGAGGCAAGGGGCTTGAAAAATGATGCAATTACTGCTTTTTGAATAGAGGGCTGAAAAGGCCTTCTTAAGAGAAGGATTCTACAGGGCATCATGGACAGCACAGACTCCTCCTCTTCATCCATCTATCCCTCCTGCAGCACATCCCGAAGCCCTACAGCACTGCCGTCAGCCCCCGAAGCCCCTGTCATCAGGCCCAGTGGCACGCTTGGCCGGTCCTCCCTAAACCGAGGGATCATAAATTGTGATTAATATGCATCTGCTGCATCTTTCAATGTTTGCGTCGCTTTCTGTTCAACGTCATGATGCTTCCCAATCTGCAGACTTTCTTTATTGAACGCTCTTCTTTTTCAACAAGTATGTCCAGCGAATTTGCACGTCTCAATTTTTGCCTTTTCATGAGATAAGAAAATAATATGATGTAAAGTGAGTGATCAGCCGCAATAGAAATGTCTCTCGTAAAAATGTTTTAATAAAGCAGGACTGCGATACGTAAGAACAGCAGAATTATACAGTCTTGTAACAGGTGAGCTGCAGGTTGTAGATTGAAAAACAAGAATAATCTCCACAATTTATACAGGTAAAACCCAAAATCCCACCCTAACCTAAAATACAGGTCAACCGGAAAAAAAAAACAGTTCAAAGATTTGGAAAAAGATCAATTGGACAAACGTTTCATCTGGACCTCGAGAAATTGAGATGAAATTCAGTGTGCAATTCCAGCCGCTTTAATATTTTCAATTAGATGGAAGGCTTGTTGGCGTGACAATGTTGAAATATGTTAACCTTAAACCATGTTGAATTAAATATGAGAACATCAAGCCAGATTCTTTGCAACGTGTGAAATCCGATGTCCTCGTGTGCCCATTTTACACATTAGCATTTACAGTGATTCTCTGCAGAGTGCTCTTTGGGTTTTAACATCAGAATCAGTTCGGAGTTTTATTCCACGCTTCCAAAGTAAACCCTAATGCGATTGCAGAAGCACTCACAGACTTATGAAACTCCCACAGGCAAGTGGGAAGAACTCTTGTCAGAGCAGCATGTTTCGGAGTTGCTGATGACCTGTTGTCAAAATAAAAGCCTGACTGAATCGCTGGAATCCGTTCCACTTACACAAATCAGACAATGTGCCCAAATCTCCTTTTTAATGACATTGGTCATTAAATATTACATATTCTATGCTGGAGGTGTACCTTTTGGAAAACATTTTGCTCACCGGATAATGTCACCTGCACATCTTTACATACAGTAGTCATTTATAAATTAGATCCATTCAGTATGTAATCATATCTTGCAAATGTGGGTGTTAACGCGGAGCCGCGATGGAGACATCAAAAGAGCGCATGAATATGCATTTGCGCATGTCGAACGCTCGCTCATACATACTCGTGTGTGAGAGCGAGCGCAAGGGCACAAGCAGGTGAGGAGATGAAGCAGGTAAGAGAAGGGGTAATAGGAAACATGAAATGGGGTTTGTATTCATTCTATTTCCACTGAGGCCTTACTTTGATTTAACAGTTTCTTTTGGGTACCAACACAGCACTTGTTTTCCAAGCGGTTGGCTTTGCAATTATCCTTATAACTCTTACTGTATTTTGAGCCTGCCACCTGGGAATTGGACAATAATTCTGGGCCCAAAGCAACAATTTCACAGAGACAGAACTTTTCGACAATATTGTAGGGTTTTGGTATAATTGCATTTCAGTGAATGCTGCGGGGAGACGCATTTAGAGAGTAATAAAGCTATTAACATATACAGAGAAAATAACTGTGTTTTCCTCATTTCAAATCAACAAGAATACGAACTACACAAAGGTTTTTTTGAAAAGGACACGTCTTTACGACACAAATAAATAAATGAAACAGTTTGGTCTCTGACACTATTGCTGCTTGAACACTGAAACAAAGAGAGAACACCGGGCTCTACGAAGGCAACTGTGCTACTATAAGGACTGCTGACACTCCAAAGGTTGCACAAATAAACGAGACAGACCTCAATGGGTGTTTTTCTTTTGTTTACGAGATTAAACGCTTTTTCCTCCCGAAGAAGGAGAAATTGCCCAAGAGGGTTTACTGTTTCATTAATGCTAAGCATGACTCATGATGGCAATCATCAATCAAAGTTGATCAGCCTCTGCCCCCGAAGACAAGACTGTGTTGGTTTAAGGTGCTGTTACTGAAACGGTGTGTGTGTGTGTGGAGGATGTATTAAGCCTTTGCTGACCGTGCACAGGCTAAAGGGGAAGGTTCAAATGTCGAAGCCGTGAACTGTCAGTTGTTGATTTCATTGTTTTCTCCGTTGTCATCATCTCCGTCACTTTTACATCATCCGTAAAGCAACGGTGAAGTTGTTTTTTCTTGTGAAGGCCTTTTCCCCCCCCCATTTTAAAAAAGTCCCCCCGACACTGACTGATGTGACGGCACCAGCCGTCACCTCAAATACGGCAGCGTTTTAATTCTCCGGCACTGCTTATGAAAAGGAAACTTATTTATGAAAAGCCCTTTAACTTCATCAGATGATTCATACGCGTGCGAGTAATAACAATCCATCAAGTTAAGAGCTTGCCTCGGTTTCAATTTTAATATCAGAGTTTGGATACACAAACCATTTCTCTGGATTATTCCACCCTTCCATGAAATATGGACCTGAAGATGTGTTTATTTTGATGTTGTTATAGTAACTACTTTGTGCAGTGCTGTGCTGTTGGAGGTAACACACTGGATGCATATAGGCAAAGATATTCAGAGTATTTGAAGGTCGCAGACGCAGAACGTTCCTGGGATTCTCAACAGCTCTCGACCGCTGCCATTAACGCGTCACGGGCGCGAGGGGGGGGGGGGGGGGGCACTGTATTATCTACCTTTCAAATGGTTGTGTTTATTTTGTCATTCATTTGCCATCACTCAAAGCAACTCATGTTTTCTCCGTGTCAACGACGGCTTCTCTACCGACAACAAAAAGTCCTCTCATGGAGGAGAACAAGCGCATGAAGTGACGGCTTTAACGGCAGAGTCCTTGCACATCTGCCTCCGGTATTTACCAGCTGCGACAGCGATGCTCATGTTGTTTCCAGATTTCCTTCTGTGCACATATTGTGTAACAGTGGACTTACAGATCAGACCTGATCCGAGGGAGGGAGCCCTTTTCAGTGCCTTAAACCTGCATTCTCTTGACTTGTAATACAAACAAGGCAGAATGTTCAATACTTAATTAGTGTTCTTTTAGTGTATTAGTAAAGTTAACACAGAAAACACATTTTATTGTGTCATTCACTAGTTTCAAGTGATCTTCAAAAGAGAATGGTGTTCATTTACGAAATTATGATTCCATCTATTATGAAATACATCCCATGATGATTTAGGGCTACTTTTAGATTGACAGGTCACCATGAGAGCCACAAATGGCGTCTGTACTACTACGTCGTCTCATTAATATTCACACACTACACATTACCAGTTCCTATGTCTTTCTGCAGGGGAAACACCCAACTAAAAAGTCAAAAAACTAAAAAAGATTCATATCATGAAAGAGTCGCAGTGTAACACAAGCAAGAGATGAGAGAACCAATAAAGTACATTACACACAAAAAAACTAAAAATGTTTGCAGAGAGAGGAGAAGAAGAGAAATGAAGAGAGACAACAGTATACAGAGCAATAAGAGAGGTGGCATAAAAGAGGGGGGGTGCAAGGGCAGAAAGATAAAGTGCTCATGTTGAGGAAAACATAAAACCATTAAGATGTGAAAAAATACAGTGAGGAAAAGAGGGACTGTCCTGTAATGGGGACGGGAGGAGAGAGAGAGGGAGGGAGAGGTAGAGAGAGAGAGAGAGAGACAGGCAAGGGGGTGGGGGGGGGGGTAGAGGGCAGAGGAGGATGAGATGTAGGACAATGATAGATCCTTTTCTGGCAGGCTCAATTTGTCACGCTGCTATTGGGAGGAAAACGGAAAAGAGGAGCAACAGTGAGGGTCGGAGGGAGGGCGCGGGGCTCCAGAGGGGGGGGAGAGCCAAGTCAGGAGGGGGCGCCTTCAACAGATGATCACTGAGGTTACAGCGCTCTGATGACTCCATCCCGATAAGCAGTGCCCCCCCCCCCCCCCCCCCCCCCCCGCCCCCCACACGGTGCACTGTTAAACTTTGTGATTTCAATAAGTGCACATTAACTTTGTGTTTTTGTCATGAATCGATGTACTTGAAGTGACAGGTTGGTAGATTTGGGGAAACCTTCCGGTTCCATAAGAAAAGACAAGTAGGGATTTAACGCAGCTAATGGAATCCAACACTTTTACACTCATGAATGGCATTTAGAGGTTTTGAAGCACCTTGGTTAGCCTTTTGAAAGATAAAACACATTGTAGCTTTACATAAGCGAGGAGTAAAATCCATAAATAGACAATACGCAGAATAGCAAGCACATTGCATTGCATGTGAGGACATTACAATGTAATTCATAATCAAGTGTACAAATGCTAAATACTGGTCACCGCTAATGCGATGCTTTTATTTGTCACAAACACACGGCGGCATTCATTAGTTCTGTGGGACGGTCTGAATCTTCATCGGCGGAAAAGTGTGTTTTTCAACGGCGTTTAAAGGCAATTCAGGCTCAGAGGTGCTTTCGGAGCTTTGTAATTATAGCTGACCTAACTCATTAGCGCTATGGTGAGGGTAGGGGGGGGGTTATAGACAGAACTGGCAGTGATAAATGTTGTGCAGGAACGTGGCGGTGACGCAGCGAAGGTGTGCACGTGTTTTTTCCAGGCATCCTCCTGCATGACCACGACGGATGTTGTTTGTGCCGGCACCACGCTCCCCTGCACCAACGGCGTGCTCTCTGTGTCAGGTTAATGAGTCGTGCTGGGATAAACACTTCCAGGTCATGGCCAGCTTTGTTCCATTTGAGAGGAGGAGTCCAGGTGCCAACAACGCAACCAGGCTGCATTCGGGAATATTTCAGAAAATGCGAGGAGAGGAAGGTCTAGGGTAGAAGTAGATGTACTGGTTAAAAATGTATGAAGAGACAAAGTATTTGGCAAAGGATATGAAGACAGTCAAAACGGGATGTTAGCTCTTACTGCTGAAATATGCTGTGAAAATCAACCTTTTCAATCGTGTGATTTCAACCTAAAGTACTGCAGATAATAATATGTAATATTTGAATGAAGCAAATGTTCTTTTTCTCAAATTCTGCCACCTCTTTTAAGTCAACTGTGTATTTCTGCAACCGTAACATTCAAAGGTACGAAATATTGAAATCTCTTATTTTATTCCTAGGTATTTTTTGACTTATTATATAACCACTGAAAAAACAAATGTGAATGGCTGAAACTTCAATTCAAGACGGAGGGGTCCCTGGCATCAAAACACAATTCCACACGAGGGAAGATTGTCCACTGTCGCCTGGGTCCATTTTTAATCAGCGATTCATGATTCTAGTGTCAAGTGCGACACGTGAATCTGCTTCCGACACTGAAACGACGGCATCCCTCTGAAAAGATGTATTACAAAGCAGTGGTGGAAGCAGTACCTTTATATCTCACCAATGTAAGACAGCCAGTTGCACTGGTTGGGAAGAAAAAATGTATTTTGGTTGATTAGAGTTGCAATAGTATTAAAAACAAACAAAAGTCCCAACTGGTCTATATTGTGCTGGACATTCTAATCCCAAGCACATTTTTAGATTGATACAGAAATACTGTCAGACAAATACAGTCTAAAAAGAAGGCAGGCTGGCAAATTTTAAAATTGTCTTTGCAAACCGCAACCAAAAGAAGCTGACTCATTCTTCATCAGTAGTTCGTCATCATCTCAGTTGACTGAGATGATCCATAAAAGTTGCAGTTTACGTAACAAGCAAAATACTGAAAGGAACCAGCTAGAAGAAAGCATCGTGGATCCACTTAACGAGAGGAGTGGGAGAAGGTCACCATTCACACCATTGAATCCTTTGGTAGTTCCCACGGAGCAATGCTGATAAGCCGGACTTTTAAAATAAGCTCTTATTTCAAATGGTAAAGACACAAAGTCCACATTCATAGGATTTCATAGGATATCCCACTGAGACTGTTGTTGAAGTTGAATAGTGATTTTTACATCAATGCAATAAGAGTAAATTCTTTAAAAATCTGCTCTCAACGATTCACTTCCTTGGTTCCTCTGCAGTGCAGCAACCAAATGTAAAGTCAATCAGATGAGTGGTAGCCGAGAAGATCAAAGGACAGACATACAGACAGATGCTGCTATTTGTTGGTTAACCATTGGAGCACAAAAAAAGCTCGGGAGGAAAGTTTTTAATGTGAGTTTAACAAAGTCTTTGAAAGGAAAACAAACCGTACCTCCGGTGTGATTAAACTTTGTCAACCTGTTGCTTCGTTCACACTTTCAGATCGTACATTAAAACGCTCAGATATTTAAATCCATAGCTTGATTACCTCTTTTGCACAAAATTCATCTTTACCCAACGATTTCAAAACCCTCCTTTTGTAAAAGGTACCGTTTGTCAGACGTGATTCTCATTCCCAGTCTCGCAGCACTCATCTCTTTTGTCTCTCTTCACTGCCGTCTCTTCCATCAGATTTCACCTATTACTGTTTCACACAGAAGTACTTGATGTTGGATGAGCTCCCCATCTCATTCTCATCTTTGACCTTTTCCTCTCCACATCCACCACCCCCCCCCCCCCCCCAGTCCATCCCCCCACTCCCCCGCTCTCTATCTTTATCCCTCCCCGCCTTTGCATCCCTCTTCTTTGTGCTTTTTTCTTCCCATCTCTCTCTGTCTGCCACCGTGCAGCACTTCTTTCTCCCTATCAAGTTGCCTGGCAGCAGACAGCAGCGCGTGTCACTCTTGCGGCGCGGTGTAGCTGCCGCACAGCAGCGAGGCCTGACCTAACCCAGCGTCTCTCTCTGCTCCATCCATCACACCGGCCCAGGCACAGCTGCCGTGGCAACGGACGCCACCCGCACAGTTTTTCCGTTCACATCAACACCTCTAGAAGGCGAGCATCCCGCGAGCGCGGGGAGACGCGGTTCAAGGGAATAAGGAGACATTTCATTGACGTTACTAAAGTATATACAAAACAAAACTCCAACTTCAATTTACTGTTTGCATTAGGGCTGTCAATATATTTAAAAAAACTTAATTAATGAATCAGACTTTTTGAAATGTATTAATCTTGAATAATGGCGACTAATGCATGTTGTTGTTGTTACGATGTTGTTTTTAATAAATGTTCTGCTAAAGACTAAATCATAAAATCATAAAAGAGTAATCACTTCAGAAAGCGTGTATTTTTCAGATGCTGACATGGAAGCAGCCTAGCAGCTAGCTTAGCATAGCAGCTAGCTTAGCAGTGCTTTAAGTGGGTCCGTATGCCACTCAGCCCCCTTCTGTTTGACACGTGGAGGAATTCCTCTGCACAGTTCACCACTGTATGTCTTTTTTGTTTGTTTTACCTCGAATGCCAGAAGATCTCTCCGTCTCGATGTAACCGACTGCAGCTAGCGGCCGCCTCGTTGCCGCGGTCAACTTCTGGTCGGTAAGTAAACAAACGTACGTTAACTACGTTGAAACATCTTGTTGCATCGGCCACATTAATCGCATAGATAAATGCGTTTATGTGGAGAGCCCTAGTTATAATACATTAGTCGTAACAGGCTTCCCATTTATAATCCAAATCAACAAACAGTACAGGCGTTTTAATCAAGGTTGGTGAAAATGAATGACCAGCTCCCAAAGCCAAGAATCTAATTTGGGTGTCTGCAAGATATATAGCCTGGAGCTGTACCTTTGAACAATAAATAAGAGTGACTTTGGTATGTCCTGAAATGTGACAAGTTTTTGTACCTAACTGGGCATCGTTTTAAATAAGTGATTCAGCAAATGCTAACTAATACAGCCAAGGACGTGGAAATGGGACCGCTGAGAGCCTAAAAACCCACTTCATAATGCTCTAAAAGGCTTTGAGGTGACTCAAGTGAAGTGTCCCTCGATCATAGATGGAACAGAGGGTTGTTGGGTGTCGGGAACGCTGGGGCACGCAGGCTGACGGAAGACGTTACTTCCTCTCATAGCCAAAGTGAACGAGACACAAAGTGGCAACTGTCCGTACGGTGGAGGGCGAGAGCCAAGGATCCCTGCATAAACCCGAGCGCACTGTCAATGGCATACGTCTCGGCCGAAGCATAAGAAACGACTTTGGCCCGAGAGTAGACTGGGGAAGTGACAGCTGACTTGTGACAGAATGCGTTATTCGGAAAAGTAGAGCAGCATTAGTCCTGAATAAAACAGAATATACTTTTGCTAATGCAGCTACGGCCTTTAATGTCGTTTAGGTGAACTTGAAATGGAAGAATATGTGAAGATAAACTGGCTGCCCGACAAGGGTGCCTCTCTTTTATCTTTCTAATTCATATTGAGACATTTTCCCCCAGAACCTTGACCTTGTAGAAGGACAAGTGAGTAGCCATTGACAGCTCACAATGAAAATGAGCCTTTATGTCACGGTTTGGGTTTTCTTCCTGTTTTATTTTGTAGTTTCATTGTCCTGTCTTCCCTGGTGATTGTCTACGTGTCCATGATTGTTTCCACCTGTTTGGATTTTGAATTTCGTCTTTTTTGGATTTTGAGTTTTTGGATTTGGTTTTCCGGAAAACTCTGCGCCTGAGTCCTCCCTGCCTTTACCTGCACTATCCTTACCATCAACTGTTTCTGTTGTTTTTGTAGCATTAGGCCAGGGTTTCAGGTTTAATCTGTGGCTCAGGAGTTTGAGCAGGTCATCCACTCATGTGCACTTTGATCGCCCCCGCGCCTCCAGGCAACATGTCTTTGGGGAAGATACTGAACCCCAAATCGCCCCCTGCGGCTGTGGCCTCACTGTGCGAGTGTTCCTCAATGTGCACAAACGTTTAGATCCTGCTAGGCGGGTGGCCCCATCCACCATCAGTGTACAAATGAGCGAATGGGGGAAAAAAGTTTGAAACTCTTTTTAGTGGTCAGAAGACTATGCAAGTCCATTGTCTGAAAATCAACATCAGGATTGCACAACAGCTGGATAATGCTTCTCAGAAGGATTTTCTCTCATCCTCTTGTGGTTAATAAAAGTAGGTGAGCTTAAATGCAATATAAACACAACATCTGGACCTATGCTGTATTAAATATGGCTTTTGAAAACCTTTTTTTTAGAGGCACGTGACATTAACAAAAATGTCAAAAGTTTTTCCAACAAGCAAAAAATATTTTATTTTTAATTCAGTACTATATTGTAGAAGCAGCAAGTTCTGATGAACATATACATTTTTTGAAAAAGGAAAAACGCTATTTCCTTGTATGTATATACTTTACGTCATTAGTTTTGATTATAAATTGGAAATGTAATTCTTTGCATTGACTTCTTGAATTTAGATTTTCTTTACAAATCCGGGCTCCTTCTGCAGATGCAAATTACTTCAAATATGTGTATTTCACATTCCTTGTTTCTTTCAGCTTTTTCTAAAATAAATTCCGTCTGGCCTCGGACTCGATTTTTTAGATCTATATGACGTTTTTCTGAGTTAGATAACAAATATGCTGCTAATATGACATGAAAGCTGACAGACCAACCATAATAAGTAGTTTTGGACTATCCCAAGTCAGATGTTGCCCTCAAATGCATGATGGTAGTAACACAAGAGTAAATACGATAATTTTAAAACCCTATGTCTACTGTCTTGTATTTAAAGTCTCCATTGTTCTCTTGAGTTGTTCGCCATCCTTGCCAGACAAGCAGAAGATCAAGTGACTGACTATGACGTGTCCATTTGGTAGAATATTTGAACGCTGTCAAAGCGGCGCAGGTTTGTTCTTCAAACATGCCACAGCACAACAGTACATTATGTTATCCCACATCGTTAAAATGAGTGAAGCCCCTGCAGATGAATAAAGGAAAACCGTTTACTTCTGTCTACACATGGTGGAAGGACCATTATTACATATAACCCAGTTACTTTTAGTTTACTGGAATTTGGGACACTGCAGGTCATGTCCTGTAAGTCATTCTGAAGAAGGCAGCTGATTAACGAATGACCTTCAACCTTGATTGAAGTAACTTGAAAGAGGTACTTTGAGTTGGATGCTTTAACTGCTTCATTTTCCCGTTATTCAGACTGTTGTAATTAGCAAACGCGATGTTGTGGGAGTAAATAGAGGGGGAGTTGGCTTACATGATGATGAAAATAGTTTCCGGTAAACATCATAAACAATTAGTTGGGTCTACGTTATGTTGCGGTGAACGTTGACAAATTTCTGCTAAGGTGACCACTGTTCATCTTGAGTAAGCATTGAAAAAAATAACAAAGGCAGAGGCTGACAATAGAGTGGAGAAGAATGCAGAGGTAAACACGTGATTACAAGTTCTAATTTAAAACCGTATAATAGCAGAAATACCTTCTGCCTGCAGCCCTCGCATCAGCTTAGAGAGATAAAAATCGTCCGTGGCTATAACTTAGTCTGCACTTTGCCTGGGGTTATATGCGGTGCTGTGGATGTGTGTACTACACCACACTCCTTTTGCTGGCAGTGCAGTAAAGGCCGAATTAATTTTTTACTATCCAGGGATACATTTGGAACATTTCATGCAGAATATCGGCCTCTGAATGTGTCAGCACACAGTCTGATCTCTGCCATCTGCTCTGGATCGCAACTCCACACGGAGCAGAAAGGCAGGCCGCATCTTGTTTCATCGCTTTAATAAGTAAAGGTTAACTGGTGTGATCTTCGTGATAAGATCCAGGTGCCAGGCAAGCATGTTTTCCCTCATGGGTTGTCATCAATGTTGAATACGTTATCTATGTATGTCTCTCTCCCGGTCAAACCGCTTCGGTCGCTGAATCAAGAGACCCGCTGAAGGCAGAGTATCCTACCTGGTGGATGAACACCTGAGCGCCGCGAGGGCTCATGAGCAACACGGCGCGCCGCAGAGTGTCCCGGTACCGGTTGAGCTCCTCGGTGCGCATCGTGTTGAAGAGGTCGTTGAATACCCGGCTGACGTTCCGGTCCACCCTCTGCAGGGACACGTCCAGACCCATCCGGGACGACTGGTCCATGAAGGTCTGCAAACCTCGGATGTCTGAGGGGGGGAACAAATGAGAGAAGTGAGTCACGTAAACGCTGCGTGACTGTGGACGGACGGAGACAGAAAGGGGCGCTGTGCTATTATTTAGTCCTGGATCATGCACCTGTGCGCATTCTGCCTTTTCCAGCTTTGTTCCTGGGGCTTCGAAGGCAAGTTTAGTTCATTGCTCCTGATCTGAAGCGTGACAAAACACAACAAGCACTCCTGTCCTTCCGTTTCCTGGGGTTTACAGGATATGAAACTGCAGGCAGGTGTTGCTGTCTCCAGAGAACCGTTTGTGTGAGTCTGTGTGTGTGTGTGTGTGTTCCCTATATAGGAAACCTGGATGTAGCTACACAAATCAAAAGTGATGTGCAGCAGAAGGCTCACAATAAGCAAACCAACCCCGGCAGTCACAGTAGGAGCAGCAGCCCCCTATTTGCTCTGTCATGCCGCATCGTTAAAGAGAGGTTAGGCAAAATCGCCGGGGCCACATCTCTCCCTGCATCTCTAATGGTTGCATGTTTGTTTGTTTGTTTGTTTGTGTGTGTGTGTGTGTGTGTGTGTGTGTGTGTGGCGGATGGATGGGCGGGTGGGTTATCCTCTGTCGCATCTCTGGAGGCTTGATGAGTCATCCCTCTAGTCCTCAGAACAGACAGAGATGGAACAGGACAGGAAGTCAAACTGGCATAAACATAGACATTGCTCCACAAATGTAATACCCACAAACACCTGCTATGTGTTAAATAGTGGTGATTATTTTAGGTTGAAATGCCACATCATTTTTAGATGAACTAGAAATTAGGCTTATATAGCCCTCGACTTGTTCCTAGCTTATGGGCAAAGTGAGACAGAAATATTAATTAAGTACCATATTAAAACAAAAATTGAATTAGATGCAACGCTCGATTTTCCCTGCCGTTGTTGTATTGCAATTTATTTTATTTTTTTTTGGGTGGGGGGGGGGCAGGGACAAAAATTCTCAATGAATAAAAATGTTCAAAGGAGCAGAACAAAACATGAAATTAAATCGTTCATCATTTTTGAAGTGTCAACAAAGTCTCACTGCAAAAAAAATCTTTCCCTTGCAAACACACACGAAACACAGACCACTTTGTTTTCTTTGTCTCCAAATGGAAACGGTTATTCTTGCCGTTGCTTTTAATACAATCGGCAAAAACTCGGTGCAATGCCTCCTTTTGTTTGAACACAAACACAATTTGCAAGTTAATTGTAGTCCCTTCCCTCCATGTCCCTCAGCAGAACCATTGCAATTAATGCTAGGTACAATATTTTGTACAGTGGCAATTGGTGATTTGACTCTATACTGCACATATAATTGGATTTTTTTTGTGTGATGTGTTCTCCGTCGCGAGCCATTTATGTTATAGAAAAGCCGGAGGTTATGCGAGGTAAACGGGCTGCACATTTGGGATGACTCAATGAGCACATTACAAACTCATCGCCATGAATGGACAGGTTTTGGAGTAACTTATCCAATAATCTAAACATCATCATCATCACACAGCTGCATTAAAGGACGACAAAGCTAATTTAAAGAACTTCTCAAAAGACAAAAAACATATTTGGTATTAACGCAAAGCAATGCGGCCGTTGGCTGAAAAAGAGTTTTTAATCCAACAAGGTGTCGAGGGAAAACATCCACACGATGGCTCCATGACCCCGATAGAAGTACCGGACTTCAAAGGCAGCGTTCCAAACCAGTGACGGGCTTTTCCACGAGGTAACCGCGTCAGCCATGGACCGCAAAGAGGATTAAGGAGGAATTAAAGGTCTGATTTCTGGACACGTTTACCCAAGCAGAGTTTTTTTCCGAAACACAAATCTGCTTCTGAAAGTTTTAGAAACTAGAAATAATTGATCAGCATCCTGCTCGCTCGCTCAACGCGGCGACTCACTCAGTATTCTCATCTTGATTTAAGGGTTTAAGGGTTTAAAAGGAAAAGAAAGATAGATGAGGGTGGGATGAAATACCACACGAGGTTGCACTAACGTCCCAATCGGCCTATCCTCCTGAAGTTGTAACTAAAGCGGGACTCCCTCTTGGATTGGAGCGATGCAGAAATGAGAATATCATGATCAAAGTGCTCAGAGCTCTTTACTGAGCTGTCAAGCTGCGTTGCAATCCAAGCGGAAAAGCCCAAAGCTACCAGCTTGTGTTTACTCAAAACTGAGAGGAGTCTCTCTTGCAACAATAACATCAGTTAATTATATGTTGTATTGATATTTGTCTTCTGAAATCTGAAACGTACCATGTGTGTCGTGCACTGCCATAGGAGCAATTAAAGCAACGAAGAAACAAAGCGTGAAAAAGTGAGAAATGACTGCTTCAGCTTGAACAAGCCTCTTTTTACAAAGTAAAAGCACAGGTCTTTTAGGTAAATGTAGTAAGAAACTGAAATCATGTTATTCTGGGGTGAGTGAGAATATGAGAGGATACATAAACTGATACACATCAGTCTAAATGTGCATGAACTTATTATTGCTACTTTAAAGACATCCAACCCAACATTATATGTCATTATTCACCCATTCATACACCGATGTCAGGAGCAGTGCCACTTTCCCGTCAGTAACTAACATCCATACACCGTAGTCATGGCTACGGGTCCTTACTCTGAGCCCACAGTTGCTGAACCGGTTGAACTGGACTCTGGGGACAGATCGCCAACACCTTGCAGAGGAAAAAGCTTTTGCACAACTTTGCAGATAACAATTGTTTATTTTTTTTGTTTTCTTTGCTTTATTGAGCGAGGGCATTGATTTTCGAAGTCTGTGGAAACTCAAACGATCACATTGTTTGGACAGACGAGGCCCGCATCTATTCTTGTCATTTTAACTGTGGTTCATTCATCTGGCAAGAAAAACAAATGTTCGCAGTGAAATTCTTTTCTTTTGCGAGTCAACGACCACGACGATCGAAGGAAAGCTCCGTCAACCAAATGGTTCCAATGTAAGCGGCCCGGGCTGAATGTGCAGAGACCTCTTCCCTCAGTCCAGGTCCAAACGCCGGAGGGTCTCAAAGACACTGCCTCGTGATTGCCTTTTCGGGCTTACGGCCCTGCCATGCACGTCGGTTTGAAATGAAATGAATTGCCCTACTTAGCCGCTCAGTCAGAATGGCACACCTTCGGTATGCTGTGCGCTTAGAATGGAGACAGTCGGGACGGAATGCAATCAATTGAATGATGGAAATATAATGATGACTACGGATATAATGAAGGAATAAAAAAATACATATAAAAACAAATTATAAAGCAAGTTAATCAACCGTGCACAAGACTGTCCAAAAATAAAAGGCGTTTTCTACTTTTGTCATTGAACGGGTTGAGCATCGAGACAGAAATGAGGTCTTGAGAATTCTTTTTAAGTGTATTTCTGTGTGGCCATGCATGCAGGATTTAATTATTCATTTGCAGATAATACAGACAGGTATCAGGTGTCATTACAAGACTGTAATGGTATGCATTATAACACAGCTGAAATATTCTCTATTTTGTCTTCCTTTATAGAGCTATCATCCTTTATTTTCCTTTCCCTTTCATCCTTCCATTGCTTCTACCTATTATTCTGAAAGCCAATTAACTGAAGGTCACCCGTGTGATCAATCCCTGTAAAATTCCTTAACAAGTTATTTGGCAGTATTAAAGACCTTATGGCCTCAACGTAGCATTCCTTTTGATGAAACAAAGTAACACAATAAGAGGAGTGTGAGAGAGGATCACACACTTGTGTGCCCAAAAGGCTTTCATAGTTTTCTCTGATCTGTCACTAACCCTAATATTACACATTACAGACTTGCTTCAAACTCTGCAGGGGAGACCCTTTGTGTTTGTCCCGCCTGTGTAAAAAAAATGCCCTTTCTCCATTACAAAACCACCGACGTGAGACCAAAAGGAACTCAATCAATCTCAAAACGCAACCCCGGCCTAATTCCCCCCCGTTTCTCCAGCACAGCGCCAGTCACCACGGGGCGGGCAGAGACGGATGGAGCGTCTCCATGGTCATTACTAAGTGCACGTTAACTGCCATGGACCTGCCAAAGAGCCTACCGATGCTCAGGAAAATGGACCCTTCTTTAAGATTTGCAATAATCGTGCCTCAGTTGCCTCTTATGTTGTTGTTGTTATGAAAAAATGGCAAAGTAATTTTACAGAAGCCTTTTGTGCGTAGTCTGCCCGCTGTCCACCCTCCCACACAAAATCAATAGCTGGCTTCTTTTTACACACACACACACACACACACTGATGTGAGCACAGGGGGTAAGCACATCTTAAATGACATTTACAAAAGCCATACGGATAGTTTATAGCGAACCTTTCAAACGAGACGGAGGATCTGCAGCCCATGCAGCCCGGGACACAGCGGCTCCTTGAGCTCAAATCCAATGTATGCAGCCAGATGTCTCACGGCGAGAGGCTGTTGGGAGCGTCACTGGCTTTGCAGGTGTTTTGTCATAAACCACAGGTTTGCAGAAATAATGGTGCTTTACGGCGAAGGGCCTTTGTTTTGTTACTATTCATCTTGGGTAGAGGAGGTGGAAGCGAAAAAATCTACACATCGCGGTGGACAACGGAAGCATCGACAGCGACATTTCATGCCAATCCCTGTAATTGTGGAGTCCTTTTGGTTGTGGTCCACTTGTGATCTATTTAAATAATTAATTCAACTTGATTTCTGGACACATGCAGTTAAAAAAAAGGAGAGATCACAGATTGAAAAGAAAGATGGGGGATGGGGGGGGGGTTAAAATTATTATTTTTGGGTTAAAAATAGGCTTTTATAGAATAATCATGTAATATTTTTCCATCTTATTTGCCCCAAGCCAGAAAACTTAAAAGCACACGAGGATGTTTTGCAGTGGTGATACAGAGTCGGCTTTCTACAGCACAAAAAAAAAATAAGGTTATTTCTGTTACTTTATTATGGAACACGCTGCCTCACAACAGAGAATCAAATTATGTGCTGAAAATGTACAATGACGAATGGAACCACACGAAGTGAAGCCTTAGAGGTTGTTTACATAATGGGCCTTTTATGCAACTGATGCATTGATGTGGACTAGAATGAATAAGCTTCCCAGACACACTTCATTACAACGAGCTATATGTTGCCCCTGAGGTCGAGGTGGGGGGTGTGGGGGGGGGGGGGGGTTCAGTTGTTTGAGATGTCGGCCAAGCTTGGTGTCGCACTCCAAAAGTGCTGGAGCTATGATGGACTACAATCGTAGGTTTTCTGGAAAACCGTAATATAGATAATGAGGTTACGGACAATTTTTCTAATGCTGAGGCTGTGAGAGAGAAGCTGCTCTGTCTTTACCAACATCTGCTCTTATAGACTCAGCAGCATCACGTAACACACAGCCTCATCACAGCGAGAAGTCCATCAGCTTTGCTGTTTGATGAAGAAGACCTTGGTAATAGCATCCATGCATCCAGATTAAATGTCCTTTTCCATTATGTTCATCGAGACAGTTTTGGCATGAGTTTTAAATATCTCATAAGAAAATGAATCGAATGAGATGATCTCTCTGATCTCTGAGAGAATCCCGTTTGTTAATAGGAAGTGATATCACACCACCGAGGCTGGGCAGCATGTTCATAGATCTGCACAGTGTCTTGTCATAGTCGCGATCAATCAGTAAATCTGATTATGGCTGCAGGAAAAAAAAAGCCACATGCTTTGTCAGTCTCATCCAATATATTAATGTACTGAAACTGCTTTTTGATTGTTAAATGGAATTACTCACTGCAGGACTTCCATGCATCAAAAGATGAATCATTTGTTTTTTATCGGGTCTGTTGTAATGTCTCATATGATAAAAGCGTCACATTACTCAGACCAATGTATACTGATAGAATAATCTGGATTAAAAAGCTTCTTTTTTCGGCCCTAATCCTTTTCTTTCCATTATAAACATGAAGATATACCTGCCACAACATATTTAAATTTATATAAAAACTTTTTTCTACATTCTGCTACAAAGCAGCGGACTTTGTTGATTGGCTGAATGCACTGACATTAAATCATCACTGTGGGCAAGCTGCTCAGTTATTTGGGGCTTTTGAATTCCCATGAGAATTGAGTTAGTTGAATGAATTAGTTGTTAGTCAACAAAAGAAATACATTGTTGGGGAATACATTTTTAGACATTCATATCAACGCTCTGGATTCATTTTTATGATCGGACCTCCATGTGTTAAACTGGACGCAATTAATCTAGAAAATGATCATCACATCAAATGAATGATGGTAACACGTAAGAGACGGACCGAGAATGTGACAAATATGAAATGTTAAGTGCCTACAGCGATTCACCAATGGCCCTTCTCTCTCCTGTGGGTCAGTGTAGAGCTGCTTCCAGGCAGCCCCCCCCCCCCACGGGCATCCGGCCTCTTCTGTGAGCATCCTTATTAGCCGCTACATTCCTTGATTTGAGCGCAGAGCGCGGCGTTGTACAGTAAACACGCGGTCCAGGCTTTGGGGCAGGCTTCAAAAAGGCTATTTTGTTAGAGCAACTATTCCCATCCGTTATTTTTGAAAAGGGGCCTTTGTTACACGCAGCCCTCGTGCATTGGACAAAGGTTCCCCTCACACAGGACTCCCAATTTAAGGCCAGTGGTGCGCCGTGCTGGGTTGAGATGTTGTACATAAATAGTTTCTGATAGGATTTGATTTCAAAGAATGGAGCTGTCTCGCACCGGGCGGAAACTGATTGAAAATTCCTTTAAAGATAAAGATGGATGGACGGAGAGGCGAGACAGCCGGCGAGCGAGGGTTTCGCCAGTGAGACAAAATAGCTGAAAAGCAAAGACGGATAGACTGACAGCGAGGACAGGGCTGGCTTTGGTGGGATAGTTTTTAGCTGGATAACTGGTGACTTTGTGTGGAAAAAAAAAGAATGGATCAGCAGCAAGGGCCCTTTTTCGGTACCTGGCCTACACAGACACCTGAACATGTAGGAATCGTGTAAGGTTGAACTGGCTAATCACTCGACTAATTTGCCAAAACACCCACAATATTGTGTAGCTGGAGGGTCGGGAGGAGTATCAGGGAGATAACTTTGTTGGGATAGGGAATGACATTGCAAAAGGATTTGGAGTGTTTGATCTGTGGATAAGCCCTTCAGTAGTTTATCCCACGGTGGCTCCATGATGCTCGGGCAGCCTGATATAGACCGGATTTTAGAGGTAAAAGGGGAAAGAAGGATATCAAATTGATAAGGTGAGTACATGTGACTATCAAGTAATGAAAAAGCGCAATGTTTTTACGGAGATTTATTACGATTTATTCTGGATTCACATAAAACCTTAAGACGAGGTGCAGCGTGCGGCCCAAGGAACTGCTGTTAAGAGAAGTACATCCAATATTTATGGATACATTGGAGATGCTGGCATTTCTTATAGAAGAAATATAAATTTGTATAGGCAGATGTGAAATGAAGAAAATAACCAATTAAGGCAAGAAAGGTGGAGACAGATTTTACTAGAAGGTTATTGGATGAAACCTGGATGTGACGCACCGAGCCACCAGTTAATCTACTTTAAATGAAGCTTCACTGCACCAGCGCTTCTCATCGGAGAATTACAGAAAGCTAAGCTACGGCTACATGGCAGAACGAGTCCACACTAACTTTGTGGTCAAGTTGGGGCTGTTAATAAAAACTATGAATAATGTACTATACAAAAAAAAGATAAAAAGAGGCAAAATATAAATCATAGAACTCGGTAAACACGAGACATGCTGGTCTGAGGGACGGAGTCAACGGAGCGTGAGCTGCAGGGGTCGCGAGCCGCGGGGAGAGATGAGGAGGAATAATGTGAAGGAAATAGAGGTGCAGGAGTTCACATTAGTGGGATTACTGTGCACTGGGTGGGAGAGAGCACAGGTCCAAGCACAGGTCTCTGCCAACGGGAAACCGCAGGTCGCATGCGTGTGAACGCATGCGACCTGCGGCGCGGAGCCTTCTACTCGCTCAGTGGGTGGCTGTATTCCTTTGAGGGGTTTTGCTTTGCTACACGCGTTATCGACTGCAGCTTCCTCTGAGTGGAAAGAAAATAAAAAGTATTTACTCTCCTCTGTGGATTGCACTCTCCCAAGCAGTAAAAAAAAAAAAAGAATAATTAGGCAGCAGGTGCAAAGTATCATCGGAGAAATGCCAAAGCAGCGATAGATTTTCTCTATCTTTCTGCCCGTGTACTGTGTTGGCAATCACAGCCCTTTGCCTCTCGCCAAATGTGGGTCAGGAAAGGTCTGGTCCCCGGGAGGGACGTGGCGGGGAGATTAATGAAACAAAAAATGGATAACAAATGAAGATATATTAGGTTCTATTGGGACAACGTTCTCCTGTGCCACAAATGAGCCAATTAGACACAGGCTGGTCTCTTCAGGAGGACGGTGAATGGTTTCTGGACAATTTATACTGAACTTTGATTTATGTTTCTGCAGTGTGTGCGTGTTCAATCCATGCGTGTGTGTGCGTGTGTGTGTGTGTGTGTAAGTGGTGATTCTCTTTCATCCAATTTCCCACCCTGTGTATTCTTTCCCGCAAATAAATCCCCAGTGTCCGTGTCCACCAGGCTTTACTTCAGCCATGCGGTATCAACATTTAAGCAAATCACCCCCCTTTGTGTGTGTGTGTGTGTGTGTGTGTATATAATCGATTTGACAAATCCGCTGCCCTCCCGTTCGGCCTCCACTCACCGTAGTCGCTCTCGTAGAAGATGATGAACTTCTGCCAGTGCAGCTCCGAGACCAGGGTGAGCAGCACGTCGTTGATCCGAACGGGCGGGCGGGCGGCCAGGGTGTAGCTCTCTCCGTCCGGGCTGGGGTTGAGCTGGCAGGCGGTGCGGGGGGCGCCGTCCCCGTTCCTCTGGATGAAGAGGTGGGGGATGTGCATGGCGTCCGTCAGCGACTGCAGGGCGCTGGCGGCTGCGCAGCCGGTTGACGTGACCAGGGCGAGGATGCCCTGGTTCATCAGCTCGCATGCTGGAGACGGGAGGACAGAGGGAAGAAGGGACGGTGTAGGTGTATGAAGGAAAAGAGGAGGGGGGGGGAGCAGAGTAAAAAGCATTAAACCTGGGTTGTGTGTTTAAAGTAAATCCAAAACTGTAATCAATTCCAACGTGGTTTTCCTTTTAAAAGGAACATTGCACATTAGTCCAGAACGTGCGCTCAACTGTTTTTTTTCTTTTAATTCAAGATGGCTCGTTGTGTACCCTGCTTGGGATTATGTGTGAGCCTCTGCACTTGAGAAATGATGACAAAACGGAGGGGGGGGGGGGGGGGGGGGGTTTAGTGCTGACATTGTATTATAATGTGAATATGGGGGCCTCCTCTAATGATTCGTCTAATCCGACAAAAAGGAGACAGCTAACTGAAGCCGAAATGCTTTCTTAAGTAAACAGTAGGTCAACGACAAAAGAGGAACTGGAGGACTACAGGAGTTTTTCCTCAGCGCAGTCACACAAAATAGACGCAATTTATTGCCTCGGATCGGTCCAAGCAAAGTACCGTCCCACACATCCTTCACTCTTTATCCCTCGTTTATGTCCAGATGATCGTTATAAACCATCACTGATCACTGCAGACATACAGCCATGTCTGCGTTGGGTCTTAAAATCCGCTACATTTTCATTTACGCGTGTAATTTGTCTGTAAATCTGCTTTAAATCTTTAAGCGGGTCAGCGTGTCTGCTACTACAAAATGACAAACATATTTTAAAGATGAAAATGCCGTCTTTGACATTATTAATGCGTCTGAAATTGAAGAGAAAAGCTGTTCTAAGTGGGGATTAATATTTAATGAGAGCGTAGACTTGAGTGTGCCAACTTGGGTGCGACATTAGGTACTCTTTAAATAATCAAAGAGTTGATCTAAAGACCTAAAAAGAATATTTTATATGTTTAGTGTTTACAAAAGATATCTTAGATGTAATGACTAAAGCACATTTTAGGCAACACAGTTGTGTACCTCTTCTAACACAGTTAACACTGTTAAAGGTTCTTTTGGCTTTTTACAACATGTTGGTTTTCAAGTGTGTTGGAACACGAATCTGCAGAAAACCGATCATTATACTCGCCACCCTCCGGAATAATATTGAGGAAAACTAACATGCAACAGATCAGGCGGTTCAAGAAACAAAATTGGACTTAAAGCAATGACACTTTGTCAGTCGCAACAACCGCTTATGTTGTTTTGTCTTTTCATAATCATTGACCCTATTTATTCTCAACCTTCCTGTCACGTGGTTTGGCAATCATATCTTATATTAAAACATGCAAAACACCAAAATAGGTAGTTAATAGAAAAGTGAAAGTAATGTGAATCCAAATGCAAAGCGTTTTTAATGAAAATTATTACATTTGCATTTCTTCTGTTATGAGCTGCATAATCATCTACAAGAGTGATTGTCTAATTTTGCCTGTGACATGGGACCGGCTACCGCGAGTGCTGCCTTTTACAATTCAAATCACCATTTCCACACCAGTGGGACTCTTATCATTTTGGCATAAACAGCTGAGGATAGTGTACAAAACTGAATTAAATGTTCTCTTGTTGCATTTCATAATACCACCTAATTATGTAGTCAATAACTGCAAAATGTCCCGAAAAGTAACCAAAGCCATAGATACGAAATGACCCTAACGACAGGGCTAGGACTGCACGCCTCGGACAAAAAAAATCACACACAGGTAAGACGCCATTAAGTTAAATCCACAACAATACCAGAGGAAGGTGAAGGGAAAATTAAGGTGGGCTTTCTGGAGAAAATCCAATTAGGGATCGAGGTGAAAGGGGCCTAAGAGGAGTGGCTGAGAAGGGGGATGAGTGAGTGAATGGAGCCATACTGGGCATTGGGGTATGTGCGTGCGCAGTGACGGCAGAGGGGGAGCTCTATTTAAGTGACAAATGACGATTTAATTCACCGACGGCGAGCACAGGGGTTGCATTAAGGCCGCGTAAATCACGAGTGCACGGACAACTGCTGAGGAGAGGCCCAAAAGCCCAAATGTCAGAGAGCCGAGGTAGGAGGAGATGCCCCCCCCCCCCCCCCCGTAAGTAAAGTAGAACAAGAAGGGAGTGGGAGAGGAATGGAAGAACAATTTGGGGCTCTCTGGTGAAAGTGTGTTACTGTGTGTGTGTTTGTGTGTTACTGTGTGTGTGCATGAGTTAGCGCGACAGACCGAGTTTCTTGCATGAACGCCGGGGCACTCGGCAAAATGTCCTTTGTGAAAACCTTGTGAAACGCTAATTGATCCGCGGGAAGTCAGGTGATTGACTGAGGTAATGCGTATCCAGGGCACGCTTTGACACTGACCCCGTGTCAGCAGGCCACCATGGACTGCATCCTGTACTGCGCACCCTGCTCCCTGAGAGTTACTGGTGTAATTGCTGCCGGGTTGGCAGACGTTGTGGTGGTTCAAGCTTCTCCAATGGGAGAACATTGCATATATTTCCTATTATGTTATGTTGGACTGTTTCAAACTTTCAAAACGTCATTACTGGAATCAAAAGAGGCCGTGGTCAAAAGGATGTTTTATAATCATTTAGATCACTCGCGAGAAACTTCCCTAACTTTTTTTTTTTTTTTCTATTTGTGCTAATAGAAATTCTCTTTTTGACCATCTCTCAGCCCACTTTCACCAGACTGCAGCTAAAATCTGTCTGCAGCCATTTTGGCTTCATAATGGACACCCCAGGCCCATTACACAGCAGTCGGCCCGCTGACGGGAGGCAGGAGGGCTCCACAGTCATTGGCGAGGATGATAATGGTGGAATAATGACTCTTAAATGTCCCCCCTAAAGTGGGGGCCATCACTCATTCCTTGATAGTTATATGACATGTAATGTGTCATATTTACACCTTGGAGGAAAGCAGATACTTTTATAGGACACAACTGCTGGCGTCCAGATGCAAATCTTCACGGGAAGTTAACTTTTTTTCCTCACGTGGGTCGCGGGATTTGATTCACAAGTCGATCGAGGTGACGTCAAAGATGGTCTCTTCCTTTTTTTACCTCCTGTTAAATCTTAAGTTCATTTTTAGGAACCATTATAACCACATATTGACACGCCATAGTTTTCAAGAATGGAGCCCTGACCATGACGCAGTGCTTGATGCACTGTTGTGAGAATGTGTTGAGTGAATACAGAGTAGTAGATGGGTGGGAGAATAAAAAAATAACAGTCAATAAGTCTGCCGTAATTAATCCAAATAGTGAGACGCAAACAACGGCTGCTTTCTTTGGGGGGGGGGGGGGGGGGGGGGGGATGATCTCATTTTCGAACCCATTGTGAAGAAGCCGACAATTTTATCCCAGTAATGGTTTGGTTTATTGATGGATGATGAATTCAGTTGAAGCACATTCATAAACATCTAATCATCACCCCATATCTTTAAAACGGAAACAATTTAAATCACAATGAGATTTTTTGTTCTGCCGTCAGCAAATTCAGGGACTAAAATCCGGGAGGAGTATCGCAAGCCATTTTTCTCATTTTCCAACACTCTGAATTTAAACCATTAAAAAGGGACATCTGCTGTGCAGATCTGCGCCGATCAACAAAAGCACACAGTGTTTTCCTGCAGAAGTCCGAGCCCCATCGCACCAGTTCGGATGGCCCCGCGAGGGGGAAATTAGCACCAAGACACCAGGCTGAAAGAAGACGTTACAGTCTTGGTGCCACACAATCTGTTTGCCCGTGAAAGCATGATGTCATCAGTGTCCCGCCCTCATTTTGCCAAAGTAATATGAAGGGCAAAAAAAAAAAACAACCGCAACACCGCTAATGTAGTGAACGCTAGATAAAACGCGGCCGTCTCGGTGATTTCACAGTCTAGATAAGACCGTCTCATTTGGTTTGCTCTGACTCAGAGCACAATGGGATTTTAAGGAGTCACTGCTAAAATAAACGCTGCACTGTTTTTCTGCCCTGTTCCCTCGGTAACGGTGTAACTGTGATCCGATGAGCTTGTGCTGCATTATTCAGAAATACATTGTGTCTTTCTTGTATCATTCAGAGGCCATTGAAAGAGGCTTTGAGTGCATTGTAATTCCCCATTTCATTAAACAGATGAGCATATACTTATTCTGTTTAAATGTGGAATTATAAGAAAAGGAAGATCTTAAACCGTCTGGAGGTAAATTAGAACGTTGTATAAAAGAGTTTTGTATTCATTTGTTTGTCTGTATAAACCCTGGATTTCAGCACAAACAACGCATTATTAGTGCTGCTACCGCGGTGCCCGGTCGCTAAATTGGTCATCGGTGGTTTTTAAGCATTCAGCAGCACCGGCTGGCACAGATTACAGTCATTTTCATGTTCCAGCTGCGGGAAAATTCGTACGAGCACCCTCAGCTAAGAGCAGCCCGGGATGTTGTGTCATTCCTTCCTTTCGAAGGGGCCCTTCCCTCAGCTCTTTGCCATCAGTGTGGTAGCTGGACCATAGGTCGGTCCAGCTTTAAGTGTCCATTGACTTTTCCCTACTTCCACTTCCATCATTCACTCGGTGAGTTCCTTTCCACATGCCTGCCCTCCTGCTGTTGGACTAAGATAAGGGTACATATCCCTATCAATACTATCGATGCTGAGACTGCCCATGCCATCTGAAGTGTGAAAATGCTCTGCAGAAAGGTCCAGAACTACAGAAGTAGGAGTAGGTTCTGTTTACATACAGGGAGTGGACCAAAAACCAAATGAACCCAAATGTTACGTTTGTGAAGCTTGAATGTTGAATTTCTGTTGTGTCCACAGGCGTGTGGAGTTAAAGCTCACAGTGCAACGCGATTCAATGTAACATCACCGAAACCCACACACCTTTCTGAAGTCGGTCGGATTGGTTCCTCTCTGAGCAAATATTAAACCGCCGTTTACAGATGTTTGAAATTACCGGCCGGGCCGTGACGGATCCCCCGATGGGTCCCTCCGTGGTTCTTGGTGTCATGTGATCCAGCCTTGACGACGTAATGCCGTGATGTGTGGAAATCACAGGCAAGGCTTTATTCATCGGTAGGGGTAGTGATTACGACCCAGTTCAACTAAAATCTGTTATCTTGTATAAATGTATGAGGGAGTGTGTTTCTTTGAGGAATTTTGCATGAAAGATGATTCACGAGAAATAAACCCCTTTTTCATTTGACAGAACGGTGTAGCCATAAATAAATAAACAAATAAGTGAGGATAGTTTAATTGGTCTTAACGTCAGATTGCCCGGGGTGACAGATAAACTTGCCAGTTAGCATCATGGCTAAGCTAAACACTAGTGTACCTAGGACTTGCTTATTTAAATTTAAATAATTTGCTGTGGCAATAATGCAGTTCAGACCGGAGACACGGCTTGTGTCGTTGTTCTTATTTTAAACACGAAGCCTAATATTCTTATGAAGGAGATTTTTTTTAACTTCATTGTCCATTTTTCTAAATGTTTCACAGATATTTTACCATAGTGCAATTACTTAATGCCCAAATTTATATAATGAATCATTACAGAGTTGTATAGCTGCTATCTGACCTGCACAACACACTGAAAAGCTTTAGTAGGTTACAAAGGTTCTGGTTCCTGTCTTTATGTGATAAATCAAATGAATGAACGTATGTAAAAGTCATTTACTTTTAAGCTTGCTAAAGATAATTTGTTCTGGTTTTTAGCTTTAAGTCTTACGTCGTATTTTCGCTCTGTGTTCATTGCTCTGGAAGCTGCAATCATTAGTTCCTCTCTGGGCTAATGTGGTCACTGTAATGTGCCTCTGACGCTCTCCCCATCGGCAGCACTCTGCTGAACGTTATAACAGGTGAATAAAAAGGCCGCTTTTTAAATGACAAACACGCGTTTGGACTGTGCGACGACTTACGGAGGCCGTCAGTGTGGGAGTGCGATTATGACTCATCCAAACATTAGGTAACGTCTCGCGCTCTAATTTGGTAATGTGTCATTGGGCGTGTTATCGTCTGATTTCTTTGTCTTTCTTTATATATTTATATATCTGCATGTCTTCACTCCCGTCCGATCACTTGGCCTCTTCATCTCACGCCGGATGTTGCTCCACGCAATCTGCCCTGGTCTTCCTCGTCCCATCTGGATCTCGAGCGACACCTCAAACGTGCGAGATGAATTAAGAATTAACGTAAATTTATTCAGGGATGCGCTCTTGCTCTTTGAGCTACAGTAGAATAGAAGATGAAGGATTAAATAACCCATTTTAATTATCTTGTTTATGGTCATGTTCTAATTCAACAATATTGCTCAAATAATTGGGACCAAGTCCACAAATAAATAGGAAAGTCAAAACTTCCATGACAAGTGAATGAGGAGAGTGTCTAGTTCTATGAAAATCAAATGCAAATGTGAATTCTGAAATCCTGTCCTGCACCTTGTTCTGTAATATTTTGGTGTACATGATAACCCACTCAAAGGTAACCCCAAGTTTATTTTATCGCTCAGCATTGTCGATCTGCAGCAGCTAATAATGCAACTAAAGGCCAAAGTTAGCAGGGCTTTTTTTTCTACAACTCAAAATGAAATAGATTGAAATAGATGAAGATGGTAAATAACAATATTAAATAGCATAAAACACCATACAAACAAAAAATTAAACATATTGCGTTATGAATGCGTTTCATTTTGAACGTCTCGTGATGTTTTGGACAAACGAGCAGTGTAATCCCACGTCACACTAGAACTGTGCGACGCATGCTCCATGACTCGATGGCTCCATTCAAAACACAAAATGTGTTCTGCAAATGAAAATGCTATTTGCAATCCCGCCTGTTGGGTAAACATGTGAGCCTAAATATACGTTTAAGTCATTTCACCGTAAAGAAACAGGGTCAGCTGCGCTCCACCGGAATGATGTTGCATTATAATGACTCACATAGTACTATCAGCAGTAATCCACTGCAGTATGTTGGGCATAATACTATAATATATACAACATACAATACAACACTGACCTGGCTCCCTTGAGGCACACGGGATCCCAACCACCTGTTCCCACAGCTTGAACAAAGACGGACATGTGTGGCAGAGAGACCTTCACCTGCTCCACACAGAGACTCTTCTCCACAGCTTTATACTGAGGACTGGTTATAGATAACGAAAACCATGTCATTCATTCATTAATGCCATTTAACCGTGCAACATTTGAGACAGAGACGTTTGATTTTAGGGGTTTTTTTTATATTCAAATTGCTTTTGTTTGTTTTTTATCCCACAGCTTCGTTGGCAGATGCCCACGAGATAAAGGATCCAGACCCACGTTCAGCGTTCATACACTCCATCTGTATTATTAGTGTTTCAGTTTGCCAAAATTTGGATAGCGTTGCTCTGGTTGACCCCATGAAAATAAAACCATGAATAAAACTCAGTTAGTCATTGGGTTGGCATGTGGAGAGCTAAAGAGGAGGCCTAACCAAGCATGAGCACCAGTAAGTATTTGACTTGTCCTTCTCTGCCGAGTGTGATGGTGTCAGTCTTTCAAATATAAATCTCCTCTATAGCAAAGGCTGTCGTCTCTGAAGGAGATCTCAACAGTTTTAGAAGAGCTGGACAGTAATGAAATTGCATTTAACACAAGGAAGATCTTTAGTTGAGGGTAATGTTGTGGGTAGAACTAAACAAACAGCTGGGAGGCAAATTATATATATTCAAGTCATTTGAGTAAATTGAAAGACGTGTTAATGAGCAAGAAGATGTTTATCTCTCCTTCACATTGTAAATAATCTCTATTCATGTCCTGTTGTTGGCAGCATTTGTGATTTTTATTAATGTATTTTTCGACATAACATTCCTGAATAGATGCGGTTTTATGACAATGAAGGCTACATGAACTATACTTCTGTTCTGTAGCATAATATGAAAACAGGTAAACAATAATCAGTAGTCATGCTTAGTTTGGCTTTTTACGGCACAATTTTGCCCATGTCCAACTATATAATGATCCCCTAATAACAGATTTTACTGAAGATTTATCCTTCAGAGACATTCTGTGGCGCATAATGCTTCTTTCCTTAGCAGGAGAAGTGACTCTCTCCGCCTAACGCCAGCGCTGTTCTGTTGAAGGACAAATTAGCTCATTATCCCTGGAAGGCCGGGCACATAGGAGCAGCATGCGCGGCGGGCCGAGCCCGTTGGATGTGCCAAAGCTGAAAATGTCAACACGCTACCTTGAGAGTGCACATTAAGCTCCGGCGCTAATGGCCGTCACAAGACGGATCTCCATAATCAAGTCCATTAAGGCACCACACACCTTCCCACCCAAAAAAATTAAAACAAAGCAGCGGGAACTTAAAGTTCTCAATGAGCACCAAATGCCAGGGTGACACACTGCGCCTCCTGCTGCTTCCTGAGTTTAAAAAAAAAAGAGAAAAAGATCCTCTAATGGAGGCGTGCGTATCCTTGGATGACCAAGCACTAAGTTAAAAACGTTACAGGAAGAACCTCAACAGCTTAATAACTTCCAAATGTAGGACACCATGGAGTTCACCGGTGTCACATCGGTCATCTCAATTTCTTGTGTTCCTAAACCCACAAGCTCAAAAATTGTCTTTTATTTGATCTGAAAAATGATTTATTCACCAATAGGCAGAACAAATGTAAGGGAATTGTCGGTTACACGTTATTTCTGGGTCATTTGAGGAAACCGTTAGTTGCCACGATCCAATTGACCCATGTGTGGCAGGTCCCAAAAAGTTAACCTCAGGAAGGCCTCTGCAGATAAAGCCCATGCAACTGTTGGTTTCCTTCCAGGCGTTCTCATTGTATAAAATCCTCAGCAGCAAATCACTAATCTTTTCTTGAATTAGGATCCAATTTCCTAATCGCCAGCCCTTCTCTCTGTTCTGCTGTGCTCTGCACTCCAGTTTTTTTTTTCATTCATTTCCTCTCTCGGGAGCTGAGTTGAGCGCAGAACAACAAGGAAATGCGGACGGGAGGCTCGTCATGCATGAAATGAAAGAGGGCTTCGCCCTCCTGGCGGGGGCCCGACTCTGACGTCGCCCCCGAAAAGGAAAAAGCCGTATTACAATAATTCAATTTTTCCATGTGTGGCTCCATATTCCTCAGTATTTGTGCTCTGTGCTTCCACAGGCTGCGCGGGTGAATTGTGACCACTCATGTTAGTTTTCTTACATGAATGTGCATGGTTTAAGGGTGACGTATTATTATAGCAGCACATGATAGAACACAGGAAGGTGACACAACCTCAGACATCTTTTCTGTTCCGACTTTTTTTTTTTGAATAAATAGTCCTTCGCACCGTCAGTAATTGATCATTTGCAGCGAAGGGCTTCGCGACAAAGGAAGCCATTATTCGACACATGCTCGCGCCTCGATGTCGTCAACGCCGTCCGTTTTATTAACATGATTATTTGAACAGAGAGCGACGCGCAGCACATATCTCCTTCCACTCTTCAGGTTTATTAAAACGGGGCCGTGTTTCTGCCGTGATATCAGATCAACAGGTCTCGACTGAAGTCACTCATTAATAGCAATCGGGAAATTCAAAATTGGATGTGCATAATGTCAAATTCAATACAAAAAGGGAAGTGTGACTGGTATGAACAGGTTATACTGTATTGGTGCCCCACTGCAGTTATTATTTTGGAATGATTACATCAGTGACTTTTGCACTGTTTATTTTTTTTATGTTGATCCTATAACAAAATAACCTCAGAGGGCATCAAATTTCCTCTAATCCCTAAATGAACTTTAAGGCACTACTTGACTCCTTGTATCGCCAGGTCTCACTCGAAGGAGGGGGGGGGGGGGGGGGGGGGGGGCGCAGTTCCACTTCAATAGGTTGGCGAAAACGCAAAGGCCATCTGCCTCGGAGATCCTGAGGTAAACTTAAGCGGACAGCGGCTCCAGCGTAAATATGATCTGCTTTGTGTATTCCCTAAGCCAAGTGTCATCCCCAATATCGCGTGATGGGAGCTGGCGGAAAGTAGGTCTATTACCGTGTTGATAACTTCAATTTGAAAGTGTCAGCGCGGGGTGAGCTAATGCCCGGGTCCCTGCGAGACCGCTCTCTCGTCCCCCTCAGCCGGGCGTCTGCTTTGGATTTAAAATCACGGAGCAGCGAGTCCCCCCCCGTGATTCCATTTTTTTTTTTTTTGGTCGGAAACACAGGTGGCAACTGTCCTCTCGGCTCCGAGTGACCCAGCAGAGCCAGAGATGAGATGATCTGCTTGAGGGAATCCAGGCCGTCTCGTCTCTGTCCGTCAGATACTTCTACGTCTTCTACACGTGAAAGCTTCTGCCTCCCCCCCCCCCCCCGTCCCTCGGCGTCCCCCCCCCCCCCCCACACCTTCGCTCTCCACCGGCGCGCCTTGTGTTGTTCTCTCGTGTACTCCCGCAGGATCGGACAGCCCTACAGCCGCATGCAAAGCCGTTTTTTTTTTTCCACCCACGATGCGGTTCCAGGGGTAAATCATCACTCTGGGGCCACGCAAGCACATTCATCCCCGGGAAAATAACAAACCTCTTCTGGAGCCAGACGTAGCTTGGGCTACATTTTCTGTCCGTTGTACACGGGGAGCCGGGCGACTCGTCAGCGCCACGGCGTCGCTGCATTATTCATGGCGTGATGGGGTATTAATAAAGGCCCCTCATCAGCATCACAATTCTCTGGCTGTATGTAATTAAATGTATGCAGAGTACCAGAGAGACTCTCTACGTCTACATCGGTAGAACCAGGTGTAAATAAATCACGGTCCCCGCTGGAATTACCTACTCTACATTTTTCAAGGTCCTGTTACAATATTTACCTGAAGATTAATTGAAAGATTAAAAAAAAGGGTCTGGTAGAATATGATGTATCATCTTTTGAATACTAACAAAACAAATGCATTAAGAGGTGTTTGTTTTTTATGGTTAGATGCAATTAAGATTAGAGTACTGGAAGATCTATATATATACTAGATACTATTTTTTTTTATCTTTCTTTGTTCTGAGTCAATTGAGGCCTCCTACACACTCACTACTTTAGATTCGATGGGACAGCTTCTTTTTGGCTCTGCCATCTTTTGTATATTATTTCCTTCTCTCACGTTATTTCTCACTGCTTTTCCCAAATAGCTCAACTGTTCAAACAATCTCTCACTTATACTTTCTCTCGTTGTCCTTTACCCTCCAGTCCTTGTCCTCATCCCTCCTCCTCGCGCTTTCCCTCTCGCTCTCTGTATTGTAAATGAGTGCAACAAGCAGGCGAGCGCTGGATTTCCCACTGGCTTTGTAGTTGTTTCGCCCCCCCCCGAGGTCAAAGTGGGAGTCGAGTGAACCGAGCAGCCCGGGATCAGCTGCACTCGCCCATTCTCATGGGAGCTGACAGCTTAAAAGATTTCATTCTTTAAATATGTTGTCTTTCTTTGCACCCATATAAAGGAAACCTACGAGGCATATTCCAACAACGCGAGACGTCATTTACACATTTACAAGAGGATTAGACGAGATAATCACCTTGAAATATGAAGCTTACGGCTTGACTTTGCTGGTCAACCTGCTTTGCCGTGTACCCCTTTATATTAGAATGTATAAGTGCATGTGTTTGCCTCGTGAATAACATGCTTACTTTAATTAATCCATGGATTGTCTGGACCACGGCCCCAAAGAACCCCATCCTTCACTTCAAAGCCAATAAGCACGTCCTCCTGCTCGTACTCGTCCGTTCCCTGCGTTACATTCACAAGCCTCTTTATACGGGCGCCGTGATGCTAATTGGCTAATCCCACACTCTTGCTCTACCAAGACCCTCCTGCAGGTAGTATGCGGACCTTGACAAATATCACGCGCGTCGTACTTATCCCTTTAAAGGAGAGAAAGATAAATTCTCCTTTACCACCCACTTGACTCGGAGAACCAATGGTACAGCAGCTAATGCGTTTCATTGCACCACTAAGCTGTCATCAAACCTTTTTTTTTTTTACAACATCACTAGTGGGAACATTTTAATGTAATGTATTTGAAAGTTGATCAAACAAACAATGCATTAGATGATGATTTAAGGGGGGAAGGCACCAAGCCGCTGATGATGTGATGCTCTCTCTCTGCAGCATCAGCACCACCCACTTCCATCCAGAGTCCCTCTTGGTACTCGTTGGTGCACCTCTCGACCACCACTGATAAGTGGAAATTAAAGCTCCCTTTGAGGGAGGCACAGTTAGTTTTTTTTGTTTAATACATCTCCACCACAGCAAACAAAGCTGTAGTGGCCCTGTTTGTTTAATGTTTTAAGTTCTTCTCTTATGACGACATCAATAAACGTTTAGCTCAATATGTTATGACACTCTGTCAGAGTAGCATCATCCACAAATATCTCTCCATCCATTTAACTGCAGTGTGCAAGGTTTCGGGGGAATTACCTTTAGATTATTCCAGAGCCTCTCAGCCAGAGCCTCAGGTTTCATCTAACAACCTATTAGCTCCTATTTTGTACACCTGTTCCAAACACTGATCAAGGCTATTTTTTTTTGGTTTGTGCTCAGAATGAGTCTTATATTGAATGCCAAATTGGATTGTCTAAATATTTTTTTGTTGGGTTGTTGTTTACAGCAGTTTGATTTGTACCGCCGGGGAAAAATTCCACTCACGTCAGTTCTTCGCTTAATACGACACATCTGCCGCCTTCTATCGAGTTAATATCTGTTGCGTTCATGCGGTTCATTCACTATCTGTGAAGACATCAGGGCGTTTAAAGCGTGTAGAACCTTGCTATCGTACCCTGTTCAATCCCCGGGGGCCGATTTGTTAGCTGTCAGTGACTATCTACCTTCATCCCTGCCCCATTGTGTTTGCTGGCTCATGTTGCCAAGAACTGGAATCTGTCAAATAGCCCCCCCCCCCCCCCTCCCCCCCCGTGGGGTAACGCCACAGCTCTGCATTTTGTTTAATCGATCCTGGGGGGAGGCAGAAAGAAAGAAAGAGAGTGAGAAGATCTATAGGACGAGAGGGAGAGCAATGAT
This sequence comes from Pungitius pungitius, assembly GCF_949316345.1. NCBI lineage: Eukaryota > Metazoa > Chordata > Actinopteri > Perciformes > Gasterosteidae > Pungitius > Pungitius pungitius. Next base: position 5,041,036 of record NC_084912.1, on the reverse strand, counting down.
CTCGCACAATGGAGATGGTTCGTGAGGGAGGCCGAGGAGCAAGTAGACAGCTTTGTCAGAGCATAATTATACGATGGACAGAAGAAATGAGGCTGACCGGTGTGGGGCTGATGGGTGGAAAGGAAAAAAAGCGAGGTGATTTGAATACACGCTGGAGGAGAAGCATCGCAGTCGTCCCTCGGCGGGCAGCAGCCGCCTCGTCAATATGTAACATGGGTGATTTACGCCTGACTTTCCCCTGAAACCTTTCCAGCCCACATGTGCAGAATACCAAGGAACACAAACAATGAGGGAACACAGCTCCGCGTGTCTGTGCCAAGGCCACGGGCGGAAGAAACCCCGATAACACCTCAGCATACAAAGGCACAGGCAGAAAAAGGCATGGAGGGATGAAGTGGTGGCTGAACCAGAGAGAAGGAGAGAACTTTGCGTTTCTGGAGCAGGGTACGTTCTCATCAGGAACCCTGCAGCTGCATCCAAATACACATCGGCAGAACTGCACACACACACACACACACACACACACACACAAAGTGTCAGGAGCCATCATGCCATGAAACGTATTCATATTCCAATATTCCAATCCAACCATATGCAGTATGGTTGTAATACCTGTAGTTATGTGTTGTTCCTCGTGTTTGTCAGATGTGAGGTTGAGAATTAAATAGTTAAAAACCATCCCGTGCATTCCGCGAGTGGCCTCCTGTCTCTCCGTGGTATCCGCTGAAGGCGAGCGCGGTTGGGGGGGGGGGGGGGGGGGGGGCTCGACCAGACCCGTCGCCTTCGTCGCTGTCAGACTTTAAAAAAAAAAAAACTTTTCCTCCTCTCGGCTGCTGCCGCTTGCAATTTCAGCCCGACGCGCCAGATGCGACCCTCCGTCACCCCAGACACCTCCAATCAGCAAAAAGCCGGCGTGTCATAGGATTGCAGCGACTGTACCACTGGTGTCCAGACTGCAAGGGGGGCAGGGGGGGGCTGGGGGGGGGGATATGCCTTATCTCATCTCTGCACCCCGGGCCCTGGATTATCCCTCCGGCAGGATGGAGTCCAGGCTGTTATCACTTTGCACTATTCATATTCATGTGCGCTTAACGAATTATCGTGAGATTAAAAACAACCAAGTGTCTCCCCTGATTGAAATCTGTCATTGGATACGCAAAAAAAAGATATTTTACACCACAAACCTTTTCCTTTACTCTTCTTGAGCTCATCGGGAGGCGCAGGTAGACACGCTCGCCCGGGGGCAAAGTGCTCCTCTGTCTGACGGTGTTTTTTTTTTGTAATTACTCAAGTGACGGGAGGAAGAGCGGCGACCTGACAAGGACAGACAGAGGCATCTCTGCATCCCGGCCTCGGGGGGCATTGATAAGAGCAGACATTTTAATTTGCCAGGTCGAAACAAATGCTTCAAGACTCCGCTGGCAGCCATAAGGAAACCTAATGGGCTCTTGAGTACTGCGCTGGCAGAAGGAACATCAATCTGATGAAGTTTCTTACGGTCATCGTTTTCTAATTGGTCCTGAGCCAAAATAAAACTTAAATTAACTAAAAAAGAGAATGTACCATATACTTACTGTATCGGTATGGTACACGTTGTGTGATTTACAGAGGGGGCAGATTTATTACACTCAATGGAAACGGGAAAGGAAAGGACGGAGTAGTCCGTTTCCAGCTGTGAGTTTAGATATGAACCAGCGTCTGTCCATTAAGTACAAAGATATCGCAGGGTTAGCTTTGCAGGAACATAAAGCAGAAAGAAACCTGCGCCTGGCTTTTCCCAAAGGTACAAATATTTCCTCCAACCAGAGCCACAAATCCCCAACTCCCAACAAAGTATTCCTTGTTTGTCTAATCTGCAACTTGCACGGAATCTACGAAAAATAATGTATCGTTTTAAACTATATTTAAACTGCTTTTGTTTTCAGGCGTCACGTGTGTTGTCGGGCAGGAAACAGGAAATCAGTCGGAGGGAGCGCTTTGCGGGGTTCAACGTCGTTGTGATGACGAGTCAGAAATGGCGGGCGTTACTCCGAAATCTACTGGACTGTGACAATATCGAGAGTCTTTCTGCGGTTAAATCAGGCAGATAGACGAGGCGATGCTAAACTGTCGCTGTTTCGACCATGTTGAGGCTTTATTCAATTGAAAATTGCCAATAAATATTTTTTTCTTGTATTAGGACATAATAATATACTGAATCACACACAGCAAAACTGTATAATTTCTCCTCCCTGGTGTTTCTGGGTAATCATTGCCCTATTGGAAAGAAATAATGTTTCCTGTGGAGAGGATTCAAAAAGCACCAATCCTTTGTAATTACTAACACACAAAACAGCAAGATTGTGAGGCATGTATATTGGATTGATTTTAATAACTATGTTAATGTACTTGAAGTTTGCACTGTGCCGCTTTATTATCTAGAAAATGGGAGTATTAAATGTTCGATGTGTTTCCAATGAGATATAAATCTGTTTGTTAGGACATTGTTGTTGTCTGCTGTAGAGACAACATATAGTTATATTTAAAAATGTACTGAAATTATAACCCTACTCCAAAAGTGTTGTTTTTCCATTATAAGAAGGAATTATTTACCATTGAAAAAGAAGCAAAGATTATGGATTAACAACCGAAGCGATAGGGCAGCATTGATAAGCGTATTAGCCTTGAAATCCTAGCGACAACTGGCAGCTGTGATAAGAGTAAAGTTCTGTTAATATCAGGACATCTGATCAGAAAAGTGCTCAAACTGACCACAGCTCATTTTCAAATCATGCAGTTGGCAGGTTTCACTCTCACTGTGACGAGGAAAAAATATGTGAACAGACCCCCAAAACGACATAACAATAAAATAGGCCCGAATATAAAGTAACATCAAGAAAACAGAAATTTCAAATTGTTATGGGGACAATACAATACAAAGGCAATGTTTAAAAGGGAAGCAGAATCAATGAGGTGGTGCTATGAAACCTCCTTGCTGTTAACAGGAAATACACAAACACATGTGGGGGGGGGGGGGGGGGGGGGGGGGGGGGGGGGTTTGCAGGGAATCTCACTGCCATTTTTGAATCATAGGTTTTCTGCATAAAAAAGCGTATTTGTTCAGTAGGTTGAATAGAGAACTGTTGGTTTGAGTCATTTCATTATTCTGTCTCATGTAACTTTTGAGACAATCTATATATTGAGCAAACAGGTGAAAGTCAGAATAACCAAGCTTAATATTAATATTAAAAATGAAATAATGAAATTTCCAAGAAGATCGAATGCTTCTGGTGCATCTTAAGGGAAGGGAAGTATTAACTGAAGTAGGGCAGCGAGATGTGCTCGTGTGGATTTGAAGGTACAACACGAGTTAATTTGTATCCTTTTTTTTTGTGCCTTCCCTGCTTGGCGAGATTCTTCAGTAATGAGCAGGTTTCTGTTATTTCTTCCCCCCCCCCCCCCCCCCCCCCCCGCCCCGCCCCCCCGTCTCTTATCTGGGGGAGCTCTGAAAGGGCTTCTTGGCTCAGGCTGACGAGCCACAGAGGTCTAGAGAAAGGTAAGCTATCGGGGTGTCATCTTAGCGCTAACAGGAGGAAGACAAGAGGAAGGAAAGGGATTTTGAGGCAGAAGAAAAAACGGCTTTAACGGGCAGGTCGGATAACAACCAGACACCCCGAACCCATCAAAGGACCCGTGTGGATCCAATGCTGAAGAAGATACCCACGCTGTTCTGTTTTTCCATGTTTTCACACCTCACCGGGCCTGATCGCACGTGTACGATTAACCAAATTGTCTAATCAATTTAAAGTATTTCGCAAATGTATTGTTTTAGAACACATAACGCTTATTGATCTTTGTCTAATCATTTTCAAATGCAGTAAGTGATCCATTTACAAGTGATTTTAATTGACAAGGAGTTATTGACCGTTATGCTCCCTGCCATTCTCGATCTTCTGCTATGATTCACATCAGTTATGTGTGTGTGGGTGTGTGTGTGTGTTTGTGTGTGAGCCTCCTCCCAAAACACAAATATCTGTCTATTCACTAATATTTATTTCCCTCGGGATCAGAACTTGCATTTAACTTAAAGATAAGCATTGATGTTTTTAATAAAGCTCATAAAACGTAGCGATTGGATCTATTCTGACGGTGTACTGCGTTTCGGCAACGATTTCTGTCAGCTGCTTTTGAGGTTTTAGCAGGAAAGCAATAACCTCCATCTTGGGCAAAACCAGCTCCACCTGCTGCACCCGTCAATCCATCCAGACACTCTGAGGTGGACCGACAGGCAAAAGAAAGTTAACTTTTCATTTTGATGGATTGGCAGCTGTGGGTTCCAATAATAATGACATTTAGTTAACTTGTTGCCCGAGCTTCAGACACAAGCTCATCGGGAATTGTCTATGTGTTTTTTTTGTGTGTAATAACGCTTTCTGTCTTCACACTGCCTTCCTTTATGTAAACGTGGATCTGCATGCTGTGGATTAAAAGCCGTCCAACTGTGGCCACTGTGTCTCGTAAAGGACCATTCTTGAATACATACTGTATTTGTCAGCGTAAAAAATGAGACAGACTTTTTTGTTTTACACGTGTGAATACTGAAGGGAATGAACAAGAAAACAAGTCTTATATTCACGCATCACCGGGCCAGTCAAACACTGTGAAGGGCCGATAATCTCAGGTGAAGGAAATCAACCAAGTTATAAGAGGGAAGAATGACGTGTGTTTCAGCCCCCATTTGAAGAGATGAACAAGCTGTAATTGGTGAATTAAGTGATTCCTGTTCTGTGGGCATCTCATCTTTTGTGATCAATTTAGGGTTAAATGAGGCTCAGCCTCTCTGCTGTGTAAAGCAGGCTTTACTTTCACTCAACCCTCCAGTCCCAGCTTCTGTGATTCTGTTTTCCATTTTAGTTCATCTTGAGATCATTTTCTAAAGGTAAAAAATCCTGGCATTAATCCATTAAACAATTTCAAGAAACATCCAGAATAGGAACGGTAAAATAATAAGGTAGAACTCATGTGTTGAAACACATTTGTTTTGTTTCTAGGTTTGCACTAATTGTCGATATAGGATCGTACACAGAGCACTTGATTGACATTCGGTTGATCCTGTGCCGATACGATGATGATTCTAACTAACTTACGATCAGAACCGAGCTGTTACGAAACCTAATCTCTTGAAGAAGTGGCCTACTTCATTTGCCCATGGTCTGGGACGACTGCTGAGGCCTGTTATTGAGCCCAAGTGAGGAGTGAATCTTTAAATATTTAACTACAAACCAGTTTTCCGTCTCTTTCTCAGGGATTTAACATGGAACATCTCCATTCTCCATGCGTCTGTTACAGATGGGGCCTTTGATGACTGCATGTCATGTTTCTCTGAGTTCAAATTCATAATTTAATGACATAACTGTTTTGATAACAGTAATAATTTCTATGTCAATGCTTTACGAATGAAGCTTCAAACTATCCGGTGAAGGATAGCTAGTTATGAGTTGGATGGTGATGTCGAAAAACACAGTGAAAATTAAACATGAAGAGCGTATTTTTAAACGTGACCTTGGTGTGTGGGCGACGGCGGCCCAGTGGAGAGCAGTGGAGAGCAGTGTCGTCCTTCGCCAGTCCGTGTCGACGCGTCCTCGGGCAGGACACTTAACCTCAAAATGCCCCCCCGATTTACACGATGACTTGCACCCCCAAAAAAATATTCTCCGGCCTACTCCAGTGTCCAATATAGAGGTGAAATTGGCCAAGTCATGTCATAAAAGACGACAACAAATGGCATGAGCCCACACGTGGCTCCGTGTCCTGGACTTTGGGAGGAGAACAAGCCCCGACGCTGGCATTGACCACAGGCCTTGCTAACAATGGCGAAAAACAAAATGCCGCACTAATCCCAATTAGGCTTCTGTAATGAGGGGAGACGGCGCACAAGGAGGAAGTGCCAGGCTGCTTACCCAAAACCCAATTACACCGCCATCCGGCCAACGAAAGCGGTGGCACGGGCCAGTGATGAGTGTGTGTGTGTGTGTATGTATGTGTGTGTGTATATATATATATATATATATATTTATACGTGTGTGTGCAAATGAGAGATATGGCTTTAACTATAGAGGGACAACGGTGGACACACACAGAGGGATTGTTTGGGTGCGCGAGAGGCTCCGGCTCCGGCTCCAAAGGAACACACACACACACACACACACACACACACACACACACACACAGAGGAAGGATTAAGTCAGCGTTGTTCTCGAAGGGAGCTCGAGGTTCACACATCGGGTGGCTGCTGTGCAGCTGCCCGCCAGCAGCCATTTCAAATAGACAACAAATAAGAACAAAAGAGTGACACACGGGGTCATTTGGCACAGAGAGGTCAGATAAACAGACGGAAAAACTCTCAACGGTTCTTCGAGTTTTTCTATCTATCTAGAACGCTGTGATAAGATTCTAATAATAATGTTTGAGTTATCTAAGTCCCATAACAGAACTCAGACTCAAGGTGAAAGTCATTCGCACTTTTCATTAGGCCCTTTTACTCTCGGACCGACTCCTCGTGAATATTCCCTCGGGTGTCAGAACACCTCAGTCAAGTAAAATGAGGCGAGCTGATTTCATTTCAGCACATTTAAAGTCCGCCCTGATCACACAATCACGCACCCTGCACACTAAGTCAGATGACCTCCGGGGTGGAGCCGTACTCTTAATGTGATTTCTGATATAGTAAAAGATTAAAATTGATTTCTGAACTTTTCTTTTGGCGGAAAGTTTGTGATTTTTAAAAGTTTTGTGAACCCAGTTTGTCCCACTTTCTCTGTCTGTGTGTGTGCGTATGTGTGTGTGTGTGTGTGTGTGTGTGTGTGTGTGTGTGTGTCGGTAGGAAGGAGAATGTAGAACATCTATTTGTTCTGATAGAAGAAAAAAAAAAAGTTTAATCAAAACGACGCCTCTGAAAGGAACAGGAGGGAATCATTTGTGCCACATTATCTGTCAATTTCACTCACAGGTGACGGTTGAAACGGCATATGGCGTGATGATCGTACGCTAGCTCACCGGATTAATAGTCCTTGTGTGTGTGTGTGTTGTGTGTGTGTTGTGTGTGTGTTGTGTGTGGCTGGCTGTGCAGAGGAAAGAGGTAGGGTGTCTCCTGTTAAGGTCACCCAGACCCCGATTAGAGATATCAGCAGGGTATTAGCAACAAGGGAACTGCCACTGCTTTCCTCCAATCAATGAAAAGGATGCCATGTGAAAAGGACAGCTAGCGATGGTAAAAGCCCATACCGTTAAATCCCCCCCCCCCCTCCCCAAAATGAGTGCGAACTTCTCAGCAGTCAGGAAAATAACACTCTGTGAAGAGAATTGACCTCAGACCTATTAACAAAGCATTAAACTGCTGCAGTGAAACACGTTTATTAGAAAAATGAATACTATGTTTAGGGGTTGAATTGGATTTAATGGTTGATAATGATAATGGTTTGCAATGCTTTGACCAGGCCTTTAATGGTGGGTTTTCATATGGTGATGACAGTACTTTGTATGTGTGTGTGTGTGTGTCTGTATGCATGCATAAATTTGCGAATGTACAGTCTTTTTCATTTTCCATTTTCCATTCTCTTATCATTTAATTTTTCAGGCAAACTTAGCCCCGGATTTTTAAGCTCACGGAAACACTCCCAAATCCCTTCACACATAAATGCGCAGCCATAAATGAATTCCACCTATTTCTCAGAGTAATCGGCAAGTCACCCTCACCTCTGGCTATTTTTGTGTTCGGCGTGCCACAATTCAAAGTTTGAATGACAGCGGCATTCTGATGAGGTGCTTTTATGACCACCATCCACCAGGACACACACACACATCCTCATGCATATAAATGCATGTTCAATCAGACTACACTGCATCTTTTATCCGTCCACCTTGTTTCTCTCATTTCATGATGACTTCATTTGAACGATGCCCTTAAGGAGACATTCAGTGAGAAAATTAAACGGTGAGACAAATGCTTTGAGACTTTTGAGTCAAAACAAATCAAAGATTTTTTTTTTCATTTATTATTTTATTTAAACACATCGGTCCAGAAACGAGAGGTATCCTTTTGCTTTTGGCCTGGAGAAAAATACAGACATGCACAATAACCCATCACAGCGTTTTCCCTCTTAATATCACTGAATGAGAGCTGTCAAGGGAATATTTCTATAATAACAAAGCCAGACAGGCTGATTGGCCTGCTGCACTTAGTGGGGAATAATCTGAACAGAACATAATGGCCCTTGCATGGTTCCCTTATCGGGGTAATGAATTCTCAGTATTTCTGCCTTTTTTTTATTGCCATAGAACTTGTGACATTACAAAATGAAAGAAAAGCTTCAACGCTGTATCATCCCAAACTAGCTGCTCACCAGCAGCATCACAGTAATTGAAAATAGCGCGAGTGCATGCATCCGTTTCTTTCACGGGTAAAAAGGATTAGTGTTAAGGGCCTAACAGACCGGCGCCTTCTTTCTGATCCGCCTCACTTTTCTCATTGTCCCTCTGGTGTGAGCGTCCATCATCATCATCATCCTTCTTTTCAATCTCACTCTCACTGGGTGTCTCTTTTAATAATTATTTTAGGCCCCAATTTCAACAGTAGTTGAATGTGGGACACGTGGGGCTGAGAGGCAATCTAAGACAGACAATTAATCTCCCTTTTACATTTTAATCTCCAGTCTTAACCCTCTTCTCCTTTCTATCATCGCGCTCCACCCTTCGACGACGGGTGTCCATAATACAAAGGTAGGAGCTTGGTGGTTATCTGTAATTTCGATTACAAAAACGAAATAATTGCACAAGGACCGGAGTTCTAGCAATTACATAAAACATTTGTCTCCAGTGCTTGAACATTCAAGCACAGCACAATTAAAACGTCCTTCATAAGTCTCTTTTTTTCTTAATTGAGAGGAATAATGATTTGCCTTTTTTTCCTGCTGACACACTGTGATTCTTCTGTGACCGGATATGAAATAAAACCATTGGTTCCACAGCTGAGACACCCAGGAGAGCTTCACTTCATTCCTCATCGGCCTACATAGCGCAATAACATATTTAGAAATCTCCAATTAAAAGAAAGAAAACACGAATATTTGAAATATTATTCAGATAGGGAATTTAAGAATTATAAATTGATTTACCAGAAAGTAAATGTCTGCAGCAGCCGGTCTTTATATCTACAACATAATTATACATTCATGGAGCTGTAATTTGCTGCAAGCTATGAGTCATTGGCACTGATTAACTGACATTTGGCATTCACTAGAAGTAAAACACCAAAACGGCTGGAAACTGAAATAACACTCTGTTTCCCTCGATGCATCTTAAATAAAATAATTTATAAACATACATTTTGTATGTCATCCAACTTCCCCGGATGATTCCAACCCTGGCAGGGGATCTGTATTGTAGTTTGTTTAATAAATCATTTTTGGCGAAAGGTGAGGTTGTGAGATCTCTAAATCCATCGGCTCAACTAAAAAAACCTCGTTAAATCTCATAACTAAAAATCGTTATCTCATAACTAAAAGTCTTAGTTGAGCCAAGCTGTCTCAGTGTCACAGGCGATCTCCAAGTGAGGGATTAGCATTAGAAAGTGCTGACTCACCGCGATAAAGACCCTGTTGATCCCAAAATGAACAAACCAAGAGGCGAAGCCATTAAATCCATGTGTAATCAATAACCTGATGGATAATCAAAACCAGAAATTCCGGCTGGGGACACCATCCGCCCCTTTGCCGTACTGCAAGGGCAAAGGTCACAGCTGATTGGAAGGAGGATTAAAATAAACCACATCAATTACATATTCAGCAGACTTCTGTGTATCGCCTTATCAACCACGGAAGGGCATGCGAAAAGAAGGGCAAACCCGCTGAAAGCCATTACAGCCGGGACACTACAGTCGGGCAATCAATGTCAATTTACACTTCACACTCAACCTGGCCACTTCAGCTCGAGCGAACGATGGCTGAGCACTCAGCAATCTTAATTAGTAAAATATTAAAGGCCTCTAATTGGCACTTTAGCTTTGATAGATGGTTACCGACGTTTTGTGGTGACAAAAAACAGGGGGCCTGTCCCCACCGACCCACTGAGAGGAGACAGACTGTGGTCAGATCCCAGAAGTGACGCAATTATTAACAACGTTCATTTCCCTAACCCTCAGGAGGGAGTCATCAGTGTATCCATGACGACGTGTCCTGCTGATCCCACTTAAAAAGGTGCAGAGGGGAACGAGTGACACCACAGTCTGACCTAATGTCTTTTGTCTTGTTGTCTCTTTGCAATTTGCTGTCTTTTATCTGATTACTTTGTGACCCTATTACACTCTTCTGCATGGGTACACACAATTCTTTCTGCTTTTTTGCCCCAGCTCAATATGTTTTTCTTTTCACACCCCCCCCCCCCTCCCTCGCACTGACCTTGAGCTGATGGGCGAGATTGATTGCGACTCAGGTGGAAGGAAAGGAGGACACATAAAAATGAAAGTAAGACCAAGAGACCGGAGAATCAAAGTAGACAGTTGACTCCCTGTGTGCCCTCTCTCAGTGAGTCGTGATGATGGCTCCCTTTTGGCACCTTTGGATCATTAGCAACGACTCTCCTTTTTTCCCAAAGAAGTGTCAACCCATTAAATTCATTACAGTGCTTGAATACTTTTCTCCTCTTTGGACCACCTCTCATTCATGCACAATGATTAACACACCGACAGTGACGTTTGTTACCAACGGTTTGATTTCCAGCCGACTCGGAGCAAAACTCGCTGGCAGGAGAGGTACAAATAGGAGGCGTGACAGAGAGTCACCAGCTGTCTGCAGAGGCCGCTGCCGGCGCTCAAACATTAAACCTCGATGCTCAATTGAGGATTCACATTCTTCAGCTACAGCATGGCCGACATTGGCTCAATCTCGTGTACTTTATTAGCAGCAGGGGCTGTTTTGGTTCTTTTTAATCCTCTGCATCTTCACCCACAGCGTACCGCTTGTGCATTAAGATCGAGAAGGCTGTGAATGGAAAGAAACCTGCCCTATCTTCCTCTTGGAAGAAGTGCCGATCCACACAATCCTCTTAGGGTAAAAACTACGTCTTTGTCCGATGTGATGGTGAAAATAAAATCATATTGTTTGGTGCACAAACATCTTAGTGTCTCTTTTGTCTGCTGGAAGAAGCACAGCTGTTGTAGTTATGCTGAGTGGTTTAAAAACACCAAAGGCTTTTCTCTAATGTTTTATGGAAAATGCATAACTTTGGTGCCTTCATATCAGAGCGGTTGAGGCTTTGAGCCAATTGGGCCATTAGGGCGGGAAACTGTCCTTTAAAACTGTTTTCACTGGGCAAAGGGAAAAAACGTCACACATCTATGTTGATGAAGGGGACATCAAACAACATGATAGATGCACACTGAGTAAATAACCTATTTATAGGTCATGCACACACTCAATGAACAACATATGATTCGGCACAAATGCAATTCAATGAAACACCTCCACACACAACAGCCTCAAACATATCAAACCAAACCAAATACCTGACATCTAAAGCAATGTGTGCGTGCATGTATTGGAGTTAAATGGAACCATTTCAAGTTCATTATATTATTCTATTTATTAGTTATTCAAATATTAGTAGAATTACAGAGAAATCCTTGTTGTTTGAAAGAGGTTGCGTAAATGACTACGATGTTCATCATAACTAATCATTTCCTCAGCTAAAATTAGTTCACTTTATTTTCATGTTTACCAGAGGTGGGAACAAGTCACTGTTAGGCAAGTCACAAGCAAGTCTCAAGTCATTGCCCTCGAGTCCCGAGTCAAGTCGAGTCAAAGACAAAGCAAGTCCCAAGTCGAGTCACAAGTCAAAGCCAACAAGTCTCAAGTCGAGTCACAAGTCGTACCATTTGAGTTTCGAGTCATTTCGAGTCATTTTATTATAGTGGGGACGGGGAACCCTGGGTGATGGTGCGCTGCCTCACAGACCTAGACTACGAAGGGAAGGGTAACGGTGGATCGACTGTGACTGTGTTATAGTACTGTAACGCTCACCCCAATGCTGCAGCGTAAATAAGGAGGCGATGACTGGCTTGCAACTCCGCTGCATTTATTTATATAAAACAACTCAACTTCGGTCACTGTTGGCCGTCACCACGCCGAACGAACACTTCCGCATACACGGCCCCCCAAAACTCGGGTTGTCTCGCGTAACTACAGCTGGTAACGGAACATAACGTGAACACATGCAACATCTGCATAACTGATTAACTAATAACTTTAACTCAGCTCATTACACTACTTTAAAACGGACGTTGGCATAATGTTGGCGAGGATTTCCATCGGAGTCTGAATCCGGGTTCAAAAATCCCGATTTTTGTAACCATGAACGAGCTGTCTCGTTGATACGGTCAAATGGACTGCAGTGATTGGATGTCGTTCAGGCAGCGCGCGCTCTCTGCAAACAGGTGGCGCACATTTTTTTGACAGATGCAGATAAACAGAGCGGCGCGGTGGTGTGAAAATGTTTTCCCCCAGTTTTCATGGGAAGTAGCAAGTCTTCTCGAGTCAAAAGGCTCGAGTCCAAGTCAAGTCACGAGTCATCGGTATTCAAGTCCAAGTCGAGTTGCAAGTCTTTGTACGTTTTGTCGAGTCGAGTCTCAAGTCATCAAATTCATGACTCGAGTCTGACTCGAGTCCAAGTCACATGACTCGAGTCCACACCTCTGATGTTTACTATTCGCTGACTGAAGGGTAAATAAAAACATTGTGGATTGGAAGCGTCGATTTGATCAAGGAAAATGGAATAGGACGTTTAGTTGCATAAGAAGCTTTCAGCGTACTGTGAGTCAAGTGATCCGAAACACGACTGGAAATCACCGTTTTCAGGCTTTGGATAATCTATTCTGTGACGGGAGACTTTGGCCAATCAGAGAAGGGATCTTTCTGTAGGCTTTTCCAACACAGAGATTGTAATAAATTATGTAGTTAATCTCCATGACATTACCCATAGGATTCTGGGCGGCCATCTTGGCAGTGACAATAAAACATTTATGCTCCATCCCTCCAACAACTTATCATCTTTTATACAGTTAGCAGAAACTATATTGCATGTTGAATCACAATGTGTCATCTCACGAAAAGACAGGTCGGTAATTCTTGCAGAAAGCTGCAGAAAGTACAAAGACACCGGGGGCCACTATCGGGGTGATGTTTTTTTAAACAAATGAGTGACCAGCGCCGGTCCAGGTTACTCCATGAAGCGTGTGCACAAGCCCCTCCTCCTCTGCCTCTTTGGAAAGAGCTGCAGGATGGAGGCTTGTCGAAGGTGCGGAGACACACGGGGAAGGAACATTTATCACGTCTGTCCTCACGCCCCCCAGTTTCATGGTCTTACCGTGTGATTGATAGTCAGCATAACTGTGACTAACGCCTTGTCCGACTTAATTAGCAGAGATGAATGGCGGCGTGCGGAGGCAGTGGCAGCCTTGTTTGTGAATTAAAAAAAAAAAAAAAAACGTGCGCGTGGAGAGCTGCCCACCAGACGCAGTGGAGAGTAAAACCCTAGCACCTTGCCAACGCAGGTTAGTGCGCACGGCACAGTGTGAAGGACGAGTGAAGGTTAGGCTACGCGGGGCTTCAGCGCCACAACCACGTGCGTCCGGGGTAGCGATCTCACACCTTCAGTCACCTCGCCTACCAAACGCCAAAGGTCTCCCTCCTCCGATGCAATACAAAACTCTTACAAAGGCTACAAAGTCAGTGACACCCTGACTGCGAACATTACAGCGACCGCACGATCCTGTAGGTGCACGCTCTACAGCACCAGGAGAATACGAGCAGAAGGCAGGTACTCATTCAGGCTCTCGTCATCCCCCGCCTGGACTAACTCTCTCCTGGCAGGTCTCCCTGCTGCATTCCATTCGACCTCTGCAGCTCATGCAGAATGCAGCAGCTCGACTGGTCTCTAGCCTTCCTAAATGCTGCCACACCACCCCACTCCTCCTCCGCTCTCTTCACGGGTTACCGGAGGCTGCCCCGCGTCCACTTCAAAACATGCTGTGAATGGATCGGGGTGCAGTCTACGTCCAGGACGCGGTCAAACCCTGCATCCCGACCCGCACACTGCCAAGCTGCTTGTTCCTCCCTCACTGAGAGCAAAACACTGGACAAGATCACGTCTCTCTCTGCTCCCGGATGGTGGAACGAGCTCTCTGATGACATCAGGACCGTAGAGAGCCAAACTACGACAGACACGCCTCTTCAGACTACAACTTGACTAAAAACACGAACAAATTGTAGCACTTCAATTGTACCTTTAATGGCTCGTATCTATAACTAGTTGGAAATCGGCTTATTTGATGAAATTGCACTTTCTTGTTTCTTGTTCTTTGTTTGTATCTCTACGGTTGAAATGCACTTATTGTAAGTCGCTTTGGATAAAAGCGTCAGCTAAATGTTACATGTAATGTAATGTCAACTTCAAACTTGAACAATTATAATTCCCCCCACTGAAGCATAGCGGTGTTGCTGACTCACGGCGTCAGAAATAACAAGCGTTTCCGCCTCGCTGTAGCGGCCAAGTTTAGTCCCTTTTTCAAATGGACCTTCGTTTAGCAGCCCCCTCGACTTAAAATACAAGCGACTACTGAGGCTTTAACAGCATATTTCAGTATACCATCGCCATTCAACCCAAAGAATGCTCCTTATTAAACCAGGGGTCAGTACAAGTTGTTGTTTTTTTTTTCTGTGTTCTCTTCCTCCAGTGCATGCAGGGATAGGCTGTGCTTCCATTTGAATGCTTCATTGTATACTGTACGCTCCTTCAAACAACTTCCTTAAGTGGCTCTGGGAGCGGGGTTTATTTCTCAATGCGAGGTGGAGAGAGAGCGAACCACGCGGACAACGCTGGACACTTATCAGCGGCCGTGACTGACACGTCGTCGATTGCCACAATCCTGCCACCTTCGGGGAGGTCGATCGCAAAGGGGGCCGAGGAGGAGGAGGAGGGTGTTATCGGCGATTGTCACGTCTCACATGCGCGAGTGTTAAAAATCACTCGGAAAGAGAAGGGACCAAGAGTTAACACGAGATCGGACCCATTTTTGTCCTACTGTAAGCAGTTTTATATCTAAGGACATTGTCAGTTGCAGCAGAGTTTCAGTGTGATTGATATTTTGGGAATGGGTGCAGGAGTGTAAAAGAAAAATTCAAACTTTTTCTCGAGAATAAAGATGAGCATGAATTGCCCTATGACTTGATTTGTATTCGTCCGTTGTGGCTTTTACCAAGAATAATATTAACTCATTCTCTGTGGCAAAAGAAACTGAGTACATACAGAAAAAAGGTTTTTTTTCTGACAATGTTCCACCACAAAGGCAAAAATCAATCCCCGCAAAATCCTAATTCTATCAGACTATTTTCCCATCGGCCTCCATGCTATTCATTACACAAAATAAGAAAAGCCCTCTGGGGACATCGAAAAACACAATTGAACTAATCTAAATGACTCGGGATTAAAAAGGTCAGAAAAAAGTAGGCTGTGATGCAGAAAAGCTCCAATAAGCTTCGTCAACAACTCCAAAGCAGTTCATCCCCCAAAATGTAAATTGAACCGCCAGAGCGGAGCCGTTGAAACGGGATGAGGACATTTGAATTGAGTCCGACAAGTAATGAGGTCTGTTTGAGAAGGGAGGGGACGACGCGGGGGCTGAGTGAGCTACGAGAAGGCTCCGTTTCCTCGATTTTCTTTTCAGGTACTTAGTGCATCGGAGAGAAAGCTGCCTCATGGTGCATATTGTTAGAATTGTTAACAGCTAGTTCTAGTAGCAGGTTTTTATGCTGCATGTTGGCTCTTTTTTACAAGTGTAAACAATGCCGGTGTGCAGTGAGTTGGCATCTGTGATCCTTGGGAGTATTTATGGCATCACACTGACATCTGGCAAAACAACTTTGCACAGTCGACAACACGTGCCACTGTTAATTTGGCAATTTTGAATGACACGCGAGAAAAAAAAAGGGGGGGACTTGAACGTCAATATTGAAAAGTGTACGGACAGTGGCGACAGCCCAAACAGCAATTACCCAATTTGTTTTGCTTAAAACCAACAATTACGATAGACAGCAGATAGGATTTAACATTAAAAAAATGGCGTCCCACTTGTACAAACACGGACGGCTGTGCACATCACCCTGTGCTGATGGACCCTCCTGCTTTCCCAAGGAAAGAATCCTCTCTTTTAAGAACGTCAGAGCAAATGAAATGAGATGTAAACGCAAAAATACACTGTTCCCCAACCTAGTAGCCAACAACACCTGACCAGATCATCCGCCTCTCGGAGAACAATCCCCATTTTGTTCTTTATCCAATTCTACTCCTCACTCTGTTTGCGTTGTCCATCATAGAGTGAGGCCATTTGGTGATGGAGCGGGACTCCATTACGTGCTTTCTCTCTCTCTCTCTCTCTCTCTCTCTCTCTCTCTCTCTCTCTCTCTCTCCTGACCTGTGAAAACCGTTTGGCTTTGTCTCGTGAGGGGGGGGTGGGGTGCGGGCCCTGAGTACAAAATGAATCATCAAAGCACGTGACAACCTTTGCTACGGTGGCCGTAACTGCACTTAGACTTGGCAGGAGCTCCGTGGCAGGGGCCGGAGTAAGTGGAAAGACCTCAGACTCCTGCGGACCGACGCAGAGCAGCGAGGCCGCCGGAGGCTGCAGGACGTCCTCCACAAAAGGCAAGCAGGAAAAACATGCTGCCGTCTCGACTTCCTCCTGTGGCAAAGGGGTGAAATCTGATGGGAACGAAATCGCATGCATGTTCTGTAGTACTAATTAGAAGTATGGCAGTGAAGCGCGTAATAGAAAAGATTGTAGCGGTTATGTTGGTGCCTTATTTAGTTGAAACAATCAAACACGATCAAGGCGTTTTAAACAAAAGGCTCGCCATCGTCAATTCAATTAACGCTTAACAACGGGATGAACCCATTTGAGTTTGAAAAGCCTTGGTGGATTGCAAAAAACTATTTTATACACCATGACGTTTAACTAAGTGGAGTCAGATGTTTCAATTCACAAGAAAAACAGAAATCGGAAAGAAAACCGCAGGGAGTGATGAGGAGAGAGAGAGAGAGAGAGAGAGAGAGAGGGAGAGAGAGAGAGAGAGAGAAAGGGAGAACAGGACAAAGAGGGAGGGAGGTCAATTACACGCATGCATAATCAAAGAGCCTCCCTCTAAATGCCCTCCTTCTGCTCCAGTCCCACTTTAATCTGCTCTGATAAAGTGAACATAAAGCAAGGTTATTAACTAACTCCCTGATATTATTGAAACATACCAATGTGTCAAAGTATAATCACCTGTAAATAGCCATGGCTGAGGAGCGGGGGGGCTTTCAATCAGCTAGCAGGAGGCGAGACACGTCAATCAGAAGGCGTTTCAGTCAAAAGTCGATCGGTGGGGTCTCAACATTTCAGGCACCTCAGTCCTGTTTCTTATGAATTCGACCGCATCGGGTCCTCACTTATGTCACTTATTTTGTGACGGAACGGGATGCACTTTAGAGAATGTTATTACCACTGTTTCTTCTTTTGTAAGCAACACTTACGAATTGTTCTAGTGCTAAAACTTGAAAAGGTCACCAATAAGCGACTTTGGCCCACGCGGCAGCCATTCTGTTTACTGTTACTGCTGTATTTGTGTAACTTTTTTTCTATTTCTGCATTGTTTTAATGAACAAAAATGACATCTTGTTTAAAATACTACAGGCACATAGACTTGCATTAGTTTTGCCTGCAGCAGATTCTGCAGCCGCTGGATATTTACGTTTGAAACAGCAGCGCATTAGATGGGACGAACGGGGCTTTCGTTGCAGCACCTCAATGAGGAGGTGCTGCTTCATCGTTTGGGGGTTCTATTCGGCCAAAACTGCTCTGTGCATCAATTCAAACCCCCAAAACACTGCATACACAAACAGCTCCGGCGAGCTCGGTCCAGAGGCCGATCACATATGAAGGACCCTCACCGAAAAAGTTCAGTCCTCCAACACCAAACTATCAGTGCAGAGAGTTTTTGTGGACTAAGAGCTATATTTGTCTCACTTGTGTTCTGTTTTTTATGTGAGGCCGGTAGATATTACAGTGTAATGACCACATGATTGCTTTTATACCGTGAGGAATAGTTTACATATTTATTTTTCCTTGAACTGTCATTTTTAAATATCTATGAAAGGATTTCATGCAACATTTTTAGTTTCCTAGTCTATAAATGGAATTTTTCAGAAGCATTTACAGAAAAGCATTATCATGTCATGGTGGTACCGGCTATGGTTCAGCGCTAGAATAAGACGTACTGTGTAAAGGGACTCTGCCCTTTCTCCCCTGTGAGCACATTTCCTCGCTGTAAGACATGATACTGTGTGTACTTAAGATCTAAATCACATCAAAAAATAAGTTCAGGGAAAAGGTGAACAACCTATAAATCCAGCCCGAAAATAAAGTTGTTTATTTAGGGTGTTGAAAAATATTTTATCCAGCCTCAGAGCAGGCTTTCCCAAAAAAAGGGTTTGCTAGTAAAAAGTAAAGCACAAAATCAGTGGGTGAATTTGAAATATTAATTAATGTATGATATTACTTGGTATAATAATAATTTATTACAGTAATTAAGCTCTTAACTCGTTTTAATTGTCCTGCTCTTATACTATGAAACCATACATTTTCTTACACTAAGACAATAGATTGTAGTTTTTTAAAGTTTTCAGCTTGTGTTTAGTTAAGAATGCTTGTACTATCATTTAATCTATGGACCCTTTGTAATTACACAATTTTCATTCGCGATCCTAGGACTTCTGAAAGGATAGTTTGAACAGCCAAATGGGGAAGCCTTTAACAATAACATGCTCATTACACGGAAAATCATCCCCGAGGTCCAAACAGCCATGAGAAGAATTATGATTTTAACAAGCAGCCAAAGTTGTGGGTGTATATACACTTGGAAAGGGTGCAAAAAAAAAAAAGAATCTGAATCTGTATTGAACTTGTGGGTTGTGAAGGCATGCCCAGACTGAATGATGCGTGTACGTGCATTGTTATGGGTATATGTGTCTTTGCATAGGTATGTGTAAGAATGTAGCAGGAACAACATGGCTGCCTGAAGCCCTGTAACGGAATACAGATCCACAGTGGTCACGGTCCACTAGGTTGTATCTCTCTTTCCCCCTGCTGGTTCAGGCTTTTCTCTAACATGTTATATTCTCCTTCGTTGGTCAGTACGTCCCTCCACAATTACCGTGTCTCACTAACCATCGCAATCACGCCCCTCGTTTCCTTCTTTCCCACTCTTTCTAAATAGTTGTTAAGTTAAGTAGGCCTCAGGAGTCCCTCTAGCTTCGCCATCTCAATTAACAACCCACAGCTCCTTCAATGAGCCCTTAATCCATTGTGAGGAGTAACATGAATGCATTTGTCCCTGAATCTGTCCCTCTTAATATGGGCTTAAACTCCGGCCCCACCGGCGGCTCAAGTGAAAACTTCTCGATAAACCGGTGCTTGAGAGTCTTCATTTATTTCCTCAGACCTCCTGTGGACCTTTTTTTCTCTTACTACACCAGTAAGTTTAGTCCAGAACGCAAAAAAAAAAAAAAAAAACCCAGAGGCAGCTGCTTGCTTTAACCGCGAAGGGTGAAACCCGAGGCAGCCAGCCAATGTTCCCTCGTGATGGGCTGCTTCCAACCTCTATAATGTAAAGAAGCATCTGTTTCCTAATCCCCTCCTGTTTCCGAGGGCCGTGCATTCCATTAAAAACATGCACAACCCAAAAAAATGTGCTTTATAGGCCTTCGAGGAAAAAAAAAGGTAATTATGTGCACACATTTCGGGCACAGCGCTGTGGTTTAGTGTGGGATTATGACAAAGTGGGCCACTGTGATTCCATTCAGCATCCAAAAGCAGCATTAGCAAGGTGGACCCAAGTACTGCACCGTGGATTTGTGTCAGGTGTGACGTGTGGATATAAAGACGTGTCTTACCTGGTGTCAAGGGTTGGCGTCGGTTGAACAGAAAGAGATGGGAATGAGGGGGGAGAATGTGACGGTGAAAACAGGGAGAGAAAACGGAAAGGAACAAAGTTAGCAAGGTGCAAGGAACCCGAGTCCACTGCGAAATAAAAAAGCTGAGTGACATCTATCACTGTCATTGTTTTTTTTCAACAGTCATTAATCACGGAGTCTGGGCTGATGCGGGCCATAACGGCACTGGCTAGTCCCCCAAGCCCTTGATTATTATAATTGCCATGGACACCTAGCTTGAACTTGCAAAAAAAAAAAAAAAGCCTGAACGCAAATCTCTAAAACGCCAGGCGGAAAACTTCAGCAGGAAATCTCTCGCTCAGCCAATCAGGACTGGCGCCAGCGCTAATTCTGCCTCACCCCCGCACGCAGCAAGGCCCACGACTAGTTCAAAATTGTCATCCTCTATTTGCCGTTCAAGGGATCCGCGTTTAACTATTCACGCGCTTGTTCACCGCGGGAAGACCGAAATACACCGACGTCGTCTATGTGGTGCAGGGGGGTGGGGGGGTGTGTCCTTGAATGAATCCGAGGCTCTCCACAATGTGCTAAAATGCTCGGGGGCTTACTGTCTCGGAGAATTCAATTTACAGAAGAAGAATTCCAGGAGATGGATTTGACTGATTTCAAGGAGCATGCAGTGCCGCTTTCAGGCGGCGCCTCACAAGTGGAATGTAGTACTCAACCTTCTCGCATTTCAACACGTTCCAAGATGACAAAAACTAATATCACAAAATGAGAAAAGCCATTTTTGGTTAGAGGTTCCTTTGTTCATGCATTTCTCCAAATCATCTAAAGTTAACACATCTTAATAGAGCCTAGAACATATGGAATTACTTACACACATTTTAGATTTTTTTTGCATGGCTGTATGCCGATATGCCGAACAGGTTTTGTTAAATTATTTGTACAGGATGATTAAGTTCAATCAATGCTTTGCAATAAAATTGCAATATATTACATTTAGAAAAGTAGAGCAGACACGTTCCTTTCTTTTTGTTCCACAAATGGACGTCCTTGATGACCTCGATGAGTTGACTTTCATCGACAGGTGTTTGGTTCATGCACATTCATCACAGAAAGGCCTACTACGCCTTCAGGTGCAGAGTACATGGCGAATGAGCTACACATCCCAATAACTACGTCAGCCAGTGGTTTATTTTCAGTAAACAGCTGTAACCCAGGACGAACGTCAGAGAGCGGGAAGCAGAGACCGGTTTGGGTTTGGATCAAATTCCCCAGTCACGTGATGGCAGCAAGCGTACGCTGGGGTTCAGTTTACTAACAACGCAGTTCACACCACAAACATTACAACACGTCACTGAGATATAGCACACGGGACACACTGATCCCGAAGTTGAGCTGCGCGGTGAGTTACTGCTTTAAGCTGTGAAAAAAAGATTTAATGGGTGCGCTGTATATTTAGTTTAGTGCCGTGTTTGTTAGGTGGTTTGCATTGACCCTGATGGAGGATGCACATACAGAGTGGCGATAAGATGCTCGACCCATTCTGTCGGGGTCTTATCAGCACGTCTGATCACACAGCTTTTAACATAGTTGCCCTGCGAGGTAAACGCTCCCGGCTTCGATCTTCCCCCCCCCCCACTCCCCCCGCCTCACCTCTGCATTTCTTCCTAATTAGGCCCCGGGAGCCCTTAATCCAACCCATTGGAGCCCTCCCTCCAGGCCCTCCCCAGCACCCATACTGCAACCTTTACCATTGGCCACAAACACACAAAGACAAACGAGTGCACAGGGAAGCTGTTTCTGAATCCATCCCCGATCAATCACAATCACGAGATTGTAACGTGGGAGCGTCTGTGTTTCAGTGCAGTGAGACGCTTGTGTGTAGTTTCGAAAAAACCTCCCCTCCCAAACTCACTCGGTTTGATCATTACGGCGCGAGCCTTCATGTCTCCGGACTGGAATTCAAGTAGCGCAGAATCACCCAGAGACGTCCCAAAAAAAAAAAAAAAAAAAAGCCCCCGCGGAGCAAAGCAAAACACGTCGTGGATCACGGGAGAAGATGCGCAGCTCAGGGCCCAGGTTGAAACACAGGTGAACAGATATTTAACAGTACAGCGCCATGAATTAAAGGCGACAGTGCAGAACTTACTTAGATAATGTTCATCAGCTTCAGCTGCCATCAATTCTGAGCTTGTGTATGGATGGAGTGTATTTTTGATGAAGCAGGTGATCCAAGTAGGAATCAATCAATGCGATGTGCTCATTTAAATGGATAGCACGGGGGGGGGGGGAGCGAACGCCACCCAAGGACAGCTATTATTAGAAGTTTATGTTTGTGGGGGGCGCTTGTTCATTCGCGATGCCTCCTTCATCATAATCAAAGTGACACAAACCCAACCCACTTCACCACGGGGGGGGGGGGAGACAACACGGACACCTAAGCTTCCGTCATCTGAAGCGACCGCGCTATGTCGCGATATCGTCTGGACTAATTCAGAAGCACAAAGTTCTTCCTTTACGTTACACCAGTATAGCATCAAAGGCAACGAATCTCCTTCAACGCCTCATTAATTCCAGCCACGAGGGCGATGTTGGTGTGTGTCGCGTCTGAGGGTACGGGCATCATGTGGAGACGGATGGGATGGTGATGAGCCGGAGTTGGCGGGGGACACCAGCAGGGTGATTCATTCCTAAAAGGGAGAGGCGAAGAAAAAAAAAAAAAATACCGCGGCCCAGTTATTAGATGTTATGAAACAACGGGTACGAGGGTGAAGTGCAAACTTCTCACTTCAATCCCCAAGTAAATTATTTTATTTTTCTTCCAGGCTCCTATTTTTCTTACTCTACACTGAGTCCCATTCCTCTGATGTTTTTTATTCAGAAATAATCCCAAAGGAGCACAGGCTGAGGTTACAATTATTTGTTAGGGGATTTCATGGAGGTCGTTCACAGAGCCAGGCTTTGCTAAATGTTCCTCTGCCTTTTACTGGCCTTCAGTTTTTGGGGTTTAACCTTTTTTTTAAAAATTCTAAATCCCCCTCAGTGTGACGCATTCAACACAAAGGCGAGAAGACTGGCCATTCAAGCAGAAACAATCATAAAGTCAAGGCACTCAAAGGTAAATAAAATTGCACCCTTTACTTTGCGAGTTGTCAGATAAGCCAAGTGTGTGTTCACAAAAAACTGCTCTATAAAGGAATACTGTCCCAATTGAAGCAGATATACTATATATATATTTTTTTTTTCAGCAGTTGAGTTTGTTCAGAGACAAACAAAGTAAAAAAATAAATGATTAATATGACTTAATATGAAATGTTCCTGCGTTTTAACCCTCGCAAATCTGGCTGACTCGGTACCTGCACAATAAAGTTGAATCTAAAAAATCGAATCTTATGTGCAATCATCAAAGTTTTTAGGAGCAGGAAGTTCTTGGAGGGAAATGTAACTGTTTTTATTTCATAACCTGTTCACAGGGGGCTCTTGTCTAAAGAATAAGACAAGGAGGAGTACAAGAAGAAGAAGCAGAGTAAGTTATTAATCCTTCTGGAAAATTGCCTTTATTTCTACTCTGGTGTTCATGATGGCCTTTCTTTCCTTCGTATTTTAGCTTGAAATCATACCCTTCTGTGGATAAATTGGAAGACATTTGTGAAGCATGGCATTTAGCTAGAAAAAAAACTAACCAATGATCACAAAAAAACAAGAACACACATTTGTCAGCTTGCTGTTGGGTTTAATTTTGGTTAAAAGTAGGTTTACTGTCATCAACATGACTCATCTGACCACATACTGTTGCATGGGAGAGAGGGGATGCTTAGAGAAGAGGCACTTTACTCACTCACTTAAAATATCTGGTTGATGCCTACATGTGTAAAACATTGCTTATTGTTAAGAACAAAAAGGACTTCAAACGTGTACTTGAGCATTTCCCTTTGAATGTAACTCACACTTTAGTCCTCTTCATCTTCGAAGGAAATATTGTAACATTAACATTTATTTGACAATAGGCTAATTTGTGGATTCAGATTCCTAAAACAAATGATAAATCAACTAATACTCCAAACAGTGCATTATATTCTGTTGTTAGGGTTGATGGACAAAGTAGGTTTACATTTAACCTTTTCAACTAGAGGATGAAATGCAATCACAAGACAATTGACTGCTCATAAGTGATCGATCACTGTGAAATGCGCCTTTTAAAAGGGTGTCAAAAAGATGTCAAACCTCGGTTCAGTCTGTGATGAACTCAATAATCTTCCTTTCCTACTGCTCACGACAGGAAATGAGATTGAACCAAACGGCGTGGATGCATACAGCAGAAAAACCTAGAGAGAATAAATCAACAGAGTTGACATTTTTAATTTCGCACAGCTTGTTGTTTTAAAGGCCCCTCCTTGGTTGTATTGGCCACTTTGCTAAGAGCCTCGATGTTTAAGATGCAAAAAAACTGTTGAACTAAAGACCTCTGACCTTTAGATAAAATCCTACAGCTTCAGAAGTAAACTTTTCAATTCCATGACAAGGGACAGAAAGTTCTAGTTCTAGGACATATGGCACACATTTAATTGACCATTTGTTCCAAAGAAACTCCTTATTTTTGTAATGTCTTTAAAAAAAAAACCATCATATCACCAAAGGCCTTGTTTGACGCATTAATTCTCACAGTTTGTTGACTGTTGGACTTCCCGTGAACACGTCGTGTTCGCCCCCCCGGGGGGAGAAACGCCTCAGAGGATTTAGCATGGAGACAACCGTGCTGATGAGGTTGCAGCGCTCGTAAAAGTTTAAAGCGTTTGAGGCCCCAACCCCCTCCCCAAAAAACCCCATCTATGCACACGAGATCAATCTGAAGGTGGAAAGGGGTCTGCCGAGTGTCTCCACAGAGATGTAGTGACAGACTCGCCAGCTTAACCCTTAACTCTTTTTTTTTTTGTTCCTAACCTCGAGGAGCCACCTCAGCTGAAACAGCAGGACGGCAGCCAGCCAGTCACTGCGCTGACTCAGCACGCCGGCTGTTTAAAGGGGGGGGGGGGGGGGGGGGGGTTAGGGCGGCGCTTTGATTACATTGAGCACAACGTAAGAATGATCAAGCTAACAAACAACAAATGGACAAAACACATTCGTATCTTTGGGTGATTTAGTCTGTTGAAAAAAAATAAAACCGCTCAGATTTTGCTGTAATTATTCTCTCAAACCAAAACCTTAGAGGAGAACACGGGTGTTATTCATCAGCTATTTGAAAAGCTCTCTGCTGTAAAAAAGCAATGTGGCATTCGTCGTCGTTGTTGTTGTTGTTGTTTTACTGTAAATGGATCCCGACCAGCGGGAGGTACAGTGAGAGGCAACAGTCTGTGTGAGCGCTCTGACACAGACGGCTGTTTTGAAGTTTGTTTTTCTGCTCTCATAACCCACCTCCCCAAATCCCCTCTGGAAGGAGGCGGAGTTGTGCTGAAGAAAAACAAAAAAACAGCTGTTTGGTGTTTTACAATAATAATAATATAATAATAATAATACACTGTGGTGGTAATAACTATGCATTAAGCACATAGAATCTGAGCATTTAGAGGATTTTGGAGATGTTTACTTTTAGAAGCAATCGGGACCGGACAACTTTTGTGATTTTAAGCTCAAATGGAAAATCCACATTTGTGGCGTTGGACTTTTTAATGCCAAGAAACAGACCAAGTGCTCCTTCAAAGGAACTGAATAACATGATTTCTAATGATAATTTTAACCAGTGAGTTGAAACTAATAGTGTGTAAAATAGAAGCTACTGGAAAACAAAGCCATTACAAAAGATAGAGCTCCCGATAGTAACAAACAAACCCTATTTTGATTTGATAGCCAAGGAGATAAGAGCCGGATATTGGAATTCTAACGTAACGTTTAAAGCGATGCTGTTCACAAAAACAGGTCAGTCATGATGCAGCCAAGCCTGAATGAAGTCATGAATTCTGCTCCTCTCACTCAGCCCTCTCACTGTCTCGACGGTGAATAAAACCCTATTGGCTAACTGCATTAGGGCTATTATAAATGCAGCTCTCGGTACAGCAATGGCTGATGAGCAGAGTTAATTAGCGAGCGCCAAGGATGGCTCTTGGGTTTATGTAATGTTACACCCACTGTGTCAGGCCAGATTAGCCCAGCACAGAGGGGAAAAGGGCACGAACAAGCACACGAGCGAGGGAAATAAAGGAAAGCCATTCCTTCCAGTGTGGCTGACTGCCAGGCTGTGACATGGCTCATGTTGAAATCCTGCAATTATGTTGGGATACAGCTGGCCACAAATCGAGAGTAATTCGGCACAGCAGAACGTCGGAGTAAGTGTGGGGGGGGGGGGGGGGGGGGATAAAAAGGAATGATTTTAATTCATGGTAATACTCCATGTGTCCCTCTTCATAACAGTCAGCTCAGTTGATCCATCCAGAGGTGGCAATTATCACAACCAGGAGAAGATCTACCTGGATATGAGGTTGACTAAAGCGCATTGTTGCGTCACTCGAGGTGCACAGGACTAGATTTGCCCCCCCCCCCCGGGGAAGCAACCGGCCCGTCTCTCTCTGTCTCATCGTGACACCCAGGAAGGTGTACGGCGTCAATACACATATAGAGCCGAAGAAGCTGTCACATGTCACACGTGTGCGTGTTTGCAGCTGGCAACCAGCAGCAAGACTCCCGGGAGAGTGTGCAATGAGATCTCCAGACGAGCAGCTCTCTGTGGGCCAGCGGGTTGACACCTCACGGAGGGTTTAAAGCCGCCTTGTTGCAACCTGGAAGAAAGAAAAAAAAAGTCCCAAATGTCCCAATGCTCCTGCAGGGCCTCTTTTAAAATCCTCCCAAAATCTTGCCTTGCTCTCATGGCAATTAGAAGAAGAAATGAATGAATGGGAATGGATTATCATGCACTATTTGTTCACATCGTTTTAGAGGCAGGGCACGATTGAAGTGCACTTCTTGTTGCTGCTCTTGTTGTTTTTGTAAATAAAATCCTTACTTCATTGGGTGCGTTGCTGCAGTTTCCCTCCGGTTTGCTGAGAGAAACGTACTCGAAAGCATACGTGGAAACGTCTGAAGGGGAGCGATCACAGGCTTGCAGGTTGAGTGGCACCCGTCGGTAATGAGGGCGTTTACAGAGGCGCTTCAGACCCAGACGCGACCTTCTCCGGTGTCACGCTGACCTTGACATATAAACTCAAATGTGTAATTTTCATACCCAGTGGCTCTATTCCAGTCAATGAGCGACGCTGAGCAACAACGTGCAGAGGAAGGGTGAGAGGAAATGATGAAGCATTATGTTGCTTTGACCTTCAATAGCTGTGTTCAAATCCATTACAAAAGGAAAAACCATGCATAACAGCGCTTTTTGCACCCGTTTTAATTGAATGGTGATGCGACGCAGCCACCGGTGCGACTGACTCTCAGCCAGCGGCCAGATGTAAAAATGATAATAACGGAAAGCATAATTACACACATGAACAAAACACACAAATGGCTATTCATGAGATAACTGTGTCTGTGGTTACCACACAAAATAAAATAAGACCAGGAGTATTTTTTACAGCAAAATGTGGCTAAAATATTGAGACTTCAAAATAAAAAAACACTTGGTCTAAGTGTTGTTTACCTATTTCACTTACTTGCGTTATTTTTAAACTGCAAACAAATATCTCAACCACCAAATGTATGGACTAATTGAATTAATAAATTACAACAGATGTATTTTTTCTACTTTCTGTTCCATTTCAGCAAGGATGTTCTACGTGCTCTTTTCACGTTATACTGAATCGTGAATCACTTTAGGAGGTCTGTTTTAATCAAGCTACCACAAAATGAATTGCATTCTCATGCATGTTTGAAATACCACTGCTGATGATAGTTTACATGTGTGCAGCGGGAAAAAGGCAATGAACCGGGCAATGCTGGCTTGAAGTGCGATTGGACGTGTTGCTTAGACACCCTTGATAACATTTACGTGAGTAATTAAACTGTCTTTGGCTTGTGAATGCCGTGTTACTCCGTCCCCTTTCCCTTCATCAGGAGATCCTTGATCAAGCAGGTTGGTTTAATCAATGCACGCTCCGATGGCTACTCCGTACTTGGTGGTTCAGCCGGACGAGGAGTGGATTCCCCAGACAGGCCGCGACTGTGAGCTGTCCGACGCAACCACAACCTTTGCAGCCCTTTCGTAAAGTCTGTCAAAAAGAGCTCAATTGCAGCGCCTTTGTGAGGCGAATGACACAGCAAAAAAACGGATCCGTCGGAGGAGGCCGCCGTCGTCATCGTTTCAGCTTTCCTCAGTCTTTTGCCACAGAGATCACCGGCTACTAAAAGGAAGACAGAGGAGACGCTACAGGGACACAGATGTGACCCCGGGCGCTACTCATTGTTTCATAGAGCCCCGCTTTCACCTCTCAGCTCACTTGTTCTTGTCTCCCACTTTTTGATTGACAGCACATATGCTGTACTCCCACCCGGGAGGGTTCATGCTCACCTTTTTCCCCCCAAAACTTTTAATTCAATTACATAGTTTTCTGACTTGTACAATACCTCAGAACAAGTAGGGTCTTAAACCTAGCTCATTTGAATAATCCATTATTTAAGAATGAGACATTTGCATAACCAAATGATGATTCCACTCAAGGATTCGATGCCCTGGATACATCTTTGTATTTCACTCCGTCTCCCCCCAAAACCTGGCAGGGAATTCGTACTATTTTCCATAAAATAAATACCAAAATGACTTTTAGCGAGACAATTTAGTGAATGCAAGGATGCGCGCGGTGCACTTAAATAGAATGCGATGATAACGTCAATCTGTTGCATTTCTACCCCCCCAACGCAAATCCTTCATACAAACAGCAACATCCATTTTTCAAAGGCTTTGGACTTACGCCGCCTCCACGTGCAGAGAACCTCAGCTCGATCAAAGCAGTGTCCACAGCCCCACGAGACAGGGCCGGAAGATCTCCAGATAGAGGAATACATTAGCATCATTAATGGCAGTGACACAGGGACTTAATTGTGGCTCTTGTCTCGAGGGGCGGGGGGAGGGGAGGGGTGGTGGGGGGGGGCAGGCTATCTCTCTCAGCGGCGGAGCCCAGAACGACTCCAGCAGCCACGGCGAGGCCGCCCTGACTGATTGGCTGAGATGCTAATTTCATATGGGGCCACATCCGTGGCTACACTTCCATTTCATCTGGAGAGAGCTGCTTGTTCGTCTTGCTGCGTCCACTTGACAAGCGAGCTAATTACCAGTGGCTGGGACTCGCCCAAAGATCGCCACATTTACTGAGGAGGAAACTGAAGGATGCGTTTTTGTGTAACTTCAGAGAGGGAATACAGCAGAAGAAGAATTAGGAGGTAAAGCGCTGTGAAACAGGGTGATGAATGATAATGGTGTAAATGGTGTTTGGTGTTGATGCATAGAACGGAGTGGCTCTGTTGAAAACGTCCTCAATAACGGATAACAATTGATAACGCGCACACACAGGCGGTGAGAATGAGTCGTCATAAACGACACAAACCAAAAAAGGATTTTCCATCCATAACAGCCATCTCATAGCAGCGTCATTAAAGCGTCAGGTCCATTACAAACGTTCATCGTGTGGAGATCTGCAAGCATTAATACATATGAAGAATCTGAAGCTTTCATGTGGATTTACAGTAGTATCGTCTAATTTTTTGTGCTTTACCTTAAATATTACTTCATGACATTTACTCAAGCGCCGCGTTTCAGAGTGTTTCCATTTGATGCTACGGGGGCCTGACCCGGTTATTTGACCAATTCAGATATTCATTCGATGGGCAAGTATCTGGTTTCCAACTTTGGAATTTGAAATACCGTTCATTAAGGATTTCAAAAATGCATAAAACTTTAGGGAAACACTTGTTGTGCAACAACAAAAGTGCAAACCACAGAAGCGCCCGCGGGCTGCAGGGCCCAGAAGCAGGTGGACTCAGCGGCAAAGAGCTTTGCATGAAATACAAAGTTTGGGGGGAGGACTCTTGAGCGTTGGACAGAGGACCTGAGGTCCTGCTTCAATTGGTCTTTGCTGCATGCTTAACCAAAAGTTAAAGCGCTCGTTTGGCCGCTGCAAGTTCAGTCAATTCAATTGATCTCTTTGCAGTGTAATTTGTTTGCAGCCTTGAAAAGAAATGTTCCAACGTTTAAAAGTGGCTTAAAACATCAGTGGATCTGAGCTGAAAAAAACAATGTTTCTTCGTCACTTTTGCTCATCAGTTATATCTATTTGTTCAAAATTGAATCAATCAAAAGCACACGAGGGTTGGATATAATGCGAAGAAGGGGTTCGGCTGGTTGAGTGGGATCTATTATGCCGAGCAAACTCGATCCATGGAAGACCTGTACTTGGGGGAATATGAAGGTCTGTTCAATAATACTGAAAGCAACAAATATAAGTTCATGAACCCGAGCTTCGTAAAGAACCCTTTTCATTTCATTTCTTGAGATATCAATTTCCAACAGAAGAGCAGAAAAATGGAGCAAAAGAAAAGAGCAGAAATAAAGAGAGATGCGACCACATGGCCGCACGGGGGAGGCCCGTTTAATATGCCAGGACCCGACCACGAGCAAAGCCAGGGGAACACGAATAAATGACATGCTTTATTTCACATGGATCTGCTTTTTTTCTTCCTTTCCACTGTTTTTGTTAATATAACCATTTCCCTGCCCTCTCCATTCACAGCGGCACGCCTGCACCCACAGGAGCCTCTGAAAACAAGTCCACAGTCCCTGTTACCCCCCCCTCCCCCCCCCGCCCCCCCGTCTGTGCTGTGAAGAATGTCCCCTCATCACAGCGCCGCTGTGTAAACGTCCCTTTGCTTCGCTGATGGATCTTCGCTGGGCGGATGCAACAGCAGGGTCTGATTGAACACCCCACCATTAGATTCATCTTCAGCATTAAGTGTAAACGTGTATCCGAAGGATATCACACACACACACACACACACACCAAGGAAAGGCAGAACATTGTCTAGTATGTAGAGAAAGGGTCACCTGTCAACCCAATTACCCATTTGTTATGAGCACAATGCCAGATGACGTTGTAGCAGTTGACAGCTCATATTATTCATATTTCTATTATTTCGTTTTGGCGCCTTAAAATCAAAGATTACTCGGATTGATCCATTACAGCAGGTGTTCAGGGAAAGAAAAGCCTGCATTGGTGACCAGTATACGCACTGATTTAGGTTTACATTTAATAGTGTTTGTTTTAAAACTTGATTGCAAATACCTCAGTTTGAAATTGAATCCATTAATTATGACGGGAAAATGAACGAAGGCGCTTATCTTTAGGGTTCTGCTGCAGTCTGTTATTGTTTTGTTTTTTATCTCACTAAACGTGTGGTGGACCGAACAATCATCTCTACTAGTCGTGAGTCGTTGTAATGGAAGACCGCTTTAAGCTCTGACTTTATTCACATTTGGCTTGTATTTTCCGTGTTTAGTATAATAAAACTGGACCTGATAGTTTTGTCTGGGGCCGCGTCTGCTGGACAGATGTTTGTAGATAGGGTAAATCACGTAGAAGGACCTTTTTGTTTCTTGGCATATGTTTATGTTCAGAGGAAGGAGTTGGAATTAATCTCAGAGGAGCAGATGGTTCTCAACACATCTGTTTTTGCTCAGGCAAGGGTGTCATTTTAACAATCTTGACTGTCAAAGTACTCCCTGCAGTAGTTGGTTTTTAATGAAACTTTTTTCTGGTGTCAGTGGGAGAAACGTTCCTTTAACTCCGAATACAGAACATCAGGAAGCATAGTTGTATATCTGAGACATTCACCCACATCTAAGTTCTGATGCTGCTTCAGGTTAGTATTTTTCTGCCATTGCTTTTGGGTTTTAACCATTCAGGCATGTTTTTGCCCGGGTTCTGGTTTTGTCTACAGCTTTTCATATATTGCTATTTACATATACAGATGTACATTATGTCAGTCTATTTACAAAAAGGGTGAAAGGCCTCGTTAGGAAACCAACTTGAAACCCGAGCATATGGTCGTAACAACATTAGCCTACAGCGGCTCCAACATTACGGAGGAATTACTGAACCAGGGCGGATCATAATCAACGTGTGCCCAGGATCAACATACGGGTCATTTCTACAGCTATGCCCCAGGTGATATGGGATTATGGAAAAAATGGAAGCAGGTGTGGACAACGAGGTCATTGAGATGCTACTGCGTTCTGGCTTTACACCAGGTGGCAAAACCAGCTCCACCTCTTCCTTCTCTTCCTTCTCCGCTCATTTTTCTCAGTCTTACTAACGGACGGCGGTCAATGCCAATTCTTGCAGAGATTTTTGCCTACCGGCGAAAGACGCCACCGCAAGGCCCACCGTCGAGGGCAATGAATGCAGATGCATGTATGAGATTCGAGCTTCTGCCTAATGCAATCGTTTCTCTCCCGGGGGTCGGCGGTTGTGAAGAACCCAGCGTATAGATCATCACCGTGTAGATCAACACGTCTCATCTCATCTCTCTCTCGCTCTCTTCTCATCGAAACGGTGTCTAATTAGTTGTACCCTGTTTTGGGCTAATTTACTGCAGCACTTTGGGCGCCCGGTTCCTCAAACCTCCAAAGATGCTAAAAGATAAACGCGTCCGCCTGATGGAGGGTGCGTCTCGTCCGGGGCCGGGGGGCCTGCGCGGCGTGCCACTGTGAGTCGAACCGAAAGCAGAAAGCCAGCAGTGGAGAGAAAATGACAATGAGGGTGACAAAGAGACACTGAGAAGCGGGGAAAGCACCGCTGAGCCTCTGGGCTGGGTAATTGTAATGGTGTCTAATGAATAGGCTCATTACTGTTGAAGTCCTTAAGGGCATTATAGTACTACGTGTCATGTGTGTGTGTTGTATGTAGTGTGCGCGTGTGTGTGTGTGTGTGTTATGTCTGCTATACACCCAGGTGATGACACACGGGCTGAAGTATCATTTCCATCACTTGAATACATAACCAACATTCAGATTTTTAATGTGAATGTGGGTGAAATAATGCGGGGCCACTCATGGTCGTGGATTGCTCGATTGTCTGGTAAAAGGAACGAGCCGTCCTGCTTCATTTTCTCGTTCAAGCGAATTATTACAACAACAAAAAAAGATCTCCTCCCGACAAGTTGTAATAATCCCAGCACTTGAAAAATAAAAACCGTAGCTGCTAGAAAAGCAACGACTAGTCAAGAAATGAAGTGGGAACTGTTTAGGTAATTGATCCATCATGTCTTTATTCTCAAGTTGCAGCTCTGTATTCAATTTGTCTCCCTTTTTTTTCACTTTATTTTAAAAGACCAAACGATTCATTGAGAAAACAACGCTTAATCTTTTTTGATCATTAACGGCTAACAAAAAGAATCCTTAGTTGAGGTCCTGGTGCGTACGTGCGCCTGCCTCCGAGCCACCGACTGCTGGCACCCATTCGTTAACGGAGGACCCCTGACCTCGTTAGTTGGCCCCAGGACCTGGACGGCACCATTTGTCCAGTCGATGGGGCCGACAGTCTGTCTCCCCAGCAGGTCCTCTCGGGCCTTACTCTCGGGCCAATCGGCCCGCGCCGATGGATGTCCAGGCCCGTCTGTTAGCGCCGCCGCGCCAGGCTAGTTGGCACGTGCCCGAAAGTGCCCGCAAACGGCACACATTCGCCGGGGCACTTTTGGTGCACTTTTAGTGCACTAAAAGTGCACCAAAAGTGAACGCTGTGAGACGCAGGAGACTGTTCACTAATCGACACGTGCGTGCGCAGTTGGCGTTTTAACATGCCTCAGCTGGTGCAGAGTGGCTGTGCTAACGCCGTGACTCAGGCCATATGGCCGGTGACATACTGCTCTTCATTAGGGCTCAAAAGCCCCCCCCCCCCACGCCCCCCCACGTCCCCGGGGGGGCAAAGCTGTGACTCGCGAAACACATCAGAGGGGAAAAGGATTCAACCAAAATGGCTTCTGTCTTTTGAACGTCCTCCCCGCTGCTCATGTTTTAGAAGCATTACGTTCAAAATAAGTCGTCACAGATTCATCCACCAACGTACAACTGCAAGCGTTTCCCCCCCCCATTTTGGAGGCATTTCAATATTGGCAAAGGGCAAATGTGATTATACTTGTTGTCAGAGGGGGGGGGTTGGTGATCAACGGTGAGTAATGGTTCGTTTCTGTGATAGTCAAAGAAGCCATTTGTCACAACAAGCCCTTAAAAGCCGAATTAGAAAGCACATTATAGAGTTGCAGCAGGCACGAACGACACAGGTTTTCCGCTGCAGGCGGAGCTTAAGCACCAGGCAAAAACACTCAGTTTCAAACTAACATGATTTTAAAGATGCAAACTGGTTCAAAGAAAATATATACGGAAACTAAATGGGTAGTGAACTGCGTTTCGGCGAGTGGGAGTAAGCGAAACGGCATTGAGCGCGTGGACGTGTTGCTCTCAGGTTGTTTTCTTCATTCAGAGTATTTGTGGGAAATATCGCTTGCAGAAGCGAGTGCGCGTCCTTCACCTTTAACATTTCATTTGCGTTTTAAATGTTTTCTCGAAAGAAAAGGGGGGGGGGGGGTTATATTTATATTTTAAAATACGGTTATGCTCCCGTTTCATTTCATTTTGAGCTTTAAACCTTCCGCTTTGAACCCCCGAACAAAACCGTCGAGGAAGGTTTGAAAGATTGAATAGAGTGTATTTAATTAGTCAATTTGGTCATGTCACATTGTCAGACCAGCGCCATTTGGAAAATATACACGCGAAATAGTTTCCACTGTGTGCGCCGTCAGATTGCTTTGGCAGAAGCCATTACTCATGCTTCAACAGATCACAGGGCATTTAAGTGCTTTGAAAAGGCTATCATAACAGTTCCACTCGCCGGCTCGGCCCGGCTCCCTTTTTGATTTGGTTGGCTGAGGTTGTGACATTCAATAAAAGTAAGTGGTTAGTCAAACTTTTAACACAATTATTTACGTGCATTATGAATCTTTATTCGTAAGGATTAAATTTGATCGGACCGTAGTGCTGAATTAGGTATCGTGCCGTAAAATCGCGTCAGTTATTGTACACAATTTCTAAAGATACTTCAGAAACACCCGAGAGAGCGTTGTTCGACCCCCTAAGTGATAACACAAAGTGGGTTTGAAACTAAAGGCCGCATGAAGCAGCAGAAGAGAAGACTGAGCTTTTCTCAGCCACTGCTGTCAGGCCGGATCCAGCTGGTTAGAACAGAAGTTTAGTATCGCAGCCGCTCCGGGGGGGGGTCTGCACGTACAATATGTACATATTGTACGTGCAGACCCCCCCCCGGCGATCAACATTAAGGTCTTTTTAATGCTTTAATAAAATACAAAATGTAGAGTTTATTAGTTAAAGAGAGTAAAAGTTACCTCTTAAATCGGGTGTGATGTGTTTAAATGAAATCAATATCGCGCGAGGGAACGTTGATGGTGAGGTTTATCACCACCAACAGAGTAGTGTAAGAAAGCAAAGGGCTGCATAATCATAGTGTGCATGTTGCCATTGCTCACGATAGAACATAATAGAAACCTTATTAACATCACAGAAATGAGTTTGTGACCTTCTCAAATTCCCAATTTAGGAGGTTTCTAAAACAATCAACTAATTACCTACGGACATAAGAGGCCAAAGTCATTTCATTGGTCTTACTGTACGGTCTATTGTGAAACTAAATCAAACACACAAATGCAACTACAACTACATTTGTATTCTTTTAATGACCATTGCTTCTCTGTTTTTTTCGTTTTTCCCTGTTTTAAACGGCTGTTATACGATATCATGACGCGTCCCTGTGCACTCAAAAATCAAAGACCACATGATATTTGGAAGGGTGCAGTTTACAGAAAGAAAGTTTAGAAAGCATCTGGGGCGGAGTAAGGTGTTAGCAGAGAGCAGGCAGGAGCCACCCGGAGGGGTCATCGAAGGTCCTTAGATAACGAGGAGAGGATAACGCCTCCGATGTTGAGGCAGACCAAAGGGAAAACAGGAAAGAAGATTATGACCCATGAAGACACGTGAAGATTAAAAGGCCCCCCCCCCGTGGACACGGAAAAAACAAGCCGCCAGGTGTCATCTTTCACTTTCAAAGCGGACCGTTCTCAACAATCTGTATGCATTTAATTAAACGCCATCACGCCGCCTTTGTTTCCCGCCTCGGATTGCGACTTTAGTCCAGATTCCCTGGCATGGCACATGTCACACCTGACTGTAAGGTCAGGTTCATTACGGCATCAGATAGCCACGGCACGCCGAGCAATCACGCCGAGCCCTTGACATTTTGAAAAAATCCCTACTGAGTCAATCTCGGTGAAAAAGTGATCCGCAGCTCAATAACAATCTATTATGGATAGAGTTTTTGTGACGATAGTGCGCACGCACAACGGGTTGTCGTCGTAATGTGGGAGAAATGTTCACCCGACGGCTGTGATGAGCAATTATTTACGAAAATATATCTACCTCATGTCGAAGAACGCGGCGGAGATGAATTCGGCAAAGAAGAATAATTCACCAAAGATATTAACAAGGCAGCAGCAAAAAAAATGAAGGTTTTATGCAGCTTGTGTTGCAAAGCGTGCGTACAACAACCAACCTGTCTGTCAATGGCGCACAACTTGTTGACACTGGTCAGCGAGGCCCTGCTGCAGTGTGTGTGTTTGTGTGTGTGATTTGTGCAGCAAAGACCCTTCATTCAAGACTTTCTCACCGTTTCTCTGCTCTGCACACGGCCTTTTGAGGGAAATTCATGGCTGTGGCATTCAATATTTTAATTTAAATGACTTTATTAAACACGCGATGTTGTTTAAAAAGGTTTGACTCGTGACTTTGGAAGATTGCACCGATCGATCAGCTGGGCCAAGCTGTCGCACCCGGGCCGCTTCTCCTCCACCTCTGTCCTGTTCTCCGAATGAATGCACACTGGCAAAAAGGACACCTCGCTAATTCAAATCAGATGTTAGAGCTCACTGCTTTACGGACTGCACCAGAGCGATTACACTGTATGTTCCACTTGGGAGACGCAAATGATTCATTCAAGCCTTTAGGAAAAGGGACGTGAGTGATGATACTTTCCATTAGTCTAAGAAATAAGCCGAAGCCGCCACGCTGGGAAGCCGTCACACAGTAATGGGCTGCAATAACAACAGCATTCCACATTTAGATGATCTGAGATCAGAAAAAAAAAATACTTTTGTTTGGGTTGATAGTGCTGAGTTACAAGCACGAGTGGTTCATATTTCGAAACCCTACCGTTTAATCCACTGCGTTCAAATAGTTTTGAAGTAATTTATGGGCCAATGGAAGACAAACAAGACAGATATTTCCGCCACGTCAGGGGCAGTTATTTGGTTTTAAGTGATTCTAGGAGGCAAATGCTGGAAAAGTACTTTGTTTCTCTGTCCATCGACCGATCAATTTATTCACAAACAGTTGACAAATTGTTTCAACATCCAAAAATGACACGAACTAAGCAGTTCGATGAGGAACGATGGCGACTCCCGTGAACTCTCCTCCGCTCCTTCATTCATAATTTAAGGCACACTTGCCGGCTGCTGTCAATTCAAACATTGCCAGCTTCCCTCTATTATCTCATCAAATCCAAATGTGACGGCTCCCTCCTGCACGGGAGGAGAAGAAAAAAAAGAGGCCAATTTATCCGTCTGACTAAAATGGCGGCTCCTTATCAGTCGGTTTATTAACAGCGTAAGCTGCACCTGGAGTGCCTTCCACTCATGTGGCATGAGCCCTCTTTTGGGTTTAACGTGCTGAGGAGCTGTCAGAAGCCGATGGCAGGGGGTTTGCATGCGAACGAGCCTGCAGGACTACGGGGATCGAGTCCATGCTTAAGAAGCACATTTATATAGATGTATTATAAGAAGAAGAAGAAGAAGAAGAAATGCTTTGTAGTGCAGAAACCAGCCTTCTGCCACCACATAAATACCTTTGAAACAATTATTACACATTAACATTGAATCGAGACTAATTTGTATCAATTATTACTCAATACAATAAAAGGAATCATTGGATGAATTGGGTTCATTTTGAGTAATTTAGAAGAACTAATTGTCAGTAATATACTAATTTGATTTGAACGGATTAATTAATCAAGAGATTAAAAATGAATACAATGATGAGCCGCAACCATAGACTAGATTAGTTCATTTTTTCTTGTATAGTTACCTAATTATTCATATTGGTTCGTATATTTGGTCACTTACTGTAAAGTGCTACCAGAAGGTGATGAATGTATCTATCTTTCCAAAAGTTGAAAAAGTGTATTCCCATTAAATATGTGAAGGGCGAAACCGTTTTTAATGATAATGTTTAAATGTTGTGTTCTCTTTGGACAACACAACGGCCTAATGTTGTAATTTCACAGAAGGTGTGTGAATAACCTGCTGGTGTATTTTGTCTACGAGGCCACACATGCTAAGTCTATTTATAAAACTACATCTCTACCCTTTGTGTGTGCTTCATGAAGGTCTATGTGAGTAATTCCACTGTGAGCACCTGCTGCTCCTGTGCACCTGCCACACAGAAAAGAGCAGAACAAAAATGGACCTTTAGCCAGTCATTCATGTGGCATACTGTTTCAACAAAATGCTAATTTTCTTTTTCTCTTACGGCCCCACACACACACACGCACGCGCACGCGCACGCACACGCACAGAAAGGTGCATATTCCGATTCTGTTTGTGTTGTGCGTCTGAGTGGGAGCAGTGCTGGCGGGTGGCAGTGGGAGCGGGGCATGAGTTTGCAGCCATGCCGCAGTAATGG
The DNA here is from genome assembly GCF_949316345.1 of Pungitius pungitius. Taxonomy (NCBI): domain Eukaryota; kingdom Metazoa; phylum Chordata; class Actinopteri; order Perciformes; family Gasterosteidae; genus Pungitius; species Pungitius pungitius. The sequence goes on along the minus strand of NC_084912.1, from coordinate 5,002,242 downwards.
AGTCAAAGACTGATGAGTGTGCATAGCAGACTATTTACTCTGCCTGGCTCCAAAACATACTATCTTTCTTTCAGTGGTCCTTCCACCCCATCCCACAACATATGCCTCCCCCTCCCCCCCCTCCCCCCACCTCCCCTTCCTCTCTCCCTCCCCCTGAACTCTGAGTTAATCATCTAGAAATAATTAAATTCAATAAAGCGGAACAGATTAAATAAGAAACAACGATTGGGCGTTAAGGGGCAGGTTGTGTAGCAGTGGCTTCCTCCCCCCACCGAGGGGAAGAGCAAGTGATGGGCTGAGAGAGAGAGAGAGAGAGAGAGAGAGGAATGACTTCAACAGAGAGGGACAAAAGTGTGCGGCGGCAACAAAACGGTGTGACAAGGGCTAAGAAAAAAAAGTAAGGGGAATAGAAGAGTCGGTTAAAAATTCATAAAGGCTGCGTGGTGAGGGGTGGTGACGTAAAGCAGCAGGGGAGATAGAGGAGACTGAGGCAAATGATGAGAAGGAGACACCCCCCCCACCCACCCCCCCGTGCCTCGCGACACAGCAGGAGACTCACAGGAACGAGACACAACCTCACCGATACAAGTGTGCAATTATAAATGGGCAAATATTTTATTCATGCATAAAAAATATCACGAAATATCAAATTTCAACGTTTTGCCGTATAAGCTGTGCGTTGGTTCCGACAGAAAAATGTAATCAAAACCTGTGCATATTCGTTCTGCACATGTTTCCTACACTGCTTCGTGCTTCCTGGGGAGAGAAAGCCCCACGATATTGACCCGGAGTCCGATTCAAGTGTCTTGCTGCGGCTTACACTGCGGCAACCGACGCGATGCTCATTAACTATCATCACGCAAAAGGGAACGGACTTCCTCTCCAAACCTTGTGTTCAAAGGAGGCGGTTCTTAAAATGTAGTTCCTGTGAAATGTAGTCCTTTTTATAATAATGCATCATTTCTCAAAGTTGGCCGTGGCCCCAGTAAACTCCCTCCTGGCCTTGCACCGGAGGAGAAGCTATTGACCGGGCTGCAGTGAGTTGGACACAAAACACTGTATAAGTGTGATTGGGTGGATTGGCAGATCCACATTGGGCGGGGGGGGGGGGCAGCAGCCTGTCTGCCTGCCTGCTACTACCCGATCTCTCAGGGAGAATCAGAATTCAATTAGTCCGACCAGAGGTGCTCTCTCTCTCTCTCTCTCTCTCTCTTTCTTTTTTTTTTTTTTTCCTCTTCTCACTATCGCATACAGAATTGTGTTATGACTGCCGCAGCCAACCCCACCCAGAGTGGAGAATGGAATTCAATTAGTCCGGGCCCTAGGAGCTCTCTCTGGTTTACTATTCATCCTCACATTCTTGCACTTCATCTTATGGCTGCTCCAGTTCCTCCATCCCATCCTCTACCACTCGAAACAGGCATCTCGTCTTTCCTCTCCCTCCCCTGCTCCAAGCCGCAGCATAAATCCTCATACATGGAAGGGTAGGGCACGGGCAGAGAACAAAAGACCAAAAAATAAATAAAAAAAGGAAAGGAAAGGAAAAGCTAGAGGGAGAAATGGAGAAAGATATCCATGAGAGGCTGTTGACATCCAGGGGGGCTATTAAAAAGAGAAAGAGAAGATAAAAAAACAAAAGGCGGGGATGGCTGAGATGGACTTGTGAGGAGGAATGATGGGATAATGGAGTGAAGAAGTAAGAGGTGTATATTACTGGTTATGATAGCAGGGAGAGAAAAATTGGAGCTGTGGCAGAGAAACACAAAAACATGGCAAATGGGCCGAGAACCGTGACACAAAGAAGGAAAACGCAAAGCCTTCATGTCAACATGAAACCTGACATAATAGAGAAGGACAAGATATACTGTGAAAAAAATATTACATTAAATATATTCATGGTGAATATTGCCTGACGTTCTAAAAACCCTCCCTTCACCTCGCCCCATGGCCTTTTTGCCTGTGGACCCTAAAAAACAGGCGTGTTGCATCATCGGTGGGGCGCATGGAGCGGCTCAAACACACTGCGACTTCATTTCCTTCCGCCACTGACAGGAGATCGTTTGGCTCTTTTTCGTTATTCGTTCTTTATTTCACGCAGCAAAGCGTTTGACTAAATATACAGCTGATAAATTCTGTCACGCGGTAGAGAGACTCGATGCTCTCGTGTCTCGTGCAGCTCTTCTCTGTTGCACCTGCTGCAGCCGCGACGTCAATAAATTCGAGAGAAAGGAGGAGAGTCATTCCAACATAGATGCTTTTCAATGAATGTTATGTATCTTTAGTTCATGCACAATGAGCATTATTCAAAAATGATTTAACTAATACATATACTTCCGTCTCATACAGAGGGGAAACACTGTAAACTGTTTATAACAGTTAATACACTCACCTAAAGGATTATTAGGAACATCATACTAATGCTACCATACTAACTAACTAGTGTTTGACCCCATTTCGCCTTCAGAACTGCCTTAATTCTACATGGCATTGATTCAACAAGGTGCTGAAAGCATTCTTTAGAAATGTTGGCCCACATTGATGGGATAGCATCTTGCAGTTGATAGAGATTTGTGAGATGCACATCCAGGGCACAAAGCTCCCGTTCCACCACAACCCAAAGATGCTCTATTGGGTTGAGATCTACAGTGTTCTACAGTACAGTGTTGAAAAACAACAAAAAAACAATACCCATCCACGATTATCAGTGACTCATTCAACGCGGCATTCTGCCCCAGTTGAAAGAGATACTTTCTAATCCCCTCAAACGGCGGCAAATCGTCTTTCCCACGGAGGCGGCGTCTCATCCGCCGTCACCGCGCACACCGTGGGCACTTCTTTCCACGGCTTCGAGTCTTTCCGGGGAGGGAAAACGACGAGAGTCGCTCGAGAAAAACAAGAGGCTGTAAAGTTGTTCCGTAGCGGTCTACTCACAGGAGTGGGGAAGGAGAGGAGGAGACGGATCAGAGATTGCAACCGATTCAAAGTGGGAGCGGCGTTTATTCGGTATCGGCTACACGCTGCGCGCAGGCTTCGGGGGCCGCATTGTGATGCTATTAAAGGAACCACTGCTCCTAACAGCAAGATTACCAGTTGAACTAAACTAATTCCCTGGATCATAAAGCGGGATTTATGAGAATCACCCGTTCACCACACGGATGGAGACGTGACCCTCCAGACGAGGCTGGTTTTCAGGCTTTGCTTCACCCGTCTCGTAGTTTCTCAATACTGATGTATTTTAAATGAAGGGCCAAGGCTGCTTAGGTTGAATGGAAAGCTAATCTTTATTCAACCTGAAGTATATAAAGACATGTTTGAAATGGAATTATTTTAATTTTAGTCCCCAGAAAATAAGTTATTATCTTGATTAAAACCAGACCAATTAGCGATTAGATAAGCTTCATTTAATGTTATTCTGTATTTTTATATTATATAGTTTTTCTTTTGTACACTGATGTAATTTCCATGTCTAGGTCGGTGTTTTCCATTTATTATTGCAAAGACTATTGCAGGTCACAAGCACTTCTTGAACTTGAACTGCTTACAAAAGTTTTACATTTTCTTTATGAACCAACAACTAATTCAGATATTTAAAAAGACTTTTTTTATCAAACATGTAGAGGAAGATTTTAAAATAAAGTTTACTCTCAATGTTTTTGCCCACTGAACAACACAAATAGGTGCACCGTACTAATGAAGAGCTGGGGAGAAAGATGCCTTTTCAGGATAAAAATGACACTCCCAACACCCGGAACGAGGATTTGTCACGTCCCTTTTCTCAGTTTTGTCCACCTTTCGACACGTGTTGCACGGGATTCAAAGCAAACACAACACGTGTCCTTAATTTCAAAGGTGCTGCTTTTAGAGACATCCGTGGCAGGGGCTTAAACAAAGCTGCCGATCCCATTGAGAGATTGCAGGGCCAGACCGCTTTTGATTAGCATGCTGTACGGGGGAAGATAAGACGGCATGGAGGAGTGGCGGACACTGACTTAAAGGGTTTTTCAAGTCCAATCGTTCTCGACATCTTTTTCCTCCTTCGAAGGAGGGAATTACCTCAGAGCAGGCGGGTGCCATTTGCCGATCTTTACTCTCTGGGTTTGTTTGTGCAGACGACACCTCTGACGAAAAAAAAAAAGGCACAGGAAAGACCGAGGTAAACGGAAAAGTTGCTGCGGTATTACGAGCGTTTTTGTGTAGACGTTTTGAATCCTCAGAGAAAAAGGGGGTGTTTCTTATCTGTCCTTGTGTTTCAAGGGGAGTTGAAAGTAATCTTCAAACGGCATCTGCAGTCGAGGAGCACTTGAACCCAATCAGCACCACTCAAATGGACCGCAGGAGCCTTTTCTGAGGCGGAAAAAAGAAGAAGCTTAATGCCAATCACATCAAACACGCGTTCTCCTGCGGTCTTGGAGGGCAATGAAAGCAACAACAACAAAATATGTGGACGCGGGTTCCACCGTCGGCGGGGTGGCGCAACGGATGCAGGGGACGATGCGGTCACGGGCCTGATCACACGGCCGAGCGCCACCCGGGCCGCGCTGCCAAAAATGATGCTGGTCTCGTCTTTGTGCTCCGTGGCTGGTGGTGATCCCCCTCCGTTTTTTTTGTTTTTTCTTCAGTTGCACGTGCCAAACGACGCACACTCTTGCCCAGGTATCGCTGAATAAAAAAAAAAAAAAAGGTAAGGCTAATCAAAAATAATAGGCTTGGTGTAGTCCATTTGCCAAAAGCTCGTAATATAACACACTTAATCACAGGGTAACAAGTGACTTAATGTTATTTTGGATGGGCAAGCTTCATTTCAACATTGGAGTCCATTATGATAATCATTTTATTAATACTGCTATTGCTCTGCTTTATTGTCTAATTTGCTCACTTAGTAAATTTAACTTTATCATGCACAACGGGAAATTATGTCGCAACTTATTATTCCGGGTAGATGCACAGTTTGTACGCATTTTTTAAAAATCTGCTAAATGATTAAATACCTTCATTGTTTGGCTAGGCCGGATTAAGGAGAGGGTTTGCAGAGCCCTATTGGAGCCATATTGTCTTTCAGGGGGGGGGGGGGGGCGAGGCTGCGTGCCACAGCCTGTGTACGTCACAATGACAAACTCCACCTGGGCCCACTTTATTCCAGTTCTGGAGGACGCGGAGTGGTTTGTTGGAGAGCCTATACATAGCAAAGTGGGGAGAGGCCACTGCCACGGGCCAAATGACGCTGTCACGGCGCCAGGCTGCGACGCGCCGCGCTTTAGAAATCCGGGGTCGGGGGGGGGAAAAAAAAAGCTTCTGGTTGGAGAAATAGGGCACAATTGGTGGCACAAAAAAAAAAAAAAAGATTCAGACAGCGGCGGGTCTAAATGGGTGGCACGGCCTCCCCCCCCCCCCCCCCCTGTCGGGTAGCCATGGCAACGCCGCATGTGGTTGAGGGCAGGCTGGCCTGCAGTCACCTCTCACTGTAACCCGCTTTCACCTGTTTGATCTGGTGTTTATTGTCCCTCTCGCGCCCCCCCCCCCCCCCCCCCCCCCCCCCCCCCCGTCACAACCCGCGTGGACGCACGCGCTGTGAGAGAGTCGACCACCAGACGAAGGCCTCGGCTGCTTCGCTCAGGTGGGTCTCGGGGGGGAGAGAGAGGAGGGAGGAAAAAAAAAAAAGCCCCCGGGTGGAATTTTCTCACGCGGATTTCCTGGCGCCGTTCTTTGGCGTCCTTTCCCCCCCGCATCGACGCGCAGTCTCTCGCGCGGCGTCGCCTCCTTCCTTCCGAGCTCCAACGAGCGTCGCTCCAAAGAGAACTTTCCCATCTGCTTCTGTGGGATCACCAGGATGTGTGTGTGGGGGGGGGGGTTTGCTGTTTATGCTTCCCAGTGTGAGTGTGTGTATGCTAATGTAGCGCGCCGCGTGTGTCTACGCCTGCGTGTAATCAGTGGAGGAGTGAGAGGCAGGGGATGATGCGAGGACGTGTTTGCGGGTGGCTCCTCTGAGATCTTAGCATCTGTGTCACGGTAATTATTAGGAGATTAGCCCTGGGACGGAAAAACCCGAGACGGGGAACGGATCCACACAGTTGGGTTACGGCTGCCTCTACATCTTTTGATGCTTTGTTTCTCTCTTGGTAACATTACTGCAGAGAAATGTAAAAAAAAAAAAAAAAAAGCAAATCCTTTGTACGCTGGAACACATAAAGAAGAGAAAATTTGCTACGCAGTCAATTGGATACGTACCAATATGTGGCGACACGGTACAAACAGGTGACTAAACGCGTATGTCAGTTCCAATCCAGGTGTATCTGTATGATTTAGTGCTCGTCCCAAAGTGACTGAAAGTGAGCAGCGCCTTCAGTATGGAGTCCTTCACAAAGCCAGTGCCTAAAAGCAAGGAACGGACTGACGATTTAATATGGATGGAGCTAAACTTATGGCTCAGGAAGTTTTGCCCCGGGGTGCCACAAAGAGCTCGGAGACGCTTCTTTTGTTTGTGGCTATCTATATATTTTATCTTATCTTATCCAAGGATCGTTGTATTGTATCAGTGGATGGAACTGAATGAAAGTACATTGACTTAAGTACTGGGGAGGGTACAAATCATTTCTTCTTTCAATCTGCTCTCCTTCCACAGTTTAGAGGAAATATTTTTCTAGTCGGGAGCTATAAATAGTATGAATTAATATTTCATATAAAAAAGCATTTGATGAACATATACAACACGATACATTATTAGAAATGAACTGGTGGGTCCCCACCTCTTTGAAACCCATTACAAATCAACGATATCTATAAATCAATACCTATGAATCTAGATATCAACAAGTAGTCGAATTTCAAGAGTTTGAGGCTAAAAATGTAAAAGGTGCAAGAAAAGTGATGTATCAGAAAATGTGTTTTTTCTTTATATATATCTATATTTTTATTTGAGTAAGATCTTAAATGACTACATTGTCGTGTCGGTACTTTCAATGCAGTAAAGTATACGGGAACATCTTTATGAGACCTTGTTATGTATATTTAACTCTTCCCTGGGAGCTCCATGCAATGCGGAAATGACGCGTAGCCTTGCACAGACTCCCCCATTGGCTTTTCCTCATTATAAGAATACGCTCTGATATTTCATGACCACGTTGGCCCTCTACACACCACCACGGAGGACCAGAGCCGAGCAGACAGAGGGCACCGTCTCCGTCCAAGCAGATGCACACACGGCAGTCATTTTCACATCAAAGTCCCAGGCCGGAAATAGATGGCTTAATTAAGGCCTTGTTTTGGTGATGGAGAGCATCATCAATATTTCGGAAGACGTTTGCTGCTTTGTGATTGAAGAAAAAAGGTCAAATAGAAAAAGAAAAAAAATGAGGGAACTGCTTGCTCACAATTTATTGATAAAATTGCTCGAACAAGCGCAGATTCTTAAACGGGGGAGTGAAAATATGAAAATACGAGGAATGTCTGGCAGAAGGAACCACGTTCTAGATTCAAACTGTAAGAAGAAATTAGTTGGAAGATTATCTATTTTTCAACCCCAGAAAGCTGAGGTGATGGGAAATGAAGATGACAAGTGTGGGAACATTTGAGAACAAATGGGGTAAAACAGTGATTTGAATTACTTTGCGGGTTTTCATTGTTATCTTCATGTTGCACTCTCAGTCAAGACACTGTTTGGTCACATTTGTATTGTATAACACCTGCACATTTCCAGTTGCCTTTATTTATTTCTTTTCTTCTCAGCTTTCTACACTGCATGCAGCTCACCCCTATGCACGCACACGCACGCACACACACACGCGCGCGCACTTGAATGGACAAACAGGCAGAGAGACACTTCCATTGGGCAAGGCTCCTAAGGAACATTCATCAGGCCCGAATACACAGTGTTGAATCCGACGCTCAATAAAGCAAATATAAACCTCCGGTTCCAGTTATCTGTCTTCAGCAGGTGCAAACGTCGTGACAGAAAGCGAAAGGGATGCGAATGCAAAAGGAAAAGAAAAGGAGAAAAAAAAAATTAAAAAAAGGAGGAGGAGCCGGCCACACCGATGTATCTCCTCGTCATCTTTCCTCCATTGAGTGTGTATGAAAAAAGGCCCCTTTATTAGAATACTACACTGCTAAGACACAGATATGACATTATATTTCCATTTAACGGATGGCAGACACCTCCATCCCCCTCCGACAGACAGTTCAGATGAGAGAGGGGGTTCAGTGGAGACTGATGGTTGCTATGGGAGAGGAAATAAATCCTCTCTCTTTTATCTCTCTCTCTCTCTCTTTATTTCACTTGTCTGACTCCCATCATCTCATTTTACATAAAAATCACTGAGCTTTTCATCCCCGGCGAATATTCCTTTGTGTACTACTCTTTTGGTAGCTGCGGAGGCCTTATACAATATACATGCACAGATGTGTGTGTTTGTGAACTTCAAATGATTGTGAGTATGCAGGATGCAGAGAAGCATGAATTCACAGCACTTGCTCTGCATTCTGCTGAAGTCTTCATCCAGCCTCATAACTTGTCCGTGCATGCGTGTTGAGCTGATTATCAAGAAGACTGGGCTGACCATCGGAAAAAAATGGCAACATCAGATTGTTTTTACATACAAAATAATTAACTTCCCCAAATAGAGGCTCTAATGAATGGTTTGAGGGTGGGCATGTTTTTAACTTTCTCCAAAATTGCAGGGCTGCAACCTGAAGATCTTTGTAATACCTCGTGTGCCGTTTCTTTTCAAGCAACAGATGCAGACAGCATCTGGGAGGACTCAGGGTGCAGATGTGCCTGAGTTTGACCTGCTTGACACTGTTTTTCCTACGACTGGTTTGCGCCCTCTCGGGTGGGGTGGGGTGGGGGGGGGGTAGCTGTTTTGTTGAACTTGAGGATCAGACACACGAGTTGTTTTCCGCAGACACACCGGTGTCCCTGCTCCCTCGTGAGAAAGGTCAAGCTTGGATGGAGTCAGCCAATAAAAAAGACCTCCACTGGCCCCCTTCGGGGCGGTCGTCACGCACTGATGCATCGTCTCAAGCTAACTGCATTAATGATTTCCCTTCCCTCACACTGCGGCCATTTATGACTCTGCGTTGTGTTATGATAGCCCCCCCCCCCCCCAGGGTGCCGGGGCTACGCTTCCCTGGAAAGAAAAGGCCGATATGAAAGGATGAACGGATAATGGAAGGGACTTTTGGGTGTGGATATTCAACAGATTACTCAGAGGTTCTTTGTTTTTGAATTTATCTCCCTGTCACGCACTGCTGTCTCCACAAGAATGAGCCGATATTGTCCTCCTTTTTTCTTTTTTCAGCCAAAAGTAAAAGAACTCAGAGGGTAGATAATTAACGTATTTGTGGAAACGCACTGTTGTGGAGCAGAATTGAGGAATTAATTGGGTGTTTCTGTGGAAGCATAATGGACGATTACCAATAAGCATACTTCGGTCTGAAGGGGGGGGGGGGGGGGGGGGGGGTTTCCATCAGATATTGAGCTCGCCTCGAGCAGGACGTTCGTCTGATGGCTACTGTAGGATGCTTGATATTGTTCTCATTTTACACTCAGCACCTTCCTCACTGAGTGCATCAGATGTCCCGTACTTACATCAGTGAAAGCTTTTCACCGCATTCAGCCGAGTACCCAGGGATGATGGGTGCGTTTTCAGATAGCAAAAGGCGTGATTTTCTTTCAGGGGGAGATTTATTGAGTTGATTTGCCCGTACCCCCCCCCCCCCCCCCTTCGCCCTCCCCATCTGAGCCACCGTAAGTGAGAGCTCACTCGCATAAATTCACACCGAAAGAAACTGATCTGAATGGGGATCTCAAAAAATAGTCGTCGCGCTGAGCCTCGGTGCTCTTTGCACAGAGATGCACAGATAGGTGACATTTGCTGAAGCATATTCAAACACTGTATTGATCAAACGTTTTTAAATGGTGACATCATTGACATGCTGGAAAATCTCCATAACAACTCGACAAGAAAAGAAAGACAACCACCGGCGTTGGGTTGATTTGTCACACTCAAGACAAATGGTAGTGAGAGTGAAGCTAAAGGATGTGAGTGAGAGGGCGCATCACGAATCACTCGCTGCAGCCTGTGACGACGGCTTGACTCAAAATGACGGTCTGGCCGTGAAACACATGATTGCATCTTGACTGAAAGCCAATGTTGAAACTAGTATGTTACTGTACATAATGTGCGTTATGAGTGTACTACTCGTCCTCACATGTTGAACGACAGCTAACAGACGTTGCATTCTGCTGATTTATGGACTGTCAGATGTACATGTGCATGAGGCCTTTATGTGTTTATGATTGATAGGACACCAATGAGAAATATCATGTGCTAAGAATTTTCCGTAAATGTAAATTTTGACATGACATCCAATGTATTTATCTGTTACATTCAGTTCTCCTTTGCAATTTTGGCAAGCAATTTGTGTTGCACATCTCAATCTGCCAGCGCGGCCAAATGGTGCAGCACGGAGGCCTTTTATTTCGTCTGTCAACGCATTCCACACATGTAGCTTTTGAATTTCTTTCCCAGCCTCAAACCTCACTATAAATATATGTATTTTTCCTTAACGTCTTCGTTTTGGTTTCAATCCGCACCATATATTTTCCACCTGGCCCATCACTGTCACCTGCATTCACAACTCAAGTGTTCAGAACAGGCTGGAGCTTCTGTTTCGATTAAACTTTGCTCACCATGTGACGACATTTACGTGAGAAGACAGCTGATATTTTCACACCGTAATTACAGGCATAGGTCAATGCACGCCGGGGTTTTTTATTGGCCCGGGCAGATCAGTACTGACTCAATCAACAGACCCGAAGATCACCCTTGGTCAGAGCTGCATAGACGTAAGCCACCAAACTAAAGTCAATGCATGCAGCGGTGGGTGCATGCATCAGAGAAGTGGCATTTATTGAAAATGTGTTCTTATCTGGAAACAAAGAGGCTACATATATCTGCTTTCACCAATTCACTGCTGTGAACTTTAACTAAACAGCATGAAAGTCAATCCGACCGCAGTGTTGTATAGTATAACACCCATCCACAATTCCATTCTTCCTCATTCTCTTTTAAAAATGTTTGAAAAAGAAAAGGAGCGGAAGATTCCAGGTGGTTTCGAGGTCAGGGAATTAAACTATTAGGAGAGATACTGAAAAAAGGAGCAAAATCCGGTACTTTTTCTCAAGAATTACGATTTAAGATTTATTTAAATCTGCTTAAGTTAGTATCCACATTTAATCTGGGTACTAGTTACAAATCACACATGAAAATGTGTCCGTATTCACGGATTGAAATTTTGTAGTTTTATTTTCATCGTATTTTTCTAACGACCCAGCGTAAAACTGGACTAAAGTGTGACATTTGAGAAGGAGATGAAACGTGATACCTCTGAGGGAGCTCAGCTGAGTCCGGCTGTGCAGCCTTTTCATCACAAGCGTTGCTGAATCGGGGGAAGAGAAGCCACGTTGGGTTAAGGGGTGTATAACAAGGCACGGAGCTGACATCACAGGGGGAAACAAATGCAGAATGACACGCTGCCAGACTAGGTGGTATGCCGTTCAATATGCAAAGCCACCCGGAGGCGGGACGTGAAGCCTTGAACCAATGGTTAACCCCCTATTCAAAATATGGATGCTGAGGTTTTTTGGTCAAATTGTATTTTTTCCCTATTTTCTCCACATCGCCCTGCCGTAGGTATGAGCAAACTAAAGTAGACCTCCTGTGTGATGGTTTTTTCGAGATTGAGGGGTGGACACAGAGGAAGAGACAGAAGAACGACAGCTCCCGCTTCCTGTTTGACAACGACGGAAACGGGCGGAGAGAGGAGTGCCGTCTCCCCGTGCGTTTGAAGAGCAAATATTCGACGCAAATAAGATGAAACGTCTGTGGCCAGACGGATACGTTTCTGCGACACTTCCTAAATGACGTTCGTGTTGTTCTGCTGACACTTCTCTTTGGTGCCCTATTGAATGAAAGGTGGGAGATGCACCCTGACGGTGAGAAACCCGTAAAACGCATTTCTGCACAACTGCGGGTTTGTAAGTCTGCGCCAGAAATACGTAGCGAGGAACTGATGAAGAACGGGTCACATGTTTAACTGACTGTTTGAAAAGAGGACTTGAACGTTAGGGTCTGACGCCGTTTTTTGCGGCACAATTAAAAGGTCGCAGTTCGATACGAACGGCGATTGCACTTAATGTTTGATGAAACGTGCTTAAGCGATTGATGGAAAAACTGTGATAATCCAAAATGGAAATGAGAGCCCAGTAATTACGCCCGTGCTCGTGATGCAGTGGTTCAGAAACGACCCGGACTGCCCTGCTTTTCACCTTGAATTTAACCGCATGAATGGAAGACAGTTAGGATTATCAGCACACATGCAGCCCACGCGTGCACATCATCGATGGGCACATATGTTACTCGACGCCTGCAGAGCGTGTCCAGGTTGGGGCTGTCGATTTAGGCGACGCCTGAGGGGCAGATGGAATAAATGGCTTGTTAGCTCGAGGGTGGGACGTAAAGCTGCAGGATTTCTAATTAGCATGCCTTTGGCTGTAGGAGACATCAATGCGAAAGCTAGAAAATTTCTCTTATAGACACTCAACCTTTCAAATCCAAGCAAAAAAAAAAAAAAAACGACGCAGAAAGGATACTTCCACTGGCAGGCACCGTTAGTGTGCGTGTGCATGCGGGAAGGGGATTTGCAAATGCGCGCATGTTTGTGTGTTAAATGCTATCTGCCCGTCAGCATCCCTGTTCCAGCTTCCGTTTCCAAGTAACTGCTGGATGTGATCAATCCAAGTCCAGCGCAGGAGCAGGAAATCCATCGAGAAAAGACACGGCCGTATATTTGGCAGGTTAGAAGTTCATCCTTTCAGAGATGTCTATATGTGAAGCTGGCATATATATATATATATAGACGTGAACACCAAACAGACTGAGTCCCTCCATTCCGTGATGGTTGAAAAGAATGTGAAATGCAAGACGATGTCCTTTCCCGAGAAGAGGAGAGCATTCATTTGTCCTGCTTAGGGCCCCCCTATCGCTCGGGACTCACTGAGAAATAGTATATGACACGTCGCATTCACTCTGTTTGACGGCCTCATGCGCAGGAAACACAGGGGCGTTGAGGAGGATGACAATTTCATTTTAGGGAAGTAATTTATCAGCGTGGAGGAGCCGGGGATTTGAGGTGTAATGATCTGATTCGCCGGCAATCTTGAGAAAGGTCAGGAGTAAGATAAATGTCATCTGCGGTGAATCCAGGGGAGTTGCTAAGACCTCAGGAATAAATACAAGACAGGTATTGACTTACAATGTTTTCTGCCAGCTGCTGCTTGAGAGCCACAGGCCATTCGCGGGTATTAATAAAGACATCCAAATGGCTGACTTTGTATTTTGTGCATAATGTGCATAACGCCTGATAAAAATAATGCTCTATTGGCCGTGAAATAAATCCAAAGTGGGATGTTACATAAAACAACAGGAGAGTGGGAATGCCATAGGTACCTTCAGTATAAACAGTGCATCACATGATTTCCCCGTGGACTGTACAAACCTCAAAGCACTCTTTGTATGCTAAAGTACTGCATTAGAAGCACCGGGATTGATCTCGGCCCACCACCCACGCCGACAGTGGATGATGCAGCACCTAAAGGCTTGACACGATGCCAGGAAGGAGAAGGAGACGGCTCGAGTGAAGCTGGTCCAGGGAGGAGGAAGAAAGGACGGAGGGAACGGACAGCGGCCGAAGAGAGAGGGGAGGGATGTAGGTGGGTGAGAAGGGGGATAAGGAATGAAGGGGGATCATTTGGAATTGAAGGAAGTTAGTATTGAAGTAAGGGAAGGAAGTAAGGGGTTGAAGAGGAAAGTAGGGAAGGAAGTAAGGAAGTCGTGAATAGAAAAGATAAATTAAAGTAAGTACCGTTGCGTCAGAAGGAGGAAAGCAACTAAGAAATGAGAATGGGCAGTCATCAAGGACATAAAAAAAGTACGGAAAAAACAAAGGGGCTAAGAAAGGGGGCAAAGATGTAAAGAGGAAGGAGGGAAGGGCGCAGGAAAGGAATACGGTAAGGATGGAAGGAAGTTGGAAAGTAAGGGGCAGCAGAGAAGGAGAGGAAACGAATGAAGATGGACGGACAGCTGGGGGCCGGATGCTCTTAACGCGACTCATTCTTCACAGTGATACAAAGACGATACGTTAACGCGGATTCAAATGATGGATCATTCTCACAGCATCCATGCTGCAACGTTTGTGTGTCTGTTTCAGCCTCATTTACACCCGGTGAGTGGTTGATGCAGATAGAAGTGAGTGTGAGGAATGCAAAGTAATAGATGAGACAACAATGGGACAATCTGCACCAAAGCCCAGTGGATCAACGTGGTGCCTGGATATCTGCAGGATCATCAGAACTTAACAAAACAGATAAGATGGAGACAGAAGGTAGAAACATGCAGAAGAACTGCCTATCATCACCTTCATTATCATAATATCCTACAGTTTTTCAATTCTATTCTTTTTTTTCCTTATCTTTGGCAATTTATTTGAGAGAAGGTTTTCATTTGTCATTTTTCTACATTGCTATATAGCTTTAAATTTGGGTAAACCGGTGGTAAAAAAAAAACACGATACCGGACGACGGCCTGGTCGTGACTCGCCCAATGTTGGAATGACGTCTTTTATCAACCAGAGGAGTCGCCGCTGGTTGGCCGTTGGAAATAATGCAAAAAATTGAGACACCTCCGTATTTGGCTTCACTTTTCAGACCCGGAGGTTTCGGACTGATTAGAGTACACATTTCATCCATCCAGCCATCTCTGCAGACCTCGCACGCTCTCAGCTACGTCACAACGGACTCCGGTGAGCGGCTCGGGGAGGGGGGGGGATACGGGGGGGACTGCAGCGTTTTAATTTCTGCCTCATCATGGTGTCAGGGGGAGAGGCTGCATGCGGCTCACAGACTGGACCCTTGTAGCGAGACACGACGTGAAGTGAAGAAGACTTAACGGCAACCTGCGATCCGCAGTAACTCGTTGTTCCTTTTACTTCGGCACATGACCGGATGAAAACACAAGTATAGTTTTTCCTTATAACTCACAATGTTCTGCCTGACAGGTCTAGTATTTTTTTTACATTTGTGCAAAAGATACGTCATTAGCGGCTATTTCAACTCGACAAACCCCATTGAAATCTCCCCGTGGGGCCGAGTGCATGACATCGAATGCAGATTTGCCCACAGCCCCGACAATCAGCTCCCAGGCCTCCGTTCCCGCGCTCGCGTTCTCTCCAAACACAAACGCACGTATTCGTGCATAAGACGCGTGGGCGCGAGAGACAGAAGGTTGAGAAAACCTTCCTCCCAGTTGCACGGATTCTACGTATGTTGAAAATATGCAGAACCAAACCGGGGGGAGCCAGGTGTCTCTTTGACTCTGCAGACCCCTGGAAGACAGACTGCAACCTCCTCCCCCCACACACACACACACACACACACACACACGTTGACAATCACCACGTCGATGAATAAGTCTCCATCAACTCCAGCCGTCCTCTACCGACACATTTACGGATCCCTTTGAGCTAACAGTGCTGAAACAACTCCCAACTGTCAATCACCCATTGACCACTCTCAAGGAGAGGCCGAGAGGAGAGGGAAGGTGGGGGGGGGATCAACACGAGTGGAGCTTGAAGTGTTTTTGAAAGTCTGCAGAAGAAATGGGGGGGGGGCGACTGAGCTAATCACAAGAGAGCGGAGGCGACAAGCTGGATAATGACTCGGACACTCATTGCCGCGTAGCTGTTGTCGGCGCGCTCACCCACTGCCGTCTCCTCAAAGCCTCTAATCCACAAGTCACCGGTGGTGAAGCTCATGCCCACAACACACTGACATTTAGCAACGTCCCGGTGGCTTATGATGGTGTCATTAATGTGTCATCAAGGAAGTTTCTCCGTCGTAACCGTGGAAAAAAAAAGATATATCAAGGAGACGGGTGTCAAATTTAGTTTAACAAATCGATGTTGACTGTATCTATATATATTTATACATATATTTGATGTTTTTTCTAATTCATCCTTTGATGTAATCGCTTTACAAAAGCAATGTGACAGTTTCCACTGGCTAATTGCCATGAAATACCTATTATATTGCCTGCTTATTTATTAAATTCTCCTTCATTAGTGGATGTTGTTTCACGTACACTAACAGTAACGATCCTTTTCAACCATCTGGGATCTCTCAAGCTGATTTGGGTCTGATTAATAATCCTGATAAGTTCACCGCCTTTTCCCCCCAGTCACAGCAGAGGGTCTCGCCAGACGTCTCTTTTATTTGCCTGTGAGTCCTGATCAATTCAGCTGGCCGTCATCAAAACACATACATGTATTGAATGCGTCATTGTTGCACTCCTCTGAAATGCTGATGCTTTGAGGCTGATTACTGGCAGGAACTGACTGATTATGAGTTCATTTTAAGCTCTGAAAGGCTTTGTGAATTAGTATGACATTGACCTTCATATTCTTTGAACTCCGCCAGTCAGGAGCCAATATTTAGTCCCGTGCTGCTCTGTGATTTCAGACCCAGGCGTCCCAGCGGTCGTCGCAAACAGAGGGCCCAGGTCCTCTCAACGGGGGGGGGGGGGGGGGGGGGGGTGTCCTGGGGATCGGTACAGGAGCTCAGTAGCAGAATTAATGCTGGAAAGGACACCTGCTGGCAGACAAGCGGCCTGAACGCGGCGAGATTGAGATGAAAAACGCGTGGATCGCCCCCCTCGTTTACCACCTAACCGGCTGGCCACAGCGAGCGAAAACCCGCCCAGGCGCCGATCACCCCCCCCAGGTGACCAAAGTCGAGGCGCCGCCGGCCCTGAAACGCGAGAGGGAGATCGACTACGCCGTCACCTTTCTGCATCCACTCCGTGCGCGGGTGTCGTTTTTTTCTGCCCTTCTACTGCAGCCACAACTTCTGCGATGAGTCTCATTCCAGAAATAAATGATTAACCGCAGACGTGACAGGTTTTTGTGTTTTAGTGAAACAAATTGTGTTTCCAGTTAACTTACGAGGGGGCCGCGCCTGAGAGGTTATCCAGGCAGACAACTGGAGTCTGCCGCTGTAATTTAACGTCAACATACGGCGCGTCCGATGCAGCCTTTTGCAAAAGAGCAGTCTATACGGCTACAGATGCGGCATGCAGAGTTTCATGAGCTCCCGCATCCACCCCGGCATCGACCTGTATCCTCTGAGTCTACGTTTCCCTGGAGGGGAATTATTATCATCACTCGACTTTCTCCGCAGAGGTCGATGTACGAGCTACGGGGGCGCTCCGAGGGGTCATGAAGTCAAAGCTAAATATTAACTGGAGCTGCAAATAATGATTTTTTTTTAGCACTTATTTATATTGATGAATAGAGGGAATATAGGGCTTCAGATTATTGTCAAGATGTAAATCCCTTAGAGGCAGATTTGTTGAAATCGACACTTTCTTGATTTATATTGTAGTTGTTTTTAATTTGAATAATGCTTTTGTCTACATTAAAACAAATTTCAAGAGGGTTTTACAGTCATTTCCTTGTCTTGTGTTACAGACTGACAGCTTAACGCATGACACACTTATGTATAAATAACTGATTTCAACATGTCACCTCAATGCTTCAACTGGGAGTGTTTTATTCTGCCTGCAGTCTAGAACCACGGTGACTCGCTCAATGACGCTTGAGTAGAGGAGATGCAGATGTTCGCTAATAAAAGGGCATAAAGCAGGCCCCTTAAACGCCTTTGTTCCTGACTCCCGTTGCCATTCCTCAGCCTCTAATGTGCCACCTTAAGGAGGAGGCAGTGAAGGATGAGGACAGACGCAATTTCCCCTCCGCAGCTCTGGTGGCGAGTGACGCGTGAGAAGGGCCAGGAGAAATTAGTGGTGCTGATGTTGCGATTGCACCAGGGAGAGAAGACGTTAAAATGACCCCTTTTCGAATAGGTCCGTATTGAATGGATTGTGTAACCGTCTCGCCGCTGGGCGAAGACATACAGAGATGAACTAATGGGAAAAAAACATACGCACATATAAACATGAGCAGTGATTCATAACGCGGTGAAAATCCCCCCCACACACATCCATTATAAAACAAAGGAAATCATCGGGGTCATGTTTCTTTTAAAATGACATAAAAGCCTGAGCCATGATAATGGTTTGATTCTTCCCGTTTGTAAAAAGGAGAAAAAAAAGGCCCCAAATAACCCGCGCAGCTGTGTTGACAGCTCCGTGGGATTCATGAATAAGTGAGCAGGAATGGATATTCCCTAATTTCCTTGTTCCTCACTTGTTCTGCGCCTATTGTTGAAGCCCCGACCCCGCTGTTTTTGTGTGTTCTGTCGGCGGCCTACAAGCTTTCGTTTGAGTGTATTAAGTATTGTTTATCTGAAAAATGACGACAAACGGCGACAAAATTGTACTCTGAGTATTTGCAATCATGCATATTCCATAACTGAAAAGCTGTGGTGAAGATGGCACAGTGGAGGATACGAAGCCATTAGTGGGTGGAGCATTTCCAGCGGTTGAATGGGGGGGAGGAAAAAAAGGAAGTTGCGTTGTGTTTGTCGGGGCCCTTCTGAGTCTTGCGATGCCCTTGAAGAGCTCCAGTCGGAGCAAAGAGCAACGCAATCAGCCGTTGACAAATCAGCTTCTTCTCCTGCTTGTTGTTTTTTCATTTGGATAATGCTGGACTCCCCCCCCCTAAGTACTAAAACAACCTCTGTGGAGTGGTCTTTACGTTGCCAGATTAAACTGTGATCACCTTGCCAACATAGCCTGGAAGATTGCCACGATTAACAAGCAAGAGAGAATAATGATTATCATATGCAGGATAATAGCGCACACCAAATGGCTGCACCATCAGTATATAAATCACAGCCCATTTCCCAATTTAAAGGACACAGTTTTACCCTTTGGCTGGATTTACATGACCACAATCTGTGCATCAAAGCCTCATACAATCAAGATCTGATTATCTGACTTTAATTTATCATATAAAATATTAAAATGGCTTACAATAAATCTGGTTAACAGTGATACAGAATTTTATATTATATATATACACACAATTCTGTGTTCAATGCAAATGCATCCCTTCTATTCTGTGTGATTATTTTATCTGCTATAGGGCTGAAAAACCTCACACAGCGAGCTTGACGCCTCATGAACGTCACAATGAGGTTAATAAGCCTGTGCAAATATTAACTCGACTTCAAACAGAACAATAATGACTTCAGGAGGGGCGTTGAGTTGAAGGGTGACAGTGTAAAACTGTTTTACGACAAACCAATAATGTGCCGGCTACTTAAAAAACATGTGTGTTCCGGTTGATGCCAGCGAGTGCATTTGCTTGCGTGTGTGTGTGTGTGTGTGTGTGTGTGTGTGTGTAGTGTGTGCGAGTGTGTCCTTCACATGTACACAATCTGGGAGTGGCAAAGTGAACAGATTTGTTTGGACATAAACTGTGCAATGGTGGGTGTGTGCATCACTTAATGAGTACCTAATCCCATCAGAAAAGCTGATGGCACAACACCAGTACTTTATTCTTCCTCGAAAGCAGGGAGGGTTTTAGGTATTTACAGGCTGTAAATGGGCAACGGAGAACGCAAAACCTGCCAACGAATCAGAGGCGAACTCGTGCACAGGGTGTAACGCGATGGAATTAATCAGCATCAATTCAATTTGCGATCTACGCATGTGATACGAGCAGAGCTTCAGCATTACCCTCAAGCCTCGGGGAATTAGACCTCAAAACTAATCCATATGAGAGGGGGAAAAGAAAATGCGGGACAAAGCGCGAATTAGAGCAACACAGAAAGATATCAGACAACGAGTGATGAGAAAACAAGTGCAACTTGATCTTAACATTTAGTCTATGATGAGAGATCCTTTGGAAACTAAACATGGGCTGAAGAAAATATACATCAACCACAAAGGAGAAGTGGCACAGCTGTCCAGCTGTGGAGAAGAGAAGCTGGCATTTACTAACATATTTAGTGTTGATAGCGTATTAAAAGCAAAATATGCAGACTGAGCAAATAATCCACTTTCCTCACTGATGACGGGGAAAACTAAAACTAAAATAATAGTAATAATACTACTGCAATTATTAATAACAGCAACTTTATTTATACAGCACCTTTATAAAAAAGACACATATTGCTTCACAGTAGATACTATCCATTTGATCAATAGTGTTATTATATATGATTCAAAGGATGATACTGAGTTTGCCTC